>NC_059346.1:49439166-49770000 GCF_019703515.2 Myxocyprinus asiaticus
GGTATGTATTATAATTGTGTTCACAATTATTTATGAGAAGTTATAACATATTATAAGATGTATTATGAGACATTACTAATGCATTATAATGCCTTTACAATGCATTATAAATATGGGATTCATAGAAATAGTTACCCTAACTTCTTCTCCAAACAGACTGATCACACTGAGAATTCGGCAACAAAAGTCATCAGTCTGTGCTTACTGAAATTCAAATAACTGCCCCCAGTGGCTGAAGCTGGAAGTGTTATTGAACGTATTTGGGCATGTGCGAGCTCCAGTTTCTTGGTGAAATGTCTACAGAGTGGCGCCATAAGCGAGTTGTATTTTTAGTTGCAAATGATGTAATACAGTCAAAAGGAATGCATATTTTATTAACTCTACACCCCTAACCCAATCCCGAACCATAAACCTAAACATCAGTAAGATTTCAAAATGTAATTTTAAAGCAAAAATGCAACCTCTGAATCGCACTCTTCATTGTATATGTGAACGCGATTACTACCAGAACCTGTGTATCAGGGGTTGTTTATACATCAGTAGCGCTAGAGGGAAATGTACTGACGCATGAATTGGTGTAAAAAAATGGGTGCGTTCCATTTAGAACTGATCATTCCTATGCCCTATTTCCTTTGAAGACTTTCCCAACCACTGTGAGAGCTTTGTAGCACTGAAAGCTGTGGGACTCAAAAATAATGTTTATTTGGAACTCACCTTTTAAGTCATTTTTATTGGAAATTCTGTTTGAAGTAATCTTACAGCGTGGCTATCATGATTGTTCTCTCTTTGAAGTGCCCTTCAGAGGCTGATATATCCTGTTTGGAATGTCTGATGGGGGTTGATTTCAGGGTAAATGAACTTTCTGAAGCAACATGTTGATTTCCTGTGTGATAATGTTGCTCCAAAAGCTAAAAATGTCAATAACATAACAAGGCATTGCTATCACACACACTTGAAGGTTGATCAAGGCTATGATCACATCTTTATTTCATGTGGTAAATGTTTTAACACAGATTAAACAAAGTTTAAAGAACTTTCATTTTTCAATATTCCAAGTGAAAAGTGCCTGTAACTGAAGAATCACCTGTATGTGACAAGAGGCATTGGAGAACACCTGAGGGATTCAGCCAGGCTTGTTTTTAATTAAACAGACTGGCAGCCCATTTGTGAATCCAGTCTTTAATACATTTATGAGAGCATGGCCGTCAGTGATGGGCCTTTCTCTTCTGCAATTACAATGGATTGTATTATCTTATGCTATGAAATTTGACCCCTGCAGGCTATAAATAGATTGTCAGTGTTAAGGAGAGATGAAATGATGGACAGAAGGAACACACAGAAGAATAAAGAGAACAAGAACAGTAATGTTTAGTAGAATGTAAAATAGAGGGGTAGCAGGATTATACATCTAATAACTCGAGGCCACATACCGGCATATGTTCATGTCAGTTTAAGAGCAGCATTACACAACTTCACTCAACCTGTAATCATACACAACCCATCACTTAGTTTCCCACTTTGGAACACTTTACACTTCAACAATGCGCACCTGAAGTGCATTTTACATCAGCAGATCTCAATTGAGAGTGAAGGCCAGCTTGCAAAAAACAAAAAACAAAAAAACTCCCCAGCTTGACAGGCCTTAGGATTTCTCACCCTAAAGGTTTAGTATGAAATACATGTACTTGAATGCCCTCTTATGAAGGTTGATTTCCAACCGCTTCAAGGATAAAACACAACCTTACAAATGAGATGTCTGCCTTTGTGATTGCTTAGATCAAAACAAAGTTTAACCAAATTTCTGTCCATAAGACAGAAAATGGAAGTAATGAGCTTGTGCACTGTGCAACCTCTCCTGGGATTATATTTTTTGAGGTAAGCTTTTGGGGAAAGACAGCATTTTGACCACTATCAGTACAGTGGAAACAAACAGTACAGAAATGAGCAAAAACAAAATGGCATCCACTCTGTCCTTGTCGGATCTGTGGTTTGTTTTAGGCCATTAACGTCACTATTGACTCGGCTTGTCCCCTCTGCTGCAATTAAAAATCTGAATTAGATGACAGGTAGTAATTAAGGATGGCTATCAATGAAATTTAGTAGTGGCATAACTGGATACACATTTGGACATAAAAGAGTTAGTGTAATTAAACACTCAATTAATTGCTCAAGACTGTCAAGATTCGCCAGTAAAACCCAGGCTTATGAAAGAGGTTTTCAATAGACCAAATATTACTCTTCCTATAAGTGGTGCAAGGCAAGCATCACTAGTTGCTTTCACACATACAGCCTTTTCCAGAAAATTAACGGCATTTTTCCGTTTAGAAGTCATGTGTAACTGTGAACAGGACCCGAAATACCAGTAAATCAGCTCTGGCAATTTCCAGGAATTAGAAGTTGTCAAATTACTGGAAAAGTTCAGTTTTGATGCTAACAACGCCATATGATTAATAGTTTGAACACGTATAAGGTCAAGATGCATCTACGTAAGAAGTCTGCTTTCGGCCAGTCGCAAAGTTCTGACGAAGATGTCACAGTTACTCTGCGTCATTTAATGCCTGTAACTCAGGAGTCCAAAAATGTTGTCAAAATGGAAAGATGGTGAAACTGAAGTGCTTCAATAAAGAAATTTGTTGATGGCTTACAGGAACAGCAAGCGATTCTGTTTCTTTTGATAAAATAACTAGCTTCCTATGGGAACAAGGTAATCAGTGAACTAAAAATGCTCTGGACATCACACAGGCTGCATCTGAAAACTAGAAAATGCTGCCTTTGGAGGCGGTATCCGAAGCCATGATAAAAATAAGGTTCCTTTCAAACTGTTCTGAAACCAGTTTCCTTAAGAGTTTCATTCATTCAAAAATTCTATCGGTTAAGCCATTAGGGCTGGGTATTGATACAGATTTCCCGATTCTATTAGATTTAGATTCATATGGGTATAATTTCAGTTATAATGTCCCTTTTGCTTACATATGAAATAAATTCTCTCCCAGCTAATGCTGTTATTAAACAGAGGACCTTCTAACTAGGTACATTAGGAAAATATACATTTTACTAATTATATTTTAATCATTTTTCATCATTTTGGTCTCATTTTAGCTTTTTAAAAATGCACAAATCAATGTATTTAATCACTAAATCTGATATTATATTGCATATATTATATTTTGTTACATGTTTATTGAATTTGTCATATT
This sequence comes from Myxocyprinus asiaticus, assembly GCF_019703515.2. Classification (NCBI taxonomy): domain Eukaryota; kingdom Metazoa; phylum Chordata; class Actinopteri; order Cypriniformes; family Catostomidae; genus Myxocyprinus; species Myxocyprinus asiaticus. The sequence goes on from NC_059346.1 coordinate 49,442,364, forward strand.
TACAGGTATTTACATCGATTTGTTGAACACGTGTTAAAACCAGCACTGTCTCTTTAAGAAAGATGACATTTCTGTAAACAGCATCTGAAAATGATTGTATGTTAATGAGAGAGACTCGAATGACTTTATCTCATCTGTCCTACACGTGATTAGAATTAAATGTTTCCTTTTTGTTTCGTTTTTGATCAACAACTGACTGTAAAGAACAGAAAGGGTGTTAAAAGGAACATTATTCAATGACAAATCGGTTGTGTGGATCTTGTTTTGGACATGTATTACACAGAACGAGTCAAACCAAACTTTACTCAACACGCAGTGAAAGGATCTTTCAAATGAAAAGATTGTTCAAATGAAGATTGCGATGCATCGGGAAATATTTTTACCCACCCCCATAAGCCATTAACTGATTAGGCAGCAAAAGTTTTCAGATGCAGCCATCATTTAACAGCATTCTGGTGCTGATGTGTGAATGCTGGCCAAATGGATAAAAGACAGAAAGTTGCTGCATGTGTAAATAGCAGATGTGGTATGTTTACCAGAAAAGGCAATCCAGCAATATTACTGAAAATGAACGGGTTTTATGTGTGTAAATGGGGGCTATAAATATTGTTCATACTTAATGTTAGGGGTTTGTTCAATTTATTAGCTATTACTTTTCTAAGCAATTAGACTTACAATTTTCAACTGGCAGCTGTTAAAACTGGCAAAAAAACAAAAAAACAAAACATGGTTAAATTGAAGGAGAGGGCTGAGCCATATCTAAAGAGCGGACTACAATACAGACTTGGGGGTGAGGTCCCTTTTGACTTGGGCCAGTAAGTAGCTACCTAGCAGCCACCCAGAGCACCCTAGCAACCACCTAGCAATACTCTAGCAGCCACCCAGAACACCCTAGCATTGTGGTGGCAACTTTTATACAGGCAAGCACTACTAAAAATCTAGTTCACAGTAGTGCTGTGCAAGCTACTTCTTATCTTCTTGTTTGCAAAATCCTGCCTTAGTGACTGATGTATGGGATCTGGGGTCTTTTTTTAAATTGTTATATTTATGGGTAACTTTACGGCTTAGCTTGAGTTTGGAGCACTGTGATTGGATAATAAAATATGTGTGACACATGACATTCCATTAAATGTCTTCTGCAAGCTCTAAGCAATTAATTTCTCTTTTCATGTAGCGCCAAATAAAGATGCCTTGCATCTTCTGCAAAACCCCCCACACATAGATAAAATGCATATTTCCACTTTCAGTGTTTACATGCAGAGACTTAGTCATTGCTCATTACATCCACCTCAATCAAGGCCAGTAATAACATCACCAATATTGACTGATTTGACAGACTTTGGTCACTGCTATTGTAACTAAGTATATATCAATATTGTTAGCACATTGTAACCTTTAAATCAAGTGTATCTTAAGAATGTCTGACAGAAAAGGAAAAAAGAGAAGGTTGAGAAGATGAGGGTTTGCTAGTCTTATAGACAGACCTTTAAGTAAATGGCAAAAAGTCTGGTCTACATTGCAGTTTATCCTGGTCAAGAACCACAGCCTTGTAAAGCTACCAACTAGAGTTTATTTCTTTTTACAAGCAGTTTAGGAGTGGGTTTGTTTGAAATAACACTGTTAATTTCAGAATTTATGATTTGATGCCGCTACACAAGCAAATTTAGGCAAATTAAGTAATTATTTAATCCTCGAAAGTACAAGGTATCAACCTTGTAAACACAACTTTTTTTTTCTAAGCAGACTGATAAAAAACCCTTTATGCACTTACTCCCTGAAGTTGCGTGAAGTCAGCCAGTCAGATTATAGCTTACCAGATCGAGAAAGTGCTTTTCAATTTTGTGTGCAACATGCATCAGACAGTCAATGGATGGACTATGGGCAGTCCGGGGACATGCAGTTTGAAGCTGAGACTAAGGGTTTGCTGGTATTTGTAGTCTCATGGATAACAGATCACATGGGCATGAGTTTTATCTTAAAACAAACTAGTAAATATCAAAGCTATCAGAGTTCAAGGCTCAGGGCAGTTTTTGGATCTAACAGGAAGTTGACAGACAGGGAAGATAAAACAAGCTGACATGATGGCACTTGTGAGTAATTCGGCTGAATGGGGTTGATTTCAGGGTAAATGATCTTTTTAAAGCAAAATGTTGATTTCCTGTGTGATCATGTTGTTCAATGTAAGTCTATGGGATTTTTTTGGCTGTTTTTTGTCTGGCAGGTGAAAATCTTCAGTTGCATGTCTGTAGCACAAATGGAGTGGGATGAGTGAAGTTTGACACTTAGGACATTGATCTAAATCCCTAAATTCTAGCCATAACCAGAACAACCTCCCCCCCACCCCAAGAAGTTCTTGTAAGTTAAGAAAAGCACAACAAACAAAACAAAAAAATGAACTGTTAAAAAAAGCCAATGCTTTATATTGAATAATTTTTAAAGCACAGTCACAGAAATAGCCTAAAAGAAATTGAGAGGAAGAGAAGAGAGAGCTAGATTTTTACATTTCCTGAAGAAAATGTGAGTGGTGCTGCCCAAGTATTTTGGGTGCTTAGTGGCCCAAGTAAAAAAAAAAAAACCTCTATGACAGTAGAGTCTTTATGATATTCTGGTCTCTAGAAATGGCTCAGTTCCCTCCTGTAATGTAAGTCCATGGGATTTTCTGCCCATATGTATCATCAGGCAGGCAAAAATCGTATGTCTGATTGTTTAGAAAAGTAATAGCACATCTCTTCTCAACAAACTGTATTTATGGCATCATTCATCATGTCCGTATCACTAACGGTGTATCACTAAAGGTCTGATGCTCCAGTTGAATACATTTCTTAGGCATACTATAGGTTTGAGCATTAGTAATAGTAATGCTTGCCTTAGAAAGCACCACTAATGATAACATACCTGTATAAAGGAGGTAAGTTAGTTACATTTGTGGCATGACCCCATTGTGAGTGCAGCTCAGTCAGGCATCCATTAGTCTTCCTCTCTATCAAGACCCTCAGAGACAAAGGTTTGCTCAAAGCCTCTAATGATTTTCTTATTGATGGTGAGGGCGGCACAGAAGATGAACATCAAATAACTGAATCAAAAAGCATGGCTGAGACAATTAACAATGAGTGCAGTGAGATAGGATTGCATTCTGCATATGTGAGTATTCATGAATCTATAACCTGTTGTCTATAGCTCATCATGAGCATATAAACATCTTCTGTACAGAACACACATATACACAAAAGGAAGCACCAAATCTCTGTCATAATGCCATCTCTTATCTCAGCAGATGGACGCAACATTCTTGATGTCCTTGTCATGTAATTGCCCTACAAGAATGGAAGGATTGTCAGCCAATTTAATGAAAGGTTATATTTGTGGTTGGTCTTTAAGAGAGGCCAGAGACAGTTCTGGGGTATGACACTGATCACTCCTGTCTCTTCAAAACATGACCAAATACTGTAGGCCCACAGTCTGATTTTAAAAATTCTTTCTTTTAGCTTTTTTAGTGGCTGTACTCTATTGTTCAATATACTAAAAGGAATAAAAGACATTCATTGATCGACTGGAGTCGCATGGATTACTTTTATGCTGCCTAAATTTGACCTTTGGACTGTCAAACTGCTGGCACCCATGTACTTCCATTATAAGGACCCGACAGAGCTCTATCTGTTTCTAAAAATCTTCATTTGTGTTTTGCTGAAGAAAGACAGTCATACACATCTGGGATGGCATCAGGGTAAGTGAATAATGAGATAATTTTCATTTTTGGGTGAACTATTCCTTTAATTAAAATGAATTAAAGCAACACAATTCTAGAACACTTTGTCACAACTTTTATTGCGTTCTATCCATTTAAATTTGTAAAACTGAAGTTTACTTAATCCATTTGAGTTGGGACTACATGAATACTTTTTGTGATGTTAATGTAGCATTGATTAAACAGTTTCACTGTTCTCACACTTGCTCACCTGGCATATACTAATGATTACTAAAATAAATTAAGTTGAGCCAACATAAGAAAATTTTGCTTTTATTAATACAATAAAACCTTAGTAAATTAAGTTTTACGAACCTAATAAGGTTGATTATTACCATACTATAACACATTGATTTGACCTAATCCAACAAAATTATATTGACTTAAACTGATTAAAATACATTAAATTGCTTATAAAAACATTGAATATTTGTCAGTTACCCTATTGAAGGGCTGTGCGTCCTTCAGTCTGCACAGTTTTTGAAATGTTGGTCTATACAGTACATGACGACAGATGTCTTTGATTGTTGCTTTGTGTCTCGCTGTTGTTATGTTAAGACCCCTGCATTCTGTACCATTCTGTTGAGCTCCGTTTAGTTGTTTTTGAACACAAGAATAAGTCCTTTTTTGAAAGGCCCATAAGAAACATGTATGATTGGGCATAACCCTAAATCAGACTCATTTTACAAGGCTTCCTTAACCTCATGCGACCCTGCCTCCACATGTGTGGACATTGTATTTTGATTTCGCTATACGCAATGCTTAATTACATTTCAATTAAACCGACTGATCTCAGTTCAGGAGATTCTGTGCTGTCTGTAAAAGGTTAAACTTTCGACAGACAGAGTCATGTGACATAAAAATATGGTGGTGATCGCAGAGGAGTTTGTGTTTAGTAGAAATGCCAACATAACTACATCTGGTAAGAAATCTAATTACGTTTTTATATTGAAACCTGTTTGAATCAAAAGACTAGAGTTTCTAGTTTCATCTAATATGCCATTTAACGCAAAATGGCACGCTGTTAAACACTATGACCACATTCGTGGATTGTATGCTCAGTTTCAGTTAAAATATCCTATATTCACTGTGCATTATCACATTGAGAATGAAAATGTTGCTTTCAGAGGCTTTATATGGAGTTGAAAATTAGGACTGTTCTGAGATGAGTGCAGACAGACAGCACACTGGAGGTTCAGTCATTCACTAAACAGAGAGCAAGGGAGCATCCTATAGCTTTCTATGCAGCTACAGTAAGTGCATTCAATCCAAACTTCCCATTTAAAGTTCAGTTTCAGGCTGTAAATGATGTTTGCACCACTCAACATGTTTGGAAGAGATGGGACAATGGTAATCAGCACATAGATTCAGAATTTATAATGTATAATTTTATTTTAACCTGGTTGGCAGTGATAGGATGATCCTGGCCAATACTTTGAATCAGAATTATTTATGCTAATTTCTGATGTAATGTCTGTAATGTCTCAAAAACATGAATAACCAAGACTCCTGGAAACATAATAAACAATTTGATTAAAAAAATAAAAAAATAAATAAAAAAACTCTATAGCTTGGTATTATTTAAAATTGCACAACTTGGTCTTACTGTCCACTTATGTAGACATACATTTTTTTTTTTTTTTTTTTTTTTTTTTGCATGTGTCTTAGGGGCTACTAGTTACAAATGAAATGGGGAAAGGAAAATGCACACAGCAGTCATGCAGGGGTCTCAGTAGGTTAGGACTGGCAAGTTGTTCATTATTGTTCAGACAATTATGAAATTATAATATATGTCAGGCAGGACAAACATATTCCATACCAGTTCTCACAGATTGAAATTTGTTCAAGGGAATGTGGAGTGTGTATATGTGTGCTTGCTATTAGTACTTGTAGAGGGTGTTTAATGGAATATGGTGTCACCTACACTATCAACTTGAAAAGTACTGGAGGAAAAAGTCACAACAAATTATACTAGACATAACACTACACTGATATATAACAGTGTTGTTAAATGGAGAATGACTTGGGGGAAAAAAAAAAAATTATGTTTCTAAAAAAGAGAAAATATAGACTTCTGTTCTCCTTGAAAAGCCTGAAATTGAAAATACCTGTGGCAACAGCAATGGTGCTGTAAAATTTAGAGAGGAATCACTGGTTATGGTTTCTGTAGGCATCTTGTTCACTGTGCTTTTGTGTTGATGGGCTACAACTGTGGGAGTATGGATGCAGTTTAGTTAACTAGAATGCCCACAGATAGGAAATGAAACTGTTTTGGGTCTATTAGCTGATATTAAAATGCTAATGAATATTTGTATTTTTATATGAATGTGAATTACTTTTGAATTGCTCCTGAATGAATAGTAATTCATACAACAGGAACAGGCTGGTACCAAGACGTGAACTTTGGGCATGACCCGGCCATGCAACAGGGAGTACATACTTAAACAGCCTGAACAAACATCTACCACTTTGTCTAGGGTAGGAAAAGTCCTTTGTCTTCTTCTACTGTGAGTTTAATGTTTGAGTAAATCAGAGAGTGTCCCTGAACAGCAGACACAACACACCCCTTCTTCTGTTATCTGGGGCATGCATGGAGTACTCTGTCCTCTAGCAAGGGATTGATGCGTCCCCATGGCCTGCCCTGCTGTTAGAGGTCTAAAACAAAATGTGTGTCCTGGGGAGTGCAGACCAATAAATCAATGAATGTGACATAAGAATGAATGCCAAGAAAAAAGATTGAGATTCTATATGAAAGAAAAATGACTAATGAGATTTCTTTAATATCAATTTTTTTTTTCTTCTCCTAGACAGTAATGGGTTTAAAGATTTCTTAAAGAAATAAGACAGCAGTATCTCACATGTTCCTCTAGAGTTTCAGAATAGATCTTAGCACTGTTACAACAGACTAATCTCACAGTAAAATCGGAAAGAGTAGGTTGACTTTTCTCTATCAAAATTTGGTCTGTGCTTACCGAAATTCGAAACACTGCCCCCGACGGCCAAAGCGGTATGTGTTGTTGGGCGTATGGGCATGTGTGAACTCCATTTTCTGAGTGAAATGCCCACAGAGGGGCGCCTAAAGCAAGTTGAGAAGCAAGTTGTTTTCAGCTGGCTGTAATACAGTAGAATGCATATTTTATAAACTGTACCCCCCAACCAAACTCTAACCCCAAACCTAAACCTAACCATCAGTGGAGTAAAAATTTAAAGATTGAGGAAAAAATATAACCTCCAAATCATGCTTGTCACTGATTATGCAAACACTATTACTTCCTGGTTAAATGCAGGATCTGAACCCAGGTCTCCGACACTGCTGAAGCATCGTGCTTCTGGTTGTGCCACAAGGGAAGGTAAACACACAGGAGTTGAAGCAAAGATATCCTATAGGCAATGGTGCTCGTCTGTGAGTTGGCATAATAGGGCTGATAGGGAAGTCTCCGAAACAACATGCCGACTTCCAGTGTGATCAGTTGCCAAAATACCAAAGTCTGCAGTAAAGTTTTCAATATGAACTCAAACATTTCTTATCAAACCCTTACAATATCAAATGAGCTATGTTATCCACATTAATTGTATAGCTCTATATTTTTATTAACCATTATCTCACTGGTGTCTCAGGGAAATTTTGGAGAATCATCAAAGACAAAGTTGTTACATAAATGAAATATAACTGAGAACTCCATTAAGTCTCCTAAACAAAGTTGTGTTTACAAGGTCTAAGAGCTCATTTCTGGATTTGTACGTTTGTTCGAGAAGCAACTAAACAAACTTTAAAACAAAACAAACTGTGGTTAGTCGCTTTAAATGTCGGTCAGATGGTCTCTTTCTGCCTAAGTGGGCAGTTCTTGGGCAGAATAAGATGTAAAGTGGACCTGACTTTATGTCAATAGTCAAAAGTTTGGTTACATGAGACTGGCTATGAAAAAGCATCCTCTTTCTCTGGGATATTATGGAAATGGAAAGAGTTGGTAAAAGGATTGACACAGATGGTATGGCTACACGCCAGTGCTGGGCAATAACGGATTACACGTAATCTGGATAACGCAATCAGATAAAAAAAAAATATATGTCGTGTCCTGTTTCTCATTTGACCACATACAGAAACTAGATTGAAAAGATTGTTGATAAACTTTGATGTTGGCTTGAAAAAGCCTGGTCTGTAAATTCAAGTAGTTTTAAAAGTTTGAAGGTTTTTAAAGCCCTTCAGTCAGTCAGACAGATTGAAAGGTTGGAAGATAGAAAGATATCATGTTGCAACATATAGCTAGACTTTCCAAGCATGTTGTTAGGCATTGCTAGCATGTTTTAGCATGTAACTAGGCATTGCTTGCATGTTTTAGTATGTAGCCAGTCACTGCTTGCATGTCTTAACATGTAGCTAGGTCTTGCTAGCATGTTCATGGCATGTTTAGCATGTAGCTAGATGTTGCTAAAATATTTTAACTTGAACCTAAGGCTTGCTAGCATGTTTCAACATGTAGCTATGCATTTCTAGCATGTTTTAGCATGTTGCTAGCATGTTGTTATGTGTTGCTACAATGTTTTAGCATGCTGCTAGCATGTAGTGTTGCTAGCATGTGTAACATGTAGCTAGGCATTGCTAGCATGTTTTAGCATGTAGCTAGGCATTGCTAACATGTTGCTAGCTAATTTTAACAAGTAGCTAAGCGTTTCTAGCATGATAGATAGATAGATAGATGATAGATAGATTAGAAAAGAGAGAGTGGGTGATAGAAATAGAGAGAGAGAGTGAGAGAGAGAGAGAGAAGGAAAGAGAGATATTGAGAGAAGAAAAGTGAGAGAGATTGAGATAAAAAATTAGAGAGTAGCGTAAAGCATATTAAAGGCATTGTGTAGGTCTGTTTACATTTGAATTTTTGACAGATGGAGTAAGAATAGTCTTTGCTCATCTGAACATTCCGTCAATATAAGTGAATAGGATTTTTTCGGCTTTTGATCTGGTGCAGAAACCGTAACTCCGATTAGTTAGAAAAGATACAGCAGCTCAAGTCCAAACAGTCTTAAGGTCTGTCAAAAATATAGTGTGTGTAGCCAGAAAGCTCTAGGATGAGTTAGTGTTTAAAATTTTGGTCTCAGAACACAGAAGAATAATAATAAGTTTAAATAGTCTTCGCCTAAAAAAGTTATATCCATATTGGACAAACACTCTATATCCAGAATCTTAAAGGGGTCATGAATTGGAAAATCAAACTTGCCATGATATCTTGACATATAAGAGTTCATAGCACTATAAAAACATACTGTAAATTTCAGAACCGAAAACTTCTTCGTTAGTCCAAAAAAAGTCTTTATTGAAACCAATGTGCCAAAATGGCTTGTTCTCTATTTCCTCCTCACTAATATGTCATAGTGAGGTATTACATCAGCACAGGCCAGCCTCTGCATAAACAGATCAACGCCTACTTTATCGTCAACACTGCTTAGGCCCGCCCACCGGTCTTGCGGTGAGAGTAGAGTAGTGAGATTATTTTTGGAGCAACAGGTGTCACGATGGCCACGAAGATGTCAAGACGTTGTGCAGAGCCAGGTTGTGGGAAACTAGATTTCTTGCATTTGCTTCGCAAGGATCCCAACATTAAGAAAGAGTGGCTGACGTTTGTTTTTAATGAAGTCTCGGATCGCGTTAGTAAGAACGTGTTTGTTTGCTCGTTTCGTTTTACCAATGATTCTTTCACAACAAGACACAGTCCGAAGCAGGCTTCGCAGAGAGACTTAAATTAAAAGTTGATGCAGTGCCAACTATATTGGACCCGACAGTGATGTCACAACAAACAAGTGTGAGTATCCATGTTAATTGTTTTGCTTCATATGTTACAGACTGTTAGATGTGTACTGAGTATTTGATATGATCCTAGTGATTTTAGAAGCTTGTGTATTAGTTTTAATGCACTGGGAACTTCAAGCAGCACATATTTTCTTGTTCTGTTGGCATGATGGCACAATTGCCACAGATGCACCTAAAGAGTATTGATATCAATATATTTAGACAATCTCTTTCCTTTTGAATGAAAACATGACTCATTGTAAGGAACAACGTTTGCGTTTGTCACTACACTAAATATATGATGAAAGATGATTGTATGAAGAACGACAGTGCGACAAACACAGGTGAATGTATCCCATATACGTTTACATGTTGCACGGTAAGTGTATCCTTTCACAGTTATAAATGTGATAGCACCATATATTTACACGTTATTTGGTACTGTCATGCGTTACTCAGCATTTGTAAAACACTGAAATGTTTCACCGTTGGAAAATGCCCCAACTATGTAACAAGATACACACCATTGTGTTGCATCTTGGTTTAAACAAGAATAAAAGTAATACCTATTACACAAATAGACAAGTAAATTGCAGTGATTACTTACCATGCTGTCACGGACTACAGTATCTGTGGTGTTTGTGGAGGAGGTTGATTTTCTTCAAATTCGGGATCGGACTCTGGCTCAAATATGTATGGATGAATTCCTCTGGTTATCATTTTTTTAACCATCTGAAGTTTTCAAAACAACCCCACATGCATGTAATGGCAGGGCTGTTTACACTTATCCACATGCAAAGATGTTACCCAATCACAGCAGTGGGCGTTTACACTGAAGTCTTCAAGAACACGCCCCAAAAAATGGAGCATTTGAATCAGAGGCACAAAAACTGGAAAGAAAATGACCAATTATTCCTAAATTATGACTACTTTTAATGACAAATCACAATAACATTATAAGTGGACCTCAAGGAACATTATAAAATAAAATAAAAATACAATTCATGACAACTTTAATGCATTTTTAACAGTTATTTTTGACTTTGATGTTGCATTGAAAATTAGTGTTTTAAACGAACCTGCGTCCACTGGTCTACAATCTGAAACTTTTCAGTAAAAACACATATTGCAAGCAAAAAATTTAGAGGTGTCGGTCACATGCAGCTTTGGTTTTTTGTATTTTTTTTTTTTTTTGTTTGTTTTTTTGCACCATGCAAATGCACTTCAGCCCATGCTTTAGTATAAAAAGTGCCTTCTAATGAATAATTATACAGAGGTACAAACCATACCTCTACAACATATATATAGACATTCACTCACAATTCATTTCAAGGCCAGATAATAAATAGTCCAATCCCTTTGCTCAATTTAACAACAAGATTTAAGATTAAAAATACATGCATTTTATTATTTTGGGTACCATGATGTTAGTTTTTCCGATTTCCCTTTTCAATTGCCCTTTGTTTTACTTAGCAACTGACAAACAGCTAGTTGCTATTTGATTTCAAGTTTACTAATGTTTAATGAAAGGAGTGGTAATTGGTACTTAACACATTTAAAATTAATGATTAGATTTAGCAAAGCATGCAATAAATCATCCAAAAGTAATCAGATTAGGTTACCTAAAAGTGTAATCTAAAAGATTACATCACTGATTCCAATTTTAGTTGTGTAATTTGTAATCAGTACTGGACTACATTTCAGAAGTAATCTATACAACACTGCTACACACTATAACATAATGTTTGTGCCAAGCTAAGTGAAGAGAAAATACAATTTAGATAAGCCTCCATTACCAACCATGACATCTGTCTTGCTATCAATCCCAACTATTGTCGCTCAAAGAACACTTCAGAAATGTATTTTATAATGGCCAAATGCACATTAGAAGATTAATCAGACTGAGAAAAAAAAAAAAACAACAACAATTTAAAGACTCAGTAAATAAAACAAATATAAATTATACAAGCCCTGAAAACTGACTAGAATCTGTCAGAAATAGCAAGTAACATGTTATTGTCTTTTAAAGTGTATAATTACACTAGCACTCCACCCCCTTTGCAAACATCCATCCGTCTATCTGTGTAAAGTGCACCTGTAGAGTGCTTGTCAAAATAACATTGAATCGTAAAAGGCAGCCAATCTGTCAAATTGCAGTAGAATATAAAGAGGCTATTTCCAGAGCTATGGTTTGAAGCATGACCAGGAATTTTCTACCATGTTTGTGTGTCAGAGTGAGATAGAGATAGAAAAACAGAAAAAAATGAAAAGTGTGTGCATGTTTGTAATGATTAAAGAGGGAGGACTCGAGACAAGCTTGCAATAGAGGAAATAACCTCTTTCCTCCTTCTCCACTCCTTTTCATTTTTGAAAAAATACAAGTAGCACCAAAATATTTTATCACCAAGCTCAGCCGTAGCAGTTGATACAGATTATCTTTATTTGTTGGTCTAAGACCATTTTTTCCATCTGGTTTAAATTGTGGGTGTGATAAAGAGAAGCTCCTTCTTGATTAGCATGAGAAAGAAACATTTATACTGAGAAGCTGAGCGGAGGGCAGTCAGACATGCTGCTATCTCTGTCGCTCCTCTGCAGGAAGAGAAAGTGCTGCACATGCGACCATCACAGTGACATTTCCTCAGCAAAAAACACCAGCACACGGCAATCAATGGAGAATCTCTCTCACTCCTTCATACAAACACACTCTTATCATTAGGGCTAATTAGAGTTCAGATGTGATGATAAGGAGGCTCTTCTGGTTAAAATGTGATTATATCCATTTATTGGCTAAAGTAGTGCATTAATGAGCCAAATAGCAAATGAGCACAAATAGTGAGGTTTCTAATGTCACTATGCCCAAAAACCATGAATACACAGGCTGCCATTTCCATTCTGATGCCACTGTGTACCCTTTCCTTGTGAAATTTAATTGTTTCTTTATGAATTGATTTTGTTCTTCCCAGTTTCTCCCTTATTAGCCATGACTCTTTATGATTTTTTTTTTAAATCACAGAGAATAGGTGAATTTGAGTCAGTTGTATGAAAAGGTGAATGTATCCTTGTGATCCTGTATAACAACATTTAGTTGCGCTAAAATAAATGGTTACAAAAACAGAAAGACTTTGTCAGATTTAGCAATAAACCAGATTAATCCCCACCCCAAAAAAAAAAAAAACCCAAATGCAATAAGGTTGTATTTGATTAATGAACAATTAAAAAAAATTTGACAGCACTTATAAATCTTGGTTAATGTTCATTTCAATGCATACTAATACATTTTTAAAGTTGTATGTGTTAACATACACTATATTGCCAAAAGTATTCGCTCATCTGCCTTTAGACGCATATGAACTTAAGTGACATCCCATTCTTAATCCATAGTGTTTAATATGACATCGGCCCACCCTTTGCAGCTATAACAGCTTCAACTCTTCTTCTTCTCTTAAAATCGGTATCGGTCTCAAAAATCCCATATCGGTCGGGCTCTACATACATTTATGGTTTAAAAAATATATAATTTTTAAAATATAAATCTTAAATATACTGTTGATTAAATAACACAATAATAATAATAATAATAATAATATATAATAATTAAATAATATCATATAAATAATAATAATGATTCATATAATTATAATTTTTTTAATAATTAAAAATTAAGTAAATATAAATATAAATTTTAATTAATAATTCATCATTCGAATTATTATATATTGATAACATTTTTATAATAATATTTTTATTTAAATAATATTAATCCATAAATGTATAAAAATTAGCACTGCATACAGTGGTGACAGATTCACTTTCCTCAAACAACAATCACTCAGTTAAGAGAGACTTTCTCTTCTCAGGTTGCATTGTGCTTCCTCCATGTGAGGCAACAGGAATGAGGATAAGTGGCGGGTCAATATGCCCCAGTACACGATGACATTCATCTTATTCAAAGCCTGCTACTGCTTTTGCAGAATTGATATGAATCAGCAAGGTGTATAAATACTGCATTACTATGTATAGCTAATTAATGAATATTTACATGCATGTCATGTCTAGCTGTACAATAATACCATGTCACTGGATAGTATGTAGATTTCTAGATTTTCTAATAAAAAAAGGCCACTCTCATCACAAAACATACAGCAAACTCAGAGTAAACACTATGAGTTAATCTTTATTGAATTCCACTTTATGTCGATGTAAGAGTCTTATCTGGCAGACTTTGCCATCTCTGATAATTGGCACCCTCTGGATTCTCATGATATAAAGAGATTTACTGTGAAGTGTGACATTTTTTAAACTTTAAAATATTTTTATATTATGCAACTATACTCAAGCCATCCATAGGTTGATTTTGACGAAAAGTGTAAACTCTGTGGCACTATCAAAACATTGCTCTGTTTGTCTGAGCATTCCAACCAGCCTGACACAGCAACGCTGGCTCACCAAATGGCATGAATTTGAGTCGGGCCTACCTTTTTTCTCGACCAATAAAGTATGGAGGGAATGTTCAGGAAACTTGTTTAAAACTAATTATTTTTGCAATTCCATTTGGTGTTGCTAGAGGCCCAGAAATTAGACACTTTACCTTGTAATACTCACATTGAATAGCCTGGAAATTGAAGCCTGAAATTATTTTTCAGACTTCTTTGTAGCTTCTACAGTTATTTGATCTTGATTTGGCACAATGCTTAAATGTATCACTCAGTGAAGATGCAACATACAGTGTATGGATAAAAATCAAGCATTAGATTGTTATCTAATGTTTGGTATCAACGAGCACCTGGCAGGACTATTTGGCTCAAAGTTACCCTGTTGATAATTGACTCTGGCTCAAGTATTTTACAGCTTCAGCACACTGAAAAAAAAAGAAAAAAGTTTCCTTAAAAAAGATGTGCTTCATCTAGTAACACATAAATTAACTGGTTTAATTCAAGTCAAAAATATTATTTCACATCACAGAATCTAACTGAATGCATTAGTTACACCAACAAAAATGTATTTTTAAGGGTTAGATCAAGTGAAAAAGTTACCACTTTTTATGATGTATCATGACTGACAAAAGGTATTTGTGACAAACACTTAATTGATTGAACAGTATAATAAGAATACAAACACGTTGATTATCTTCAAACCAATAATATGAGGTCAGGCACACTACAGTTATGGAACCTGCAATAGCATGCAAAACAAATCATCAGAAAATATGTTTTCAACTATTGATTATAAAATGTTAAATATCATCGCAAATGGGAGGATCTCAGCTTTCTAACACCTAGATTGAGCTTCTAGTCCACTCAGAGGCTAAGATATCAATGAAACAACAAGGGTGGTGCTTGAACTGAAAATTAGACTGAATGTCTATGGACAAGCACATCCTTGAGGGCTAAAATGCGTTAGAGTGCCACCTACATTTCAGATCTGGATATTGTGATGGAATATGATAGAGAAAAAAGAAAAAAAAAATTCTAGTGCTTTCAAATTAGACTTTTCAAAGTGAGGTTGAGTGAACAAAAACATAATTACATGTTTACAAAATAAGAACAACAACAATTTTTTTTTTTTCAAAAATAAAATAAAATGTCTGTTTATCATAAGATTATAAACATGTAAAATATTATTTATGAATAACTGGAGACTTTTTTATATTTGGGCGGTTCTCTGAAAAATTTGACACATTTTTTGCAATTAATCCACAGTATGTGTGAATGGTGAGCTTGAGTGTGAAAAATTGTGGGCGGCAGCTCAAAATGCACAAGAATTTAAGAGGTTAAGGTTAATTAGCTATTTCTAATTGATCTATCTCTTAAAACATGTTTTGCTTGTGTAACCTAATGTGTAAAGGTTGATTCAGTGATGTTAAATAACATTTCTGACTCCAATAAAACCAGTTAATTTAGATGTTACCACATGAAGCATATTTTTTAGCTTAATTTTTTTTTCAGATCAGTTAAAATTATTTCAGAAGAGAGACTGTGTCTCTTTTATGGATGATGCATCATTTTCAAATGTCTTGTGGTGATGTTAGACAAATTACAAACTTGCACTGAGAGCTGTTTGTTCAGCCAATGGCTTCTTTAATCACGTATTTGATGCATAACATTCCAGAAATGACATACTGAATGCTACACTGGACTAAGTAAGTATCCAATATTAAGAGAGTCTTTGTGTAAAATTGAAAGAAAAGCATCCAAAATAGCTCAGCTTGTCTAGAGAGGAACTGGTTGATAACTAACATATGACACATTGCACAATGCTCTAATCCTACAGAGCTTTGGGCACAGAGAGTATTATATAAAAGAGTGTGCACTGCCATTACAGAGGCTTTATAAATGGAGGAGAGGTCTCTCACAATGTCTCTGTCTTTATATTGAATCTTTGACTCTGGCTTGAATTGACAGTGCCAAGTGGAAATGGCCATAAGCTCAAAAAGAATAAACCCTTTATCCTTATATGACCTCCAAACCTTGCTGATTTATCAATCTGTGGAAGATCTAGAGTGCCCAGACAAACTCAGTGGTCTGTGAAACACCATAAGCACTGGACACCTGAATTTAGAAATGAGCCAATCCAGGAGGGAAATGTAACTACTGGCCTCATGTGTGAATTAAAAATGAGGAATAACAGCAGGATATTCCTGTAAAGAAGTGTTGGCACTAAAATGTAGACTTAAATTATTGGTTTAGACTCAAGAAAATGCTAGCAGAATGGTTTCCAGCTAAAAAAACCAAAATATTATAGCTGGTCACCAACCTAGGTTAACTGCAAAAAATGGATAATGAGGTAACCTAAAAAATGTGCTTCATGTGGTGAGAACTAAATTAACTGGTTTGATTAAACTCAAAAATATAATTTAACATCACTGAACGAACCTGAATACATTATGTTACATCAGCAAAACAAATTTTAATGGTAAGATCAGGTAGAAAAATATCCTTATGGTAACAAGTGTAGGTTACCAATTTTTACAGTTCACTAACTAGAATAAACCAGGTCCATCATGGAAATTCATACCGGAATTTTCAGCAGGGTCAGCACATTATATTTTATATTTATATTTTCATGTTGAACCCCAAAGAAAACTAGATGTTTACTATTTCTGAAGACATTTAGAGTGCAAAAGTCACTGTCACAATGCCAGGGTGTTACAATGCGGATGCTAGGGTGCTGTTAACTGCTCAAAAAGTCAACAAGAAAAAAGTCTCTATGATATTCTGGTCTCTAAATATGGCTCGGGTCCCTCCAACTTAAAGCTATAGGATTTTCCACCCATTTATTCATAAGCCGCTTACCAGGGCTATCAACTAGACCAAAATCGATCTGTGTTCCCACCATCAGGCCAATAACTCTGCAGCGTTGCCCAAAAATCCACCCTTAACACACCGCTGCAGTGTCAACGTCACACACCCCGCCCATTTCACAAGCAAGAGGGAAGCTCAAGCTGAGGTATCATGTTATCTAGAATATCGAGTTTATATCAAATGTAAACAGCAAGATAATTTAGTGTTGACAACTCAACGACCTGTCAACGCTACCACTCTTCCATTCTGCTTCTGCCCGCTTACAGGCAGAAACTGAAACAGGAAGCACCCACCCTCAGAACGATCCAGTGTTGGTCGGACCAATCAGATTCCATGCTACAAGACTGTTTTGATCACACGGACTGGGAGATATTCCGGTCTGCCTCTGATGACGACATTGAGCTTTACGCTGATAGCGTAACGTGTTTCATCAAAAAGTGCATGGAGGACGTCGTTCCGACCAGAACAATACGGATCTATCCGAATCAGAAACCATGGATAAATAACGATGTTCGCGCTGCACTTAATGTGCGGACCTCCGCTTTTAATTCCGGGAACGCTGAGGAGCATAAACAAGCCAGTTATGCCCTCCGAAAAACTATCAGAACCGCAAAACACCAGTACAGGGACAAGATTGAAGGACAGTTTAACACCACCAACTCTAGAAGCATGTGGCAGGGAATTAACATCATCACGGACTTTAAAGGGAATAAAAACTCCGCCATGAACACCGCTGCCTCTCTCCCGGATGAGCTAAATATTTTTATGCTCGTTTTGAGGGAAATAACACCGCCCTCGTGGAGAGAGCTCTCGCGGCTGAAGCTACAGAGGTTAGTTCACTCTCTGTCTCTGTAGCGGATGTAACCCGATCCTTCCGACGGGTGAATATCCGCAAAGCCGTGGGCCCAGACGGCATTCCAGGCTGCGTCATCAGAGCGTGCGCGAACCAGCTGGCTGGTGTTTTTATGGACATTTTCAACCTTTCCCTCTCTTTGTCTGTATTCCCCACATGCTTTAAAATTTCCACCATTGCGCCTGTTCCAAAGCAATCAAAAATAACTTGCTTAAATGACTGGCATCCTGTTGCTCTGACCCCCATCATCAGCAAATGCTTTGAGAGACTAATCAGAGATTACATCTGCTCTGTGCTGCCTCTCTCTCTTGACCCGTTGCAGTGTGCTTACCGCAACAACCGCTCCACTGATGATGCCATTGCATCTACAATACACACTGCTCTCTCCCACCTGGAAAAAAAGAACACTTATGTGAGAATGCTGTTTGTAGACTACAGCTCAGCATTCAACACCATAGTGCCCTCAAAGCTAGATGAGAAACTCCAGGCTCTGG
This sequence comes from Myxocyprinus asiaticus, assembly GCF_019703515.2. Classification (NCBI taxonomy): domain Eukaryota; kingdom Metazoa; phylum Chordata; class Actinopteri; order Cypriniformes; family Catostomidae; genus Myxocyprinus; species Myxocyprinus asiaticus. The sequence continues at coordinate 49,460,542 of NC_059346.1, forward strand.
GCTTAAACAGCTCGCTGTGCAGCTGGATCCTGGACTTCCTGTCAAGCAGACGCCAGGTGGTTAGAATGGGCAGCAACATCTCCTCATCACTGACCCTCAACACTGGAGCCCCGCAGGGCTGTGTTTTCAGCCCACTCTTGTATTCCTTGTACACACATGACTGTGTGGCAACACATAGCTCCAATGCCATCATTAAGTTTGCTGATGACACGACGGTGGTAGGTCTGATCACTGACAATGATGAAACAGCCTACAGAGAGGAGGTGCACACTCTGACACACTGGTGTCAGGAGCACAACCTCTCCCTCAACGTCAGTAAGACAAAGGAGCTTATGGTGGACTTCAGAAGAAAAGACAGAGAACACAGTCCCATCACCATCAATGGAGCACCAGTGGAGAGAGTCAGCAGCTTCAAGTTCCTGGGTGTCCACATCACTGAGGTACTCACATGGTCCATCCACACTGAAGTCGTTGTGAAGAAGGCTCATCAGCGCCTCTTCTTCCTGAGACGGCTGAGGATGTTTGGAATGAACCGCTACATCCTCACATGGTTCTACACCTGCACTGTAGAGAGCATCCTGACTGGCTGCATCTCCGCCTGGTACGGCAATAGCACCGCCCACAACCGCAAAGCACTGCAAAGGGTGGTGCGAACTGCCAGACACATCATCGGAGGTGAGCTTCCCTCCCTCCAGGAAATATATACAAGGCGGTGTGTGAAAAAAGCTCAGAGGATCATCAGAGACTCCAGCCACCCGAGCTGTTCTCACTGCTACCATCAGGGAGGCGGTATCGCAGCATCAGGACCCGCACCAGCCGACTCCATGACAGCTTCTTCCCCCAAGCAATCAGACTTTTGAACTCTTGATCTCCCACGATCAAAATACATCAGCACTGCACTTTATTACCCTTACTCTTATATCTCACACCGGACTGTCATAAATTATATTATTATTATATTATATTCTCTCTTAACCACTGACTATCAACCGACAGCCTGAATGTCAATACAGTACAATACAACCTACTGTACATTCTATATATACTACTATATATACTTTTTTATATATTTTTATTTTCTATTTTTATTGAATAATGTGTATCTATATAGTGCGTATTGTATACTGTACAGTGTATGTTATTATTTGTATATTGTTGAATGTATTTATGTGTATATCAGATGTTTAAATTGTGCTGTGTTAATTTGATGTTATTGTAAATTGGTACTGTCTCATCACTGTCACGACTGCTATGTTGATCGTAACTGCACCCAAGAATTTCACACACCATTGCACTTGTGTATATGGCTGTGTGACAATAAAGTGATTTGATTTCATTTGATTTGACTGTAACTGCCATGGTGTCCCGAGTGGTCTCTCCATGAACAGCGATATGATTTCCCAGCACACTGTCTATGAAAGTTCACTGAACCATGGAAAGTCATTTTCTTTGGTCACCGCTTTGTCCATTGGGCATTTTAACAAATTCTTTCGGAGCCCGCATTATTTTTTTTTTTTTTTTTCCCGAACCTGTACCGTTGTGCACTGGAAATACAACCTGGGAAGTTTGGCGAAACTCCGCCTTTGACACTTAACCCGCATCAATCCCCAGTTGGCCTTGTTTGGCCCAAAGGGTAATCGGCGGACCAAAGACCATTGGCCATTGACCCAGAGAAACCCCCGAGGAGGCACGATGAAGCCCCCGGAAGTGACAGAGGGAACGCAATTGGCCCTGGCAGGCACTAGCACACCCTCATTTGGCCCGAAAGTGGAAACACGGCTAATGTGATCTCATGAGAATTATGTGACTGTGGCGACATTTTTAGCAAAATGACATTACATGGTTCTTTACACATATGGCGGCAGTTCGGTGAAATGTCCACAACGTGGCGGCAAAGTCTTTTTCAAGGCAAGTCAGTCCACTCTGCGACCATCTTGGGAATGCTCCCGGGCAGCTATTTTCTATGGATACAAGCGGCATGAAAGTACAGCTCCTATGTACTTGAATGGGGAAAGACCGAAATCTCCAAAACGGTTGGTCAAGATTACGATCAGTGTATTTCAAATCAGCAGTAAAATATGACAACACTGGAATCATAAATTGTGTTTCTGTAACTCAGATCATGCTAAAAATCCTATTTTCCTGGCTGGTCTAGCTAATGTGCATGTGTGTTCTTGAGTAGATTGACAGCCGATGTCTGTATCTAAAAGATGATTGGCTCTTTTACCTGTATGGCGGGACTTCTGTCTCTGCATCCGCCGTATTGGGCGTTACAATTTTTCTTGTTCATTTTAATATAAGTGTACCATATCAGGCTAAATAGTCTCTGGTAGTGCTAACAAAATGAGAATAAAATGTTCTCCAAAACAAATAAGGTTTGCAGGTGTTGTGCTCTATCGAGTTTCAACATAAGATCAACAAAATCTAACTCCCTATCCTTAACATTAAACCTAAACCTAACCCATAGTGTCTTAGAAGGAAACGTGAGACGAAAAACGCAATTCCTTAAGTAACCATGTTATTTTGTGGTGATTCTATGACACTTTCATGTGTTGACTCGCATACTGTTCAGGACTTGTACCCTGGTACTTTGCATTGTAAGTGCAATGCTCTTTTCGTTTTTGAAAAATCCTAACCCCAAGTATAGTGAATCTTCCCTTTAATATCTAGAAGATCTGAAGTGTTTCTGTACCGAAATCCATCCACTTTAAGCAAGGGATAGATGTAGATACAGTACATCTTCAAATAAAAACAACAAGCATTAACCTTAATATCCAGAGCACGTATTGTAAAGCCTGTTCTTAGCGCTCACTCAAAGGGGGCATATAAGGATTCTACATATCTAACTTTCACCCTGATAGGGGGACTCAATGAAGTGCCCTTGTGTTCATCCCACACCAAATCATGCTGAATGAGGTTCTATCAGCCTGTAAGACCCTTAATCATTGGATCACAAAGAGAGAGGATTTCCATTCAGCGCTCTCTGAGTGGACAGATTGAGAGTAAAGTGTCAATGTGGTGTTGTGGGGAGGGACTGTAAGTGTGTGTGGTGTGCTAGAATTCACTGTAGACCATTAGTGTCCTGCTAAAGCTCCAGTGGGTTTGGCGGAAGCTGAGAGGATTAGTAAGGGAAGCTCTAGTGGGATCATGAAGCAGTAATGGCCCTGCAGGGGACTGTAATAAGAACACACTACACTGAATTATAATATTTCCCTATAAATGCAATGATTAAAAAAACAAAAAAACAATACCAAATGTTATTATGACAACACTGGAAGAGTGAAAAGTAATCTGCAATCAAGACTGAACAGATCTAAATGTTCTTTTCCTTTCCCAATTGCCATTATGTGTCACTGAAAACCTCTCAGTACTAATTACCAGTAATGTGACACAGTTTCAATACATATATTTATGACTAAGGATAAAAAACAAATTACATAAAACTGTCAACAAAGTTTTTTCACTCTCCAAATTAGCTTCTCAAATTATTTTCAAGACTCACCTCGTGCCATCATGGGCCTCAAAAAATTATCTGCTGCTATAGAAACAAAGGCGCAAACCTCAGCCGGGCTACAGGAATTCCTGTTTTATGTTATGTAAAGAGTGTGAAAACTTCCCAGATATAGCAACTGGCACAGAGCCTGGTATATTCTACACTACATTACAGTGTATATAGGGATCTCGCCCAAGTTTTGTCTCATGGCTATATAAACTCACTATAACAGATGTTTGTGAAATGTATTTTGAAGCTTTCTCTTGTTCTCGCTATAGATGATCATGAAAATATCTTTATGAATATAGAAATACAGATTACAGCCACAATTTATAAATGTCTCACTTTAGTGAACGTACATACTGTAACAAAAAAGTGAAGACACCAGGAGCAATAGAAATATTTGAACAGGTGCACAGTAAGGGCACCTACACACTAAAGATAGCTTTGGTGGAGTGTTTGACAGATAGGAATGCGTAAGAGGAATACAGTGAATTGGATTTCTGACAGCTCAACTGGACCAACCTGCTCTCATTAGTTAACAGTTGCCTACTTCAGAGGCTGTTCCTGCAAAAGTTAAAGGAATATTTCACCCAAAAATTACCCTTATCTATCATTTCACTTCCAAAGACACTGATTTAACCACTGGAGTCGTATGGATTACTTTTATGCTGCCTTTATGTGCCTTTTGGACCTTCAAAGTTCTGGTCACCATTCACTTGCATTGTGTGGACCTACAGAGCTGAAATATTCTTAAAATCTTCATTTGTGTTCAGCGGAAGAAAGAAAGTCATAGACATTTGGGATGGCATGAGGGTGAGTAAATGATGAGAAAATGTTAATTTTTAGAGTGAACTATTCCTTTAAGAAGTTTTCAACATTTGGGTTGCATGACGGACCGTCTGCAACGCATTTTCCACACTGAAATCAATGGATTTGCAGTATTCTCTGATGCAGCATGAATACTAGTGTGTAGATACCCCAACTTGGCATCCTAACCAGGCATGACGACAAGTGACTAGAAATAAAAGCCATATCTTCCATGTAAATCAGAGTTTTTGTCCTAACTCGCCATGACCGTATTAAACGATGAGCAACAGGAAATTTTACCAGTCGCTTGGCTTTGATTTTAATGGCATCGTACAGAGTAGCTTTGCCCACATTGAAATCTTATTGGTCCAAAATTCTTCTTCACATAACTGTATATTACTGTAAACATACAATTTAAGCACTCCCAAGTTCTCATAATGGATCCACACATTTCATTTTGAAGCTTTTTGTAATTTCCATTATTCTCAATGGTGATTCATTGCTTTAATACAATAGTGTTTACCTGAATTAGAGTAAATAATATACTGTATTTTTATTATTATTTAAATCAGCATAAATAAAGGCAATACACACACACACACAAAAAAAAAAAAACATTAAAAAATAAATGAACACCAGGATATACAGTATGTAATTTAAATAATGTATCATGATGATTGCATTATAGTAATGTGAATTAGATTTTTTGCATTAACCAAAATATAATTTATTATTTCTTTAAATTGTAGGGTGAAATGTGACCGGTACGTTTGGTTTTGCGAGATTCGCCTTTCCCGTTGCTTATAGGCAGTGTGTGGGTGTGTTGGTAGGGGGGTTTGCGGGGCTGGGTATTGTACAGGCGGCTGGTCAGATCAAAGTTAATCCTGTCTTAACATGTGTGCATAGATACAAATGGACAGAACTGGAGGAGAACAGAGCATTAAAGCCAAACTTAAAAAAAATACATGTTTCCATCCAATCTGCTAAGTGAAAATAAAGATAAATGAGAGCATTAAAGAGACGCTACATGACTCTGTGGCTTGAGGAACAAGACAGCTGCTGAGCATCTGAAACTGTGATGCTTGAAAGAAGCCATTCCATTGATTAAAATTTACATGAAAACACAAAGGGTGAGGCCTTCAAGGTAAAAGTCTTACAAGGCTTTATATGCCATTTTTCTCATTTGTGTTCTCTTCTACACTGTAAAAATTTTTTTTTGTAAAACAGTAAAAGACTAAAAATGCAACAGTTAAAAAACAGGTAGTTACCTGGTAAAATTCTTAAATATATTTAAAAAGACAATACATGTAGTTTTACGGTAAAATTTTGTAAAAATATATTTTTTTTTTATGTAAAAAATATGAAAATTGATATTATGTTTAACAAAAGAGTACATGTACTTTTTACAGTAAATTATTGTTTATAATAAAAACATATAATTTATAATAAAACAATAATCGGGCGTTCCCAGAATTCCCTGCATGACCCAGTTAATTTAATTATATTTTATGGGAATAGTTATGTTTCTTTGTATTTTTAATATCAGTTACAGTATGTACTTTGGCGTGTTCTGTATTATATTTTATGTAGTTTAGTTAATGTTTATTACATTATTTGAATTTCACATGTGTTACCCTGATGGTGTTTAGTGTTTGTGTGAGTGACACTGAGCAATGTCTCTACATGTTTATTGGCCATTGCTCCTGGAAGAGCCTCTGTTGGTGAACTTCATGTCATCATGTACTCTTCTGTAATTACTACGGTGATTAAAAATACATTATAAAGTAAAAAGCAGATTTTTACAGTTTCAGAAGGTTAATATATCAAGTTTTTTTATTTAATAATATAAACGATGGTAATGCACTTTAAAATATACAGGCATCAAAATTACATCCCGTAAAGCCTGAAACGGGGTTACCGTATTATTTATGGTGAATTTCTGGCAACCACAGCTGCCAGTTTTTTGCCGTAAATTTAACAAGATTTTTTTTTTCTTACAGTGTATTGTTTAAAAAAGCATTTATTGTTAATGATCTCCAAAGTATGTATGGTATGTTTTTATTTTTCACTCTTGTCTGTTAGCTACTGCATCTGTCAATCTGTCAGCGAGCTCTTTGTAAACACAGAGAAGTGTCATAAACAACACATAAACAGAAAAACAAGACAGAAGTTTATCAAAGGCAAGGAAAATGGAAAGGAAAGAAAATGAAAGAAAAGGAAAGGGGAAATGGCAAGGAAAGGAAATGGAAAATGGCATGGCAAGGAAAGGCAAGGGAAGAAAAGGAAAGGAAAGGAAAATGGAAAGGAAGGGGAAAGGAAAGGGGAAATGGCAAGGAAGGGGGAAAGGCAAGGAAAATGGAAAGGAAAGGGGAAATGGCAAAGAAGGGGAAAACGCAAGGAAAGTGGAAAAGAAAGGAAGGGTAAGGAAATAAAATAAAAAGGAAATGGCAAGGAAAATGGAAAGGAAAGGAAAGAGGACATGGCAAGGAAGCATGAAAGGCAAAGAAAGGTGGAAAGGAAATATAAGAATAAAGAAAGGAAAGGGGGAAAAAACAAGGAAAGGAAAAAGGAAATGGAAAGAAAATATTTAATTTCTTTTATCGTACAGTAGTTTATAGTGCAGCACTACTCAACCCGTGGGCTGCATGCGGCCGTCAAGCGATCTTTTGCGGCCTGCGCTATGATATCATCATCAGAGATATATTTATCAGCAGCCTGTAAAATCTGTATGATTTACGCTAGTTCTCTACATTGCTGAATCACATTAGAGAGGGAATTTCAACTGCAAGAGGATGTTACAAATAAATAAATAAAAATAATAATAATATCTGAGCTGAGCATGGCTGATGTTATGAGAGTGTCGGTCAGTCTGCGCGCTCGCAATCTCACTTAAGAGCTACTCAACACGGTGCGAATCTGTCCAGTCTCTTGAATAGTTCGTCAATATACTCGTCATGACAACAGTATTTACAAGAAAAAAATAACTGTTTTTCAATCAGTGACAGCGTTGAAACGCCTCCAAGCAAATGTTTTGTAGTGATCTACTTCGGCACAAAATGCTAAGGGGGGTGAACAAATCTTTATGACTTGTCACTGAAGGACTTTTGGTGCTAATTTTGGATATATCACTCTTGTTTTTAAACACATTTCTGGTGTATGTGATGTTGAACATTCATGGTGTTTGTTACTTGACAATCACAGTGACAACAGGACTGATCTATATCAGAAAATCAAACTGTTACACCCCTTATGTTTAAAATAATTACAAAAAGGGATAGTTCACCCAAAAAATACAATTCTCTCATCATTTCCTCACCATCATGCCATCCCAGATGTGTATGACTTTCTTCTGCAGAACACAAATTAAGATTTTTAAAAGAATATTTTAGCTCTGTAGGTCCATACAAAGCAAGTGAATGGTGGCCAGAAAAGGGTACAGGGATCCAGCTTTGTGGCCCCTGACCTTTCCGAAGTTGAGTAGCCTTGATATAGTGTATAGTGCATAACGTCCTGGTTACTTGCGTAACCTCCATTCCCTGATGGAGGGAACGAGACGATGTGTCGATGTAGTGACACTAGGGGTCACTCTTGGGAGCCCGAGACACCTCTGGTCTTTGATAAAAGGCCAATGAAAATTGGCGAGTTTTATTTGCAGGCCACTCCCCCGGACATACGGGTATAAAAGGAGCTGGTATGCAACCACTCATTCAGATTTTTTGCTGAGGAGCCAAGACAAGGTCCAGCCATTTCAGTGGGTAGTTCAGCATTGTGGCAGGAGGGACACACACAAGTAACCAGGATGTTCCCTATCTGTCACTCACTCGACGTTGTGTCAATGTAGTTACACTAGGGGTCCCTATACGAAACGCCACAACTGGCTGAACTGTGTTACGTGAACTGGCAGTGTGTGATGGGCAGACCACTGTGTGCCTCGTAGCCAGCACACCAGGCCGACACGTAACTTCCCCCAACATAGTTATGAGTGTCGAATGTCCCTTTGGGGACAAGTTGACTACCAAAAAATAGAGACAGGCTAACCCAGTCGTGGCCTCTTTTCCCCTTCTTTTTTCCACTCCTTAAAAAAGAAGGGGGATTATCCGACTGGGCCGCCAGGTCTAGTCGGGGGGTGTCCCTCCCAAGGGGAGGACACCGCGGAGACCACACATTGCCCAAAGATGAGAGGGATATTTAAGTGGAAAAATACGTCACATGGTCTTTTCGACCATGTGGAGAGTCTCATGGTAGATCCTACCCAATGGGGGAGGAGTTACTACAAACATGGAGACTGTGGCAGAGGGGGCTCTGCCGAAGGAAGATGCAGTTTGCCAACAGGGAATCTAATTAGCGGAAGATATACATCGCATGGGGTTACCTTACAGTGAACCGCCACATGTGGAGCACCTACCCCAGAACAGGGCTCTTAGTTAGCACATGTACTGGGCCGGCAGCGAGTCTCTCCGAAAACTCGACTGCCACAGGGCTCGGAGGAAGTCAACCAGGGAACATAGTTTGTGAACACTACTGGGAATTAATGGCGCACGTCTTCAGCTCAGAGGAGGTGAAAGGCGCTATGTGCAAGCGATACACCCGGCCGGCTATCCTGGGCTTATCCACTTGTATTGCGTGCCACTACCTGGGACGAATTCGGTTCCACCGTGTTGTCTGTCCGAACTAACACATGCTTGCCCTGGATCAATGGCCGAAACCTCCGCAGGATGAGCAGAATTGTCAACAAATTGAGGCAGTTGTGCAAATACAGTCGCGGGCCCGTCCACAAGCCGGCTGCTGTGTGCCCATTCCAAACAGTGCCCCTGCCCATTTTGGAGACATCTGTCATGACCATGACGCGCCTGGAGACCTGCTCTAGGGGAACACCTGCCTGTAGAAACGAGAGGTCGGTCCAAGGGCTGAAAAGACGGTGACAGACTGGCGTGATGACCACACGATGTGTCCAGCGGCGCCATGCCCATCTCAGGACTCGAGTCTGAAGCCAGTGCTAAAGCGGTCTCATATGCATCAACCCGAGCGGGGTGGCCACTGCTGAGGATGCCATATGCCCCAGGAGCCTCTGAAAGAGTTTCAGTGGAACCGCTGTTTTCTGTTTGAACGCCATCAAACAGGCCAGCACCGACTGTGTGCACTTGTTCGTGTGACGCACTGTCAAAGAGACTGAGTCCAACTCCAAACCGAGGAGCTTGCTCTTTTCCCAATTGACCTGAAGCCCTAGTCGGCTGAGGTGTGAGAGCACCAAGTCCCTGTGTGCACACAACATGTCCCGAGAGTGAGCTAGGATTAGCCAATCATCGAGATAGTTGAGAATGCGAATGCCCTCTTTCCTTAACGGGGCAAGGGCTGCCTCTGTGACTTTCGTGAAGACACGAGGAGACAAGGACAGGCCGAAAGGGAGGACCTTGAACTGATACACCTGACCCTCGAATGCAAACCGCAGGAAGAGTCTGTGTCGAGGTAGAATCGAGACGTGGAAGTACGCGTCCTTCAGGTCTACCACCGCGAACCAATCTTGATGCCGGACACTCACCAGAATGCGTTTTTGCGTCAGCATCTTGAACGGGAGTCTGTGTAAAGCCCGGTTCAGTACTCGCAGGTCTAAGATTGGCCGCAACCCACCGCCTTTTTTCGGTACGATGAAGTAAGGGTTGTAAAACCCCTTCTTCATCTCGGCCGGAGGGACAGGTTCTATTGCACCCTTCCATAGAAGGGTAGCGATCTCCGCACGCAAGGTAGCAGCATTTTCGTCCATCACCAAGGTGAAGTGGATACCGCTGAACCTGGGCGGACGCCTGGCGAACTGAATCGCGTAGCCGAGTCGGACGCTCCGGACCAGCCATCGCGATGGATTGGAAAGCGCAAGCCATGCATCCAAGTTCTGCGCAAGGGAGACCAAAGGGACAACATCGTCGGACGTACCGGCAGGTGGGGCCTCATGGCGGGGCGGAGCTAGGGACATCGAAGCACTTACCTGGCTCCTTGTGACCACCCCCGGAACAGCCTGGGACGGGGGAGGAAGAGGCCTGTCCTCGTGACCCGTGGACACTGTCACATCGGGGGCAGATTTGTACCACAGTTGGGCGCTCAGGGGCGGAAGACCACCGCTGGAGCTCCAAACCTGCCAAATAGAGTGGTGGACGGTGGTCGTGATGACGGCCGTGCACACCGGATATGTGACCCAGGGAACAAGGAAACCACTCTTGCTGAACTCTTGGGTACTGCAGCCACTTGGACATGCAACGCAATTAAATGTTGCCTTCGATCAGGGGATGGAGAGGTCTGCTTACCAGCTCCAGAGCAGCGGGTTTCGTCGTCCCTGGGTCGCCCGTCTCAAGGGCGCTTTGAAGCCTTTCACAGGTTTTTGGCAGCCGCGAGACGGGTGGCGTCTGCTTCCTGCGGTGGGCTCCACGCCGGGGCCGGGCCGAAGGGGCAGGCTGCAGCGGAGCCAGTGCAGTCACCGCAGGGGGACACCCTTGGCGACGAGCAGACGGGGTGCGAGATCTTGTGCTGCGCCAGGGCAGGATATGCCGGATAGCCTCTGTCTGCTGCTCCACCGTTGATAACTGCTGGGCCAGTAGGCCAAATAGGCCAGCCTGGGAGATGGGGCAGCAAGGAACCGTGTTCTGTCAGCCTCACCCATCTCGACCAGGTTGAGCCAAAGGTGGCACTACTGGACCACTAATGTGGACATCATCCGCCCGAGAGACCGCGCCGTGACCTCCGTCGCTCAGAGAGCGAGGTCGGTCACCGAGCGCAGTTCTTGCATCAATCCTGGGGTGGAACTACCCTCGTGCAGTTCCTTTAGCGCCTTGGCGGACTTGCAGGAGAGCCATGGCGTGCAGGGCAGAGGCGGCTTGTCCAGCGGCACCATAGGCCTTGGCCGTCAGAGATGACGTAAACCTACAGGCCTTGGACGGGGGCTTTGGGCACCCGTGCCAGGTGGCAGCGCTCTGCGGGCATAGGTGCACCGCAAGCGCTTTTATCCACCGGGGATTGCCGAATAGCCCTTGGCCGGCCCACCATCGAGAGTAGTGAGGGCGGGGAAGCTGAAAAGATCAGGACCGGGCAGTAAAAACTGCCTCCCATGACTTTGTCAGCTCTTCATGCACTTCCGGGAAGAAAGGAACGGGGGCGAGGCATGGCTTTGAGCAGCGCCAGGAACCAATCATCGAGCCGCGAGGGTTCAGGGAAGAGCGGAGGGTCCGACGCTCGCGGCTGCCTGGGAAAGCATGTCATCATCTCCGCGTCAGCCTGTGACTGGGCAACCGCACCTGAAGGGAGGAGCCCAGCTGAGGCTTCCGCATCCGACTGGACGAGCCCGCTCTCTGATGCGGCACTCGAGAGCTCATTACTTTCGCAGGTTCCGAATAAGTGGTCGAACTCGCTGTGAGATGAGCCGGCGGACTCATCCGGAAGCCCGATCGGGGCAGACGAGCGTGCTGGGGAATGGCAGGTCCGCGGGGGGATACCCAGCGGAGGCAGTCCCATTAGGGTCCCCAAATCGCCCCCAGTGCTGGCCGCGCTGGCCTCATACCCGTGGGTAAAAGGACCGAGGCGGGGAACCTCTGGGGTGGCTTGCTTTCTTACGAAGGCAAGCTGTGACCGCACCGTTGCCATGGGCATGTCCTCGCAATGAGTACATGACCCATCCACGAACGCTGTCTCCGCGTGAGCAGTGCCCAGACACGAAAGACAGTGATTGTGACCGTCAGAAGGCGAGAGATAACGAGCACAACCAGGAATAACACACAAGGAAAGGCATCTTTAAAAAGACGCGTCTTTAAAAAGACGTTCCGTGTGTGCTACTCTTTTAGAGAAATATACTCTTTTAGAGAAATATATTCTTATTTTTGCCGAAGTGCCCAGGGGCATTCTCTGCAGTGCACCAGTGCAGAGGAGGGAGAAGCCACTGAAATGTGCCGTCAGATCCAGCAGAGGTGAATGAACAGTTGTGGGAATTCAGCTCAGAGAGCATGACCGTTCAGCTCCGAAGAGAAAATCTGAATGAGTGGTTGCATACCAACTCCTTTTATACCCATATGTCCGGGGAAGTGGCATGTAAATACCTCTCGCCAATTTTCATTGGCCTTTTATCAAAGACCAGAGGTGTCTCGGGCTCCCAAGAGTGACCCCTAGTGTCACTACATCGACACAACGTCGAGCGAGTGACAGATAGGGAATTATATCTAGACATCAGAGCTGACTAAGCAATCATGGTATGTTTTTTTTTTTTTTCAGAGCCAAACTCCATCTAGAAAACCCCAAGGGCAAATATATAGGGAAAAATAGTCTAGTCCTCTCGTTATCTGTTATCTTACAACAGCTTGCAGATATGCTCTTTAATTGGATTCGACAGAAGGGTTGTAGCCTGCTTTCAGGAAATCCTCCCCCTGCTTATACAATACCTGAGAGTGCCTTCGCTTTGTGTAGCTGAATGCTAATGGTACAGTCTGTGGGGGAACTGCTTTGGTAAAATAATATGTACAGTATCTAGTATCTGGTAATGTATTATAAAAGAGCTAAATTTTTAGGTCAGTGAAAATCTGTGAAAATCACTGAAAATGGCATGAATAAGAGAATGAAATTCAATTGTACCTAATTGTACTTGATCATTCTCTATTTTTAATCATTTTTAATACAAATCTTTGTTTCCACAGGTCAAGAGCAGGTAAGAGAGTTTAGACATAAGTAGGATTATTTGAAAAGTGCAGTACATTTGTGGTCTCAAACAGGGTAAAGTATCGCTCTTCATTTCGAATGTACAAAATCAGGATTGCTCCATGATAAGAATGATATTCTGTTGTGCATTCCAGGGCATAGTTAATGAATCCATGATCAGATATGATTTGATTGGACTAAGCAGGGGGCTGCTCGGTTGGTGTTGCACTTTTCTGTATAAATTAACATCTGACTTGACAAAAAACAGATCAGAAAATGCTATACTTTGGTGTCTGGTATTTATCATGCAAATTTACCAATATGGTAATGTTGGGTCTCACTGTAGGGAGTGTGTTTGTTTGTGTATGTGTGGGTTACTGGTTAATATGGAACACATATCAAATAGTTTCAAAACAGAAATGATATGAAACTCTCTTTTTTTTTTTCATTTTCATTTTCATTTCTGCCTTTGCAAAACTCGCTGACACGATGCAAGGGTGTTGTGGGTGGTTGCCTAGGGCATTGCTAAGTGGTTGCTTAAATATTTTAAGTGATTGTCATGGATTTGCTAAGTTGTTGCTGGGTGGTACTTACTGGCCTAAGAGCCTACTCCCAAGTCTCTATGATATTCTGTATGATATGTGTTGTTCCCATTTCATGGGTATTCAAATAGTCCTAAAAACTGTTTACTTTTTAGCATGATCACACAAGAAATTGACATGTTGTTTCAAAAAATTATTGTACCCTAAAATAATGTCATGATAATAATTGTGCATATTGTTGGGCCTCAGTTAACAGAAATATTAATATTATATTTTAAAGACATTTTTGACACTGTTGAGAAGCACCGTTTAGATGAGGATTTGATTTTAAATAATACAAATTAGAAAAGGGATTATTGTTTCAGGGGATTCAAGGAGAGGTGTAAAAAACAGAAAAGGACATGCTGTCTCTGTGCTGTAGGGCATCTTCCATGTACCTCAAGGACACCTTGTTCATACACAAGGAAGACTTGTCTCTTAAGGCTAATTTATACTTGCTGGGTGAACAGGCTTTTTTAGTTCACCTAAAAATTCTGCCGAAATGCACTGACGTTTTTATTTTTCTCCTGTTCACGCAAAACCCTAAAATTCTTGACCTGAGAAATCAGCAAGTCGAAGACCATTGATGATTGGTTAAAACAAATTGTGGTTGTGGTTTGGAACGTGACATTCTTTATTTATTTTCCTCAAATAACTAATTTTAAAATGACACAGTGAGTAGTAGGAAGACTTCGTTCAGCCAGGGTACTTTGTTTAGAGAAAGAAGTTTGGTGTCTTTTATATAAATTAGGGTTTATAGGAGTGGTGTACTGCTGCTATTATGGCTGTAGTGTGCCTCACCAAACAGTGCCACCAGCACTTATTCCCCATGGTTCTCATGCCAGAAGCTCCTATTGTGAGCCTGACTCTTGGATGCCAATGAGAATACTAGAGACAGAAATTCCATCATAAGGTGTCAGCAAACTGATTTGGAATTCAAATCCACCAGAACATCCTTGAGTCAACACAAAGGAAGCTAAAATTTTGGTGCATTGTAATGCTTTCTATCCAGTTGATGCAACTGAATCCAGTACTTAAAGGGTTAGTTAACCCAAAAATGGAAATTCTGTCATCATTTACTTACCCTCATTTCATTCCAATCCTGTATGACTTTCTTTCTTCAATGGAACACAACAAAGAACTTTTAAAGAATGAGTCTCTAACAATCTGCCTAGCATCTCCCTTTGTGTTTCAAGGAAGAAAGAAAGTCATATGGGTTTGGAACAATATGATGGAGAGTAAATTATTTTGAAAAGAAAGAATTTAAAATTTTAGGTGAACTATACCTTTAACCGTTCCAGTTTGCTGGAATCACAGATTTCAAATTAATTTCTTGTCTTGTCATACTAATCCTTTTACACACCATCCACCTCCCTGTTAAGAAAAAAAAAAAAGTCCTGTTATGTAATCCAACAAGTACAGTATCTGGTGAATGCACAAATCTTTCAGATCTCTTTCTGTCTGATTTGACCAAAGGCCGGAAAACAATTAACCTTTAGAGTAAGTAACTCCGTAATAACAGCACAAGCCTCTTTTCCCAGTAATGGCCTCTCTTAATTGCAGGGATAATATGTTGTGCCTTAGGCAGTGGCACATACATTTTATGACGTGGAATCCAATAATCCTCCTGTACCAAAATATGTGGTTGCATGTGACATACTGGATTGAAAAATAATCAGTTATGTAACCGAGAGACACACAGTTGACAAACAAACAGTTGCTCTATAATCTCTCTGTACATTTCTTCCCATCTCTTTTTCAGGCTATGATAAAATAATTCAGTAGGATTATGCATGCCTAAAAGGTCATGATAGATTGATCTGAGACACAATAAAGAATGAATTCTGTTTCTGTTGCCTCTGCAAAGTGAAGAGATCTTTGTAGAGTGGCAGATTTTTACTTGTCCACAGTTGAAAGGTGTGTTCACACTAACAGCGATTATATCTCTGGAGGTCGCCAAGTTGCTGTACTGTTGGTTGGTAGTAGGCGTACTGCTGCATCCTACTGCAACAGGAGACAGATCATGTGATTTCCACTGTCTGCACTCCCGTTGGTAGTCACCACAGCGCTCATTTGCATAAAGTGAAAATATTTCCTTTGATAACGGGCATACATTTTCAAATGATTATTGGGAGTTGGCCAGAATTATTATGAACTTGATCGTTATAAAATCTAATTTACACAAGGTGAGGGATCACATTACATGCAAATAGTGATTATTCTAACAGGAAGGAAACACAAACCCCAAAGTGTAGCTGCTTAAGTCGATTGGATGCATTCAGTTTTAGTGAACAGAAAGTGTGTTTGTATACCTGTCACTGTGTGTGGAACCTTTATCAAGCCCAGCAGAAGTTTGATTTAAAACAATGGTTGAGTCGTAGGGCTGGGTATTGATTTCCCGATTTGATTCCGATTCACAAGCTCTCGATTAGATTTTGATCTTGATTCGAAACAATGTCGATTCATATAGGTACATTTCTGTTACAATGTTCATTTTGATTACATATGAAAGAAATTTAGCTAATGCTCTTAATTTTAAAGAAACCTTCTAGGCACAATTCGAAAATATAAATTTTACCTATTATATTTTATCATTGGGTTTTCATCAAATTGGTCACATTTTAGCTTTTGAAACATTTTCAAATTCAGTCTATTCATCAATTAAAATCTTGAAATTGCATATATTATGTTGCATTTATTTTGTTTACTTGCATAATTTTACATTGATATGTAGAACACATGCTAAATCTGTACCGTCTCATTAAGACTACCGGCATCAGCCAGTGAGTGCATATAACGAGAGAAGACGTGCGTAATTTCTTTAGCGCATCCATGTGTGATTAGAGGTAAATGTTTCTTTTTTTGTTGTTTTTAATCAACAACTGTGTAAAAAAACAGAAAGGGTATTAAAAGAGACATTATTCAAATGGATCCGTGGATCTCATCTTTGGACACATAGAATGATTTAAACCAAACACGCAGTGAAAGGACCTCTGTGCTAATAACTTCTTTTCTACTATACTACTCAATCACTGGTGAGTGAAATCTGAACATAGCATTTTAGTCGAGAGTGTGACATTTGGTTGCACATGCGAGTAATTTACCTGCGTTATAGAGGGTTTTGCATAGAATGAAAGATCGATCTTGGGATTTAAGAATTAATATTGAGAACGTTCAAACAAAGATCACAATGCATCGGAAAATCTATATTTTTACCCAGCCATTGTGAGTAGTTTGCTCAAGTATTTTCTTTTAATTCACAAAAGGCTGCAAAAGATTATGTGGTTAAAAAGGTTTATAGTGCATTTTTGCCGTATTTTCTGCTGAGTTCAGGGTGCTTTGCGCAGCAAAAATAGGCTCAGTGCCAAAACTCTCGTCTTACTGTTGCACCTGATACGCTCCTGCTACGCTGCAATGCGGCTCTCGCTCCCATAATCTAACCTGTTAACATTGGTGCCAAAAAAAATTCCCTTTTGCTTGTGGTGTGAAACAGACCTAAGTATGGCATTTGTACATTGATTTTCCCTAAAAATTTAAACACTGGCACTTTCAACATTGCTCTGCCCAACATAACGTTGTTGGCTAAACCAATGGCATGAGTTTTTGGCCGGGACAACTCATTTGCCAAACAATGGAAACTGGTTATTTTTGCAGTTCTTTTTGATGATGCTAGTGGCACAGAAATTACACACCATGGCTTTACATTTTGTCACAACGTCAGTTGCTGTCGGTCATGTTGTCTCAAATTGCCAATGTACGTTAAAAATTGATGACTTCCGGTCGTTTTGACGTTGCAAATCGCTGTCAGTGTGAACACCCCTTTAGACTCATTAGAGTGGAGTCCTGAAGACCTATAGTGTACCGTCAAGAATCTGTTATTCACTGTAATAGCAGTGCATGGAAATCACCAGGAGCAGAAAACTCTATGGAACTGATCCCCTGACACAGGTCATATAGGCACTCATGGGCAATTTGAGGATTGCATCGTTCCAAGGGGCTTGTTTTTCCCAAAGCATCTGTGTTTTGTTTATTCAAGTCAACAGGTCAGAGGCTATCAGCAATAGTGACAAACAGGTGGTATTTGGTGTGACCTACTGTGAGACAAGTCTAATTGGAATTTGTCATTTTATTGGTAACACTTTCCAGTAAGGTTTTATTAATTAACATTAGTTAATGCATTAGGTATCATGAACTAACAATGGACAATTATTTTATTACAGCATGTATTAATGTCACTTAATGTTCATTTATATATATAAAATTGTTTATTGTAAGTTCATGTTAGATCATAAGGCATTAACTAATGTTAAAATGTACAACTATTATAACTATGTTCAAATGTATTAGTTTATTTAGTAGGGATGCCATAAAATATCAATATATATCAATTATTGATCGGCACGTTATTTTATTGATATATTTTTGAGGCATTGATATACTAAAATTAGCTGACATTTAAATTAGATGCCTAATTTGCGTGTTTTCAAATTGACTCAGTTGGCCTCTGTTTAAATGTCTGGTGTAATAGCACTGGGAGACCACAAGAGGGTGATATAACATGAACTGAAGCCAGTCGTGGTCAGGAAAGGCACAGATATCACACACACACATGTTGGTGCGACTATCCTTATGAGGACTCTCCATAGACATGATGATTTTTATACTGTACGAACTATAGATTCTATCCCCTAACCCTAAACCTAACCCTCACAAAAAACTTTCTGCATTTTTACATTTTCAAAAAAAAGAACATCGATCAGTATGTTTTTTAAGCTATTTGAATTATGGGGACACTAGAAATGTCCTCATAAACCACATTTTATAGCATAATACCCTTGTAATTACCAGTTTGTAACCTAAAAAAATGTCCTTGTAAACCACCCAAACCCACCCACACTCACCCACACACACACACACACACACACACACACACACACACACACACACACACACACACACACACACACAGAACAGCAGATGGCAGTCCAAAGTTATGAAGGTTTTTGTACTTCTTCAAGAATGAACAAAGTGATGTCGATGAGTTTGCAGGTTAGTGTATGAAACTGGTGTAACTGCGCAAACTGAACAATTAGAAATGGTGACATTTATTATGCAATTTATCTGTATATAGCCTTGAACAGATCTTTCATTCAAGCTGTCAAACCACAAAAATAAATACATGTAACTGAAAATACATTGTGTAGGCTAGATGAAAGATACATATACACAATATATCATCCAGTAATGACTAGAGTAAATAATCTATGTCCTTTGATAATGAATTGGGTCGAATTTAATGGAAAACTATGCGAGTTGCGCTCCGTGTCACTGCAGAATTTTGATGCTGAGCGTTGCAGGTGTGTGCGAACCTCCGTAGAAAATATTTGTTTCAAATTTTAGAAAGCGCCATGTTGGTGTGCGACCCCCTTTAATTTACCCTGCTGCTCACACTTTACCAAAGTTGTGTTGAGAAAAATGTTTGAAAAGACAAAGACAAGCAGCCCAAATTATAGCTGAAAACAATCCTGATATACAGTATATCGATAAACACTATTTACTGATGTCAAACAAAGTAATTGTTGAATATTTGCAATTGATAAATGGGCTCTTAATTAAGCTCTGAAACAGAAGACTGCTCCGTTTGCAATCTGTCCATGTAGTACTCAGTACCGAAATGGTTTGTCGGGAGAGCTGTAGAGTCGCCATTCGCCAAATGTTTGTGAAAGTTTCTTGTAATGCATCTGTTAGCAAGCCTCAAGTAAGTATGTTCCATTAGAGACGATGCACTTCCTCTACAAGTTCATTCTCTGCGGAGATCCCCGTGAGACTTTAAAACCATTAAATACTCTGGCTAATTAGTATAATTGACTTATTTGTATTCCACGAGTCACATAACAAACATGTCAGGTTAGGATTTAATTTGTCTCTGTTGTGCGACTAATATATGTATTGTGATTCAGACAACAGCTGGTGTGTGTGTTGGAAAGGAAAGGGAATGAGACAATGGCAGGAGAGTTATGATTTAGAGCGGCCACATTTGTTGCACACCAGTGAATCACAGCACAATAGCTCCATGCTAATCTATCATCATAAAACATGGGCACACCACACGCATTTGCACAATCCTCTAGTTTAATGATCACACTCATTGAAACAGCATCTACATGCATTACATTCCCTTATACAAGGGTGAAGGACTGGTTATATTGAGCATTTTGATCAACCTGTGACACAGATGTCGTTGTGTATGAGCAATTGAAATGGATTACTTCAGTCAAAAACAAACTGTGTCATTACACGGCAACAGAGATGCACTTCTTAATCTTTGTATGCTTAGTACACCAAATATGAACATTCTGTCATTATTTGCTCACCTTCATGTGGTTCCAAACTGTATGACTTTCTTTATTCCACTGAACACAAAAGGAGGAGTTAGGCACTATGTTAGTCTCAGTCACTATTCATTTTCAATGCATTGATTTTTTTTTTTTTTTTTTTTTTGCCATTTCTTCCTCAAAAGAAAGTCAGTCATTTGGGTTTGGAACAATATGAGAGTGAGTAAATGATGACAAAATTTTCATTTTTGTGTAAACTAACTCTTTCACATTCTACATATAATTCTGTGCAATCTATTTTCTGTTCAATATAAATCACCTCAATGACTCAATTCTCTCACTGGGGCTTGCATGGAGGTCGGAGGTTAACATTTGTCGGCATCAGATCATTCCATGCTATGCCAGTGGCATACAGGATTAGATCCAAACCCCATCGTCGCAGCTCAAAGCCACTTGTGTTTCCATCAACATGTATACACACGTTGCATGCTCCACTGTATGGATTAACCCCATCCAAGATAGAGCATGATGATGATAAAATAACCACAAGAGACTACAGAGCTGTATCTAATCTAGTCTACTGGCTGCCATGATTGAAAACCGTACTCCAAACGGAGAAACAGGCAGAGATCCATAATAGGATTTACATCTGGGACAGACATGAGCTCTCTTGATACAGATATAGAACAGGAGATGATGAGCAGCACCTGATGCCCACAAGAATCGCTTTAAAGATTCACTGATCATTGGAGTAAGCATAACATACAGACCAGATGTTTTTGATATAACAATATGGGGTGCAAGTCACAAACAGCCAAATATTAGTGTGAGTTCACACCTTATGTCTATTGACATACACACCTTATGACTGTCCAAGATGCACAGTCTGTGTTGATGCAAACACTAGGGCTGGGCGATATAGCTTAAAAAAAAGATCTGCCTATTGACAGTATTTGTTATATATCTCTATTATTTATGTGTTTGCTCTGAAATGTCTTAAAAGGGTGACTCTTCTTCAGTCAGAGCAACCATCATTTCAACCAGCAACTGTTGCAACAACAAGTACTGTAGGTATAAAATGTTTAATTTAAGAACCAAAACACAGTAAAATCTAGTTAAAATAATTTGGCAAAAATGCCAAATGGAGGCTTCCGTGAAAATTTTTTGAATGATGATTCAAATGAATCCTTGAATCATAGTTTTGAATAGATTCATTTAAACAGGTAGTTTGAACTGGCTCACAGAACTGAATCAAACTTTCCAAATCTAATGCTGCTTTTGCTGCTGTTGTTTAAATACATGACGCTATTAAAATATCTCTGTCTTAACGGGATAGTTTACCCCAAAATGAAGATTCTCTCATCATTTACTCACCCTCATTCCATCCCCTCTGCTGAACACAAACAAATATTTTTAGAAGAATATCTCAGCTCTGTAGGTCCATACAATGGAAGTGAATGATGACCAGAACTTTGAAGCTCCTAAAATCACATAAAGGCAGCAAAAAAGTAATCCATACGACTCCAGTGGTTTAATCCATGTCTTCTGAAGTGATATGATAGGTGTGGGTGAGAAACTGATTAATATAGTCCTTTTTTTTACTATAAATCTTCACTTTCACACTCAGAATGTGAAAGAATGTGAACGTGAAAGTGGAGATATATGGTGAAAAAGGACTTCAATATTGATCTTTTTCTCACTCACACCTATCAAATCACTTCAGAAGATATAGATTTAACCACTCGAATCATATAGATTACTTTTATGCTGCCTTTATGTGCTTTTTGGAGCTTCACAGTTCTGGTCACCATTGCATTGTGAGGACCTACAGAACTGAAATATTCTTCTAAAAATCTTCATGTGTTCTGCAGAAGATAGAAAGTCATACACATCTGGGATGGCATGAGGGTGAGTAAATGAGAGAATTTTCATTTTTGGGTGAACTATCCCATTTAAAGCTCTAATACTCACAAATCAGAAACAGCTAAACGAGTCGAATGACATGCTCTTTTGGAAACTTACTGGTCAAACAAAAACCGTGTTTTTAATCATCATGATATTCACAATTTTGCTTAATTTTATATTGCCAGCAAAACCATCACAAAAATATATTGTGAATATTCAATATATCGTAGTTAACCTGTCAGTTTGAACCTTGAGAATCGTTTCAACTAAAATCACAAAGTAATTTCCAGGCATTCAATCAGAGCTACCAAAGTGGAGCTTTATTCATCTAGTTAGAAAAAAAGCAAACAATCTTTCCTGAATATGTTCAAATAAGTGAAAACAGAGGAATTTGAGACTGAGCTGATAATGCTTCACACAGCAACAGCAATTGTAATATATGAAAAATGAAAAATTGAGATATCCCTGAGCATTTTTTTAAAGATGATTCAACTGAATTCTAAATCACAGTTGTGAATTGATTCATTCAGTCGGACAGTTGGACATATCAAATCTAAAGCTATATTTGCTAAAGTTGAAAACATCTATTACCACTATTGAAACATATCTGCCTAAACATTCTTATATTCACAAGTTACAAGACAAGGAAAAATTACAACAGTGATTTAATGACACGCTCTTTAGGAAACTTAATATACAACTAAAAAGCACATTAAAATCATCAGTATATATATGACATTGCTTAATTTCATATTGCCAGCAAAATTTTGTTCGCTCATTTGCATATTCGATTGTCTAGCTCTAGTTAACTCTATGTAGGTGGCTATATTTGAACAGAGAATCACAGCCACTAAAAAAACAAAGGCATTTCCAAGCATTCAGTTAGAGCTACAAAAGTAGAGCTTTATTCATCCAGGTGGACGAAAACAACACAAGCTTTCCTGAATATGTCTAAGTGAAAGCAATGAGGAATGGAGATGAATTCACAGAGGATGAAGAGGAATTTGAGACAGAGCTGAAAATGTCTTGTACAGCAACAGTTGTCATTCCAGAGTGATTCGAAGAATATAGAGTAAGAAAAAGAAGTCTACTCACTGGAGTCATCTGAATCGTAGCCCTCCACGTCTGGCTCTTCGTCCTTCTTGCTGGCCACGAGAGCGGTTGCTCCGAAGGCTTGGTCCAGGTCATCTTCATCCCGGCTGGGGTCCGCGGCCGGGCCCTCGGACTTCTGGCTGGTAGAGGTGCTCTGCAGGGATCCGGTGCGACTGAGGGCCGGAGGGGCTGTGGGGGGGAGACCCCGTGGGTAACGGGGAAAATAATCAGAGATCTGCTTGATTGGCTGAATGGGACCTGGACATACATCAATGGCCATGTGCTCCTGGATGCTGATGGTCGTCTTCTCGCCTTTGCGTTGTGTCATTCATGCAGCCCTTTTGTGGATGTGCCACCACCCCTGAACCCAGCCAAGGGGTTGGAGGGTGGTAACAATAAAAAGCGAAGAAATAAAAGAAAGAAAGAAAAGAAAAAGAAAAGAAAAGAAAAGAAAAGAAAGAAAATGAAAAAGACTAAAGTAGAATCTTCTTTTCTCTGGTGATCTGTTAGAGTCCCTGAAGAGCAGTAGAGTGTGTCTTGGTGTGTATGTGTGTGTGCATGTGTGTGTGAGAGTTTGCGATCACAGCAGTGGGCTACATGAGAGGCTGCAGACTGTTCCAGCACACTGTGGTCATGCCGTCTGTCTGTGAGCTGTGCTCAGACCACTACAGCACGCTAAGTCTGTTACCGGGATGAATGCATGTTGGAGAGAGAGAGAGAGAGAGAGAGAGAGAGAGAGAGAGAGAGAGAGAGAGAGAGAGAGAGAGGGAGGGAGGGGACAGGATTATAGAGAGGGACAAGGGATTGGCTGATGACATCGCTTAGCAACATGACGGTAAACAGGAACCGGGAGCTCGGCTACTTAATTATGCTATTAGTCCATCTGTTAGAGAGATAGAGAGAGGCTTTCAGTCTAGTGTCTGACTAAAGCATCACCACAGACATGTGATGTGCTAAACTCAGGTACAATTAAAAGCAACAGGTGCTAAATGCCTAAAGTCACATGTTTCTATGTGCCAATTCTAGAATAATACAACTAGTACAAATAAAAGAAGGTCGATGAACAGAAATTAAGTATTTATAACTCTATATTGGGACACTTAAGCCACACTTAATGTATGAATGTAGTGTCATTAGATGACAAAATAACATATACAGTGGCATTTATTTTAAAGCAAAATATTTAATGAAAAGAAGCTGGTTAGGTTTCAACAGAGGTATTGTTTAAAAACACAAAAAGTGTTTGGACGCTTTCTGGTTATTAAACTCAGTTGAACATGTCTATAGTTAATGTGATGAAATACACCTGTAGTTACTCTGCTACGACACCTGTGTGAACTTGAGGAGAACTGACTTCATACATCCTCTGAAATTTGTCATACAAAGTGGCAATTTTTTACAGAAAGATAGCAAAAGCTCAATTCTCAAGCAAAATATGTCACAAAAAGACGTTTATTATGTTTAAAATGATAAAACAATAGACATACGTTTCAAAATGAAGACAAAGTATTTGGACGATTTCAGGGTGTCAAACGTTAGCGGTACATGTCCATATTAATGTAATGAACTGTATGCGGTTTGGACACTTGCGTGAACTTGAGAGGAACTGATTCCCACTAAAAATTACGTTGGGACCAACTGGTTACAAGTAATTGCAAAAATGGCGAAGAAAAGTTACGTTGGTTTTGTCCTTCCTTTTCTTTAAAAAAAGCAAAAATCTGGGTTACAGTGAGGCACTTACAATGGAATAAAATGGCCAATCCGTAAACGTTAAAATACTCACTGTTTCAACATTATAGCCGCAAGACATAAGCAAAATGTGTGTTAACATGATTTTAGTGTGATAAAATCACTTACTAACCTTTTCTGGTAAAGTTATAGCCAGTTTTATAAGTTCATTGCCATGACAATGTAATGTCAACAAACCCTAAAATGACTGTAAAAATTACAATTTAAAAAACATTACAGCTCAAATAACATGAGTTTTAACAGAAATATTAATTTAAGTACTTTTATAAAATTATGAGCTTTACATTTATAACTTTAAACCCTCTAAAAATTGGCCTATTCACTTCCATTATATGTGCCTCACTGTAACCTAAATTTTTGCTTTTTTAAAAGAAGAGGAACGAGTCAAAAATATTTTTTTTGTGGTAATCAACATTACCCCACAAATGCTGTTGATTGAGCTTAATTTGTATTGATCCCAAATATTCCTTTAAGGGTGACCTAAGTGTCCAAATTCTTCTTAGGGCCTCTCTGTATGTATTCATAACACTTATGTACATTCATTTTTGTTAAAGTGATTTCTGTGCCATGATGAATAACGATGGTAGAGAGATTTACAGAGAAAATTGCATCAGCGCTGCATTGCCTTATGAAAACTAGCAGGGGGCTATTCAACCTGTCACCCACTTTACAGCTACGATAAATTATAGGCAAAAGCCATCCTCACATTTTACAATAGAAAATACTTATTGCGAAAACAGTGAGTAATCTTGATTTACTCTCTTAAGGGACTCCAACAAAATACAATGCAATGCTCTCAAATGACAATGTTGCTTTTAACAGTGGAAGAGAAAATAAAATGAACAAGGGGTATATGAATCATTTAGTGCAGTGATTTTTTATTATAATTCCAAATGGTTGGTGATGCTTTAGATCCAAATGTTTGCCATTTCCCACATGGTATCATTAGGAGACAAAACCTGCCAATTAATTTACTCAAGTATTTAAGGAGTCGCCCCCATGCTCGCCATAATTCTTCAGTGGAAAATACTTAGCGAAGCTCATTATTCCTCGTCTATTTCCATAATTCCGTCATGAGAGCCTTACATTTGTGCTTCTGGAGGATTCATGGTTAAAAAAAGAGAAAAAGGTAGAAAAAACTTGATTACCTCCATATAGTGCTTCACAAGAAAAGTAGAGCAGCTGTTACCATTTGTCATGCCGATAATGGCCAGTTTATTAATTTATTGATTGTAAAGTCTGGCACAGAAATGTATAGATAAATAGTTCTTTGTAGAACTGAAACTAAACATAGGCAAGGAGCCAGGGCTTCTATGATTCATTAATCCTACCAATTTTCCTAGGGAACAGTGTAACTGAGTGGGGTGGTAATGAATAACCATTTTATTATGTAAATTTGCTAATATAAAATCAGCCCAAAAGTTGTTTAAATGACTTTTATGGTGTAACGTGTAATATGTGTTTCTGTATTCATTAATTAAAAATTACATTGATGCTGACAGAATTCTACAATACACGATTTGCACTCTCCAAAGAATATAGTTCAAGCACAGACACTGCAGGGTAGATTAGGCAAAAGT
This sequence comes from Myxocyprinus asiaticus, assembly GCF_019703515.2. NCBI lineage: Eukaryota > Metazoa > Chordata > Actinopteri > Cypriniformes > Catostomidae > Myxocyprinus > Myxocyprinus asiaticus. Next base: position 49,486,754 of record NC_059346.1, read on the forward strand.
GCAGCTAAAATATTCCACCATAACAACCATGTCTCAAAGCACACTTCACAATCCAAAACTCTGTGTGGGCCACTGTAGGGTGAAAATCTGGAGAAATAGCTTTGCATTTTTAACTATATTCAAGCTTTTTGCTAGGGTTCATGGTTTAGCCAGTTAGATGCCGTAACAACACCATTCTGCAAGGTAAAATGCAAAAATGTTTTCTCTCATTGATGGCCATTCAAAAAGTAGCCATGTATTCTGATGAAAATTGTTTTTTTGCAAGCAACATATAAATTGCACATATTTCATTATATTATAGCAGATGTTTTGCCATGCAGTTTTATTGTCGCTAGTGAAGGGCATGACACTGTGCAAGTTCCGAATGTTTTTTCATCTAGATTCAGATGCAATGTGCTGAATTCCAGACAAGTGCCACCATGAGAGAGAGAGAGAGAAAAAAAGATGTATTTTAAATCACATGACTTTTGTTTTGTTCTCAGTATTGTTAGAGTTAGGGTTAGGTTTAGGGTTTTGGTTAGGAGTACATCAATTTAATTACTACTAGTTCACCCAAAAATGAAAATTCTCTCATCATTTACTCACCCTCACGCCATCCCAGATGTGTATGACTTTCTTTCTTCTGCAGAACACAAATTATGATTTATAGAAAAATATTTCAGCTCTGTAGGTCAATACAATGCAAGTGAATAGATGCCAAAATTTTGATGCTCCAAAAAGCAAATGCGGGCACCATAAAAGTAATCCATATGACTCCAGTAGTAAAAATCCATATCTTCAGAAGTGATATGATAGGTGTGGGTGAGAAATGGATCAATATTTAAGACATTTTTTGCTAAACTCTCCCAGCCCAGCAGGGGGCAATATGCAGAGAAGAATGTGAATCACCAAAATCAAAAGAAGAAGAATGTGAAAGTGATCATCCACACCTATCACATCACTTCTGAAGATATTGATTTTACCACTGGAGTCTTATGGATTACTTTTATGCTGATTTATATTTTTTTAAATGTTGGCACCCATTCACTTGCATTGTATGGACCAAAGGAGCTGAGAAATTCTTCTAAAAATCTTCATTTGAGTTCAGCAGATGAAAGAAAGTCATATACATCTGGCGTGAGGGTGAATAAATGATGAGAGGATTTTCATTTTTGGATGAACTATCCCTTTAAGGGCTCTTGTCAGATCTGGATGAATTTGTCAATAAGAAGAGAGGTTTTGAAACATTTCTAGTAATTATTACGGTGAAAACGTGAACAATGTCCCACAGGGACATTATATATAATGCTGAAATATAAACCAAAGCAAGATCATACTTTATTAATGCCTACTTTCTCTATTTCATAGCTTTTAGTTGTTAGTTCAGTGTAGTTACAGTTTTCAGTGTCGAAAGACTTTAGATCATTAGTTCTGTACACAGTACCACCGCTCTAAACGCAGAGTACGCAGCCTGCGTAGGGCACCACGCGCAGAAATGCAGTCTGGTCTCACTCCAGTTGTCAATTACATGTTCGGCAAAGCAAAAGGCATTTGCACTTATCTTGGATGTTTACATGGATTAAGTAGCTGAAATAGTTTTCAGTATACCCGCGAGGGTGCGGGTTAAATGCAAAAAATACTGCTCATGACATGTGGGTACAAAGCACACTGATATATTGCTGCAGATTTAAAAATGTACACTTAAAAACTGATGTCATATGAGCCCATGTTTACAGAATCACCCTGAAAATGACCATCACATTACACAGAAAAGCCCGTGTTAGCATTAGAGCCACAACTTACCTCAGCATGCTGCCTTAAGTTGGAGCTGCAATTTTTATCTTGAAATATCCGCTTGTTTTGGTGTAAAATGGTGTTGCATGATGAAACTATTCTTTTCACTGTGCAGAGCTTTGTTTGAAGAGCTCGATGCTGCAGCAGTGATGGACTTGGCTTGAGTGACAGTTTGTGACAGCGTGTGCAGCTGTGTGTACTTCCTCTGTCATAAAATTCCCATTCAATAATCTCTCAATAAATAACGCATAATTAATATTAAACCCAGTAATGTAAAGAAAGGAACGCCGCCCATTGTAATGAAGTAAAAGTACAGTTTTTTCATTAGAAATTTACTTGAGTGAGAGTACCCACTTTTAAACCTACTCTGAAAGTACATTTAATTTCCCAAAAGTTTACTCAAGTAAATGTAATGGAGTAAAATTAGCATGTTACTACCCACCTCTGGTGCCCATGAACAAACATGGTAATAAGCAGGTCGTGTAATTCTGGGAGGTAATGCGCCAGCCAAGCAAGAGCCATTTGATTGGAAAAGCTGAAAGACCACTCTCTCCAGGTATTATAGCCCTCCTTGTTTTTAGCCCTATCGCTCTCTTTCTGGCTCTCCACGTGCAATTCATAACATGACCTGTCCATAATAGCTCTTTAAGGGCATGTTCTTAATCCAATCTGGCCAGTGTAATCAGAGGATAAAATGGGTTAGTGGATATTGGCTGCTCCGGCCCTTGGCTGAGATAAAATGTCATTCCTTGGAACCTTTGGAGACAGCTGTAAACCAAATATGAATAAGGAAGGCCATTCAAGACAAAGTTCATGGGTAGTGACATTTATGTAAGGAGGAAAAATGCCACTTTTGTTTCTCTGGCTGTTCCTCAAAGAATGATTATAAGCTGGTGAAAACAAAATTATCCTGCTATTATTATTTTTTCCTAAACCCTGGCAGCTCATAGTGGTAGTGAGATATTTTATTAATTTATGAGTGGATACTAAATTCTTGCTTTCAGTACCTTTGACATCCACTCCCTAGTGTTGTTAAACTATTTAGAGAACAGACAAAGTGCAGCATTGATACATTTGTTTCAACTCAAGGCAGTTGTACTTGAAAAAATAAATAAAAAATCAGGCTAAAAGCCAGAAACATTAGGAACTGATTTTTTTTTCTTGAAAAAAAAAATGGGATCAATAGAACACAACAGTCTGGTTCCAGAATTAAAAATCCCATACATTTTTTCCATAGATGAATTGATCTTTAACGATAACTTATAAACCTTTAAAAACAGCTGTTTTTGTTAATCAAAGGTATATGCTTCTGTTGAAGCCATCAGTTGGTGTTATTTCAACTAAATAAAAAAATTAATAAAAAAAAAAAAAAATGTGTTTAATACCAGAATTCCGGGTGAGGAACTACACTAAGCAAAAATAAATAAATAAATAATAATAAAAAAAAATACACAAGAAGTTCAGAGTGACTTTATATATCTCAGGCTGTCATTGGGTGTGCTGATTCAACATACAGTAAGTAGATCAACAAATAAATGGAATAAAATTTTGTGCAGAATTTTTTTTTTTCTTTTGAAGAACTACACTACCCATGCTCCAGGAGAGAAAGATCCACCAATCAGAGAATCATAGCGAGCAAATCCAGCCAAAAGTGCTTTGCCGCGACTACCAGCAACCATGAATCCTTGTGGATGATGTAATCGAGTCGGTCTTCCTACACCAGAGCCGGCCCTGCCTAATAAGCGACCTAAGCGGCTGCATAGGGCCCTGGCGGACACCAGGGGCCTCCCAACCACGGGTTCAGTATAGACAAATAATTATTTGCAATAAATGTAAATAGCACTGGGCACACAGCCTGGCTATATTTACGGCAATACTCCGATGGAACCTATCGAAACTATTAAAAATATTCCAGAAGCTGTGTAGAAAAGACATGGAGAGATAAATATGTGAATTTGACCATCCTCATCCTGAGATTTGATGTCGTGACATTGGGAAGACAGATGTACAGTTGTGTGAGTGATCTGGGTTTAAGTCCTCTTTTGCCAGTTTCACTAATTTCCCCTTATCGATCTGTGTAAGAGAATAGAGATAGTTGCTGTAAACGTTTTAACATTTATTTTAAAATAAAAATGGTATAAATAAAAGTGGATTAGGGGAGTGTTATTTCACTGAAAGTAAATGCGGTGTTCTCGTCGTGATTGGGGGCTCACTAAAATTTGGGCAGTGCAGAGAAGGGGGTCGAATGGGTGCACGCACGCCTTTCCCGGTCTGGAACGCGTGGCTGGCGGCATTTCCCAGCAGCTCTGCATTTCACACCCTGGCTGAAAGCGAGGGTCATGGCGGCGACTCAGTTACCCATTTCCTGAACCTGAAGACAACGCTCTAAAGCCATGCTTTGCATTTAAAGACAGCAGTGACGAGGTACCATTACGTGACACATCAGGTGCGTTTCTTCCCACTGCCAGCAATGTAGTTAAGTTCAGTCAAAATACTTATGCTACATATACTGATGTTGTTAGATTTTATACTGTTTTATTATACACTAGGGTGCAAATAGCATATGCCACTGTTTACAATAAGTGTAAATATCATCTACTGTACCATACCTTAATTTTGTAATTTCATTATTTCTTATTGATTTGCACAGAATTTCATTAAATATATTTATTAATTTGTGATATGTGTCTTTGGTTTAAAAAAAGATGTTCTTTCTTTTTTGTACTTCTGAAGTAGATATACCTGTGCTCTCATATACTGCAGTTAATAGATATGCATTTTTAAACTTATTTGCACAATTTAAACTTGCTTAGTTATTGATGTTAAGTGTGTTTGGATAGGCGTACTTGTAGGTAGGGGGGCACCTTTTTGAAAGGGCCCCCAAAATACTAGGGCCGGACCTGTCCTACACTCTCAAACTATTTATATATTTGTTTATATCTGAATAATTTGCAATAAACTTAAAATACACTCACTGACAGCGAGTAAAGACGCTGACTACCACCCCTGGAGTCGTGAGTTCGAATCCAAGGCATGCTGAGTGACTCCAGCCAGGTCTCCTAAGCAACAAAATTGGCCAGGTTGCTAGGGAGGGTAGAGTCACATGGGGTAACCTCCTCATGGTCACTATGATGTGGTTCGCTCTTGGTGGGGCACGTGGTGAGTTGTGCATGGATGCCACGGAGAATAGCGTGAATCAGAATTAGAATCAACTTTATTGCCAAGTATGCTTACACATACAAGGAATTTGTCTTGGTGACAGGAGCATCCAGTGTACAACAATACAAAAACAACACAAAAACAGCACCAAGACATAGTTAGTAGACAATAATTATACACATACATACATACAAACACAGACACACACATACATACATACATACATACACACATACACATACATAGTGCAAATCTAATACAAATCTGTTATCTGTTATGTACAGTGCAAAATACAAATCTGTTATGTACAGTACAAATGAAGCCTCCACATGCGCTAGGTCTCCGCGGTAACGTGCTCAACAAGCCACGTGATAAGATGCGCGGATTGTCGGTCTCAGACGCGGAGGCAACTGAGATTCGTCCTCCGCCACCCGGATTGAGGCGAGTCACTACGCCACCACGAGGACTTAGAGCGCATTGGGAATTCCAAATTGGGGAAAAAAATGGGGAGAAAAAAAATTTAAATAAAAAAATAATTCCACTCACTGAGCACTTTATTAGTAACACCTGCACACCTACTTATTCATGCGATTATCTAATCATCCAATCATGTGGCAGCAGTGCAATAAATAAAATCATGCAGATACGATTCAGGAGCTTCAATTAATGTTCACATCAACCATCAGAATGGGGAAAAAATTGTGATCACAGTGATTCCGACCGTGGCATGATTGTTGGTGCCAGACGGGCTGGTTTGAGTATTTCTGTAACTGCTGATATTCTGTGATTTTCATGCACAACAGTCTCTAGAGATTACTCAGAATGGTGCCAAAAACAAAAAACATCCAGTGAGTGGCAATTCTGCAGACGGAAACGCCTTGTTGATGAGAGAGGTCAACGGAGAATGGCCAGACTGGTTCGAGTTGACAGAAAGGCTACGGTAACTCACATAAACGCTCTGTACAATTATAGTGAATAGAATAGTATCTCAGAATGCACAACACGTCGAACCTTGAGGCGGATGGGCTACATCAGCAGAAGACCACTTCGGGCACTTTATTAGGCCCATAGTGTTCCTTAAAAAGTGCTCAGTGAGTGTATATATTTTTTTTCTTCTATATAACAACTACTTTAAATAAATAGTTACATTTTCCTTACGTTATTCGCAATGGAAATTTTACCTTCTTTTTTTTTCTTCATTTTTTTTCACATTTTGGTTGGTTGGTTGGTTTGGTTCATGGCTCAGAATTCTTTTATGATGGATTTTTATGAAATTCCAATGGGAAAAAAATTGAATAGGAAAATACTTCAGGAAACTCTATATGGTGGCTGAATGGAAGTTGAACCTTTTAGTTAAAAGGGTAAATTACCTTGTTAATAGAATTTGTTTACACAGGAACGCATATAAACATTAACTGGACCAGCCTGTTTTTTGTTATTTTTTTAGCATGATTTGAGCTAAAGATAATAATAATAATAATAGTAATAATGCCATTTGAAATATAGTATTAAAAACAGGTGTTTAGAGGAGCATTAAAATAAAAACAGCAGCTAGACTACATGTAAAACATCAACTAATAAGATATTAAAATGTGTTATCAATGCCTTCATGCCTCATTCTAGGAGTAGAATTCATGCGAGATCAGTAAAAGAAGCTGTTCTAACCACTCAATGATGATTTAAAGTAATATACTGTATATGCAACAGAAAATGTGAAATTTGTCATATTTACATTCTGCATTCAAGGCGCTAATGTGCTAATGCTAAATGCGGCAATAATATGCGCTGATTACACTCTGTTATTGTAATTTATGATGACACTGGTACTACTGAAAAATATTTTTTTGGGGGGGGATTTTTCCCCTTTTTCTCCCAATTTGGAATGCTCAATTCCCAATGCGCTCTAAGTCCTTGTGGTCGCATAGTGATTTGCCTCAGTCCAGGTGGCGGAGGACAAATCCCAGTTGCTTCCGCATCTGAGACAGTCAACCCGCGCATCTTATCACGTGGCTTGTTGAGCGTGTTGCCACGGAGACATAGCACGTGTGGAGGCTTCACACCATCCACCGCGGCAACCACGCTCAATTCACCATGCGCCCCACTGAGAACAAACCACATTATAGGGACCACGAGGAGGTTACCGCATGTGATTCTACCCTCCCTAGCAACCGGGCCAATTTGGTTGCTTAGGAGACCTGGCTGGAGTCACTCAGCACGCCCTGGGATTCAAACTAGCGAACTAGCGAACTCCAGGGGTGGTAGCCAGCGTATTTTACCACTGAGCTACCCAGGCCCCTGAAGAGGAATATCTCACTTTAAGAAGATGTGTGATTGTTTTTTGGCTGCAGACGACACATGATTGAAGCAGCATATCAAACAACAGAATGAATGGGCACTTATGAGTATTTGAATAAATTGTATTCCTTTTGTAGTCTAATTAAACAAACAAAAACAAAATAAAATCACATGACATGTTCTTGGAAAATGTCTCTACGTGAACAATCAACATATGTAGGTAAGTTTGCACCAGCTCACTGCATGCACTTGTGTTCATGTTTGTTGACTGAGCTCAAGGTCACACCTACCGATGACATTGACCAATGGCAGTAAGAAGGTGTTTTGCAGCCAGTACGAAGTTTTGCTGAAAGTCTGCACTGGCAAGCTGTTACGAACTACTAAAACACCTTTGTTTTGGCCAGATTTTGTTTGAAATTACGTCACACCCATTCTTTCTTCAATCTTGTATAAAGTAAGGAAGGGTCTTTAGCGGTTATTTCACTGTACTTGTGTTTCAGTTGCTTAAAGTACTTGTTCTGTTCAAGGAAAGTTTGTGAGCACCCTAGTGATATTTCAGGAGGCAGCCCTGCTTTTAGTTCTGAGAGTCTGATGCTCTGTTTTTCAAGCTCTCATCATGTGGGAATGGATCCCAGAGTTAATCTTCAGGTCTTTAACTGAACTCGTGATGTTCATACGGTGGTAAAATGGCAGAAAATAAATCATTTTTGAGAGCAGACTTGGTTAGAAATGGAGAGATTAAATAGACACATTTTTAGCTTTGACACTTATGGATCTAATTTTCCATTCAGGGGTGAATAAAGTGTATGTACGGGTCGGTCGTTCAGCCTGTCTGTCTATATTAGAGTGTTTCTTCAACTTTAGGCACTTTCAGCACTGTGAATTTCTAGAAACAATGTCAAACAGTGTATGTACATGCATCACAAGAGATTTGTATTGTTTTTTTTCTTTTCTTAAAGTAATGCAAATTCCCACCACAGTGTCATTTCCACCACATCTCAAATTCTTTACTGTTTAACAGAATTCCGAAGTGAAAATGGTGATGGAAATTAAATTTTTGTAATGTTTTTTAAATAAAATGTCTTGCTTTGTCTTGCTATGGCTAATTTTAAAGGCAGTAAAATTACAACCTGACTGTAAATGAGGCCCAGTAAAAAATATTCTGATGATTCTGCTTGATTTTTCTGTTTTCTACAAACATCACTTGTCTCATGTTTCATCTAAAGCATGCTCTTCAATTACACTTTTGTTCACGGTTAACAAGTACACTACCTTTTGTAAAAACTTTATTAGGGGTAAAAAATTGTTTGGTGTGGTGGAAATTACCATTCATAATTTCAGAAAAAAATAGATAGAACTAATTTTCACACAATAAATACTTAAATTTTTAGTTCATTTCAGTCTTTGTTTAGATTATCATACTTTTTTAAAACATGTAATAATTTGTATTTTTTATTATGGATTAACATTAAAACATTAAAACAGTAAAAAACAAAAAACAGTAAAACAGTAAAAATATATGCATAAAATTCATTCGAAAAGCACCCAAAATATAAATCAATAAATACAAATTATGAAGACTCGGTAAAAAGTTTTTACGTCTTTTTAATGTGAACTTCATGTAAAAAAAGGTTGAAATCTGTTAGTATTAATAAAAAAATCAACCCCTGGGACATGAAATTGAAGTTGAAGAAACACTATAATCCTTTTGATAATGCTTTCCTTCAAAATGGGTAAAGGAAAACTTGTAATAGGGTAGTATATGATCTGAATAATAAGTTGTCTAATTAATTAACATTTACAATTGCAAAAATATACAGCTTTATATCAAGCATGAAAGGTGACTGCATGGGTCCAAATTAATATTAAAAAGTACTGCTATTCTATTGATTTTTCGTTACATGCTGAAAATTATTTATGGACAGTATACAATGTTGTTATTGTGAAGTATATTAACAGATATGTTGTTAATTAATGAAGCAGCCAGCAAGGGCAGCAGGGGTCTGCCTGGGAGATGCCATTATAAGAGCAGTTAACAGGAAAACATTATATTTTGAATAGTCCCTACCTGCTGAGAACATCAGTGGTACTACCATCTTCAACATTTGCATACATGACTGTAACACAAAAGCACAACTTTGCAAAAGGCAAACATTTCAACAAGTCAATATTGTGAAGCAGAAATGATGGAGACTTTGAAAGAGATGTGACCTCTACTTACTTCCAATACAGAGTAGCCAATTCGCAATTCAGGAGACGGGGGTGTCTATTAGCATAAGATATGCAAATCAATCTGCTTATATTATGAGCCATTATTATGATTCTCAATATCCAGCATCTGTCACTGGTAAAAGTCTCTATTCTGTGCGCATGAGAATGCAACAGGCTCCATATCAGTGAATAGATATTGATGGCTGCAGCATGTGGTGTATTGGGTTTATACACTGTAATAGCCTGAAGCACCGGATGCAGGGGTGTAGATGTCAAATAGAGCTTGATGGATGAATGCAGATCCTATGAGACATGCAACAATCCCAAACTAAGGTTCAGCACAACAAAGAATGAGAGATATTCTTTTAATAATCTTTAATGTGGCAGTGAAGCATTTTGACACAATTTAGCTGATTTATCTCTAAATCCACAAATGTAGTCCAGTATGCATACAGCATTAAATCCCTAGATGGTGATCAGGGATGTCATGCACCCTTTTTTAAGGGGACACCTGAGTCACTGTGCCCTATTTTGAGATACTGAAAAATAAAAAAACTTTTTAACGACTAATTATTTCAGTAAGCACCATGTTTTTGGGGCTATTTACACAGGATGAGTTCTTGAGTTAGTTTGCAGTACTTTTTTAAAAATGTTTTATTGTTCTTCTAAGCATACAAGCATTAGACTGATGTCTTTGACCATTGCTACTAATCTCAGTGCTTTTTCAGCATCTTGCACCATTAGCACTGCTTTAAAACGCAGTGTCAAGTAAAAAAAAAAAAAATGTTTTAAAGTATATTTCGAGACATCTGTGTTCTATCCCGCTGCACCTTGCTGTTTTGAATGTGTCAACAGCCCTTAATCTTGGTGTCAAAATAAAAAATTATATATATATATATATATATATATATATATATATATATATATTTTTAATAAACAAGAAAATTGCAACTGAACTCGACAGCCAGAGGTTACCATGCATTTTTGTTGTATATAAGAAAACAGTTTTGACATATTGATAGTAACTCATTTGGTTTTCTTCATAAAAAATAAAAAATAATATAAATAATCTCTGAGATAAGGGTGCGTAAATGATCACAGAATATTCAATTCCCTATCTGTCACTCACTCGACATTGTGTCGATGTAGTGACACTAGGGGTCACTCTTGGGAGCCCGAAACACCTCTGGTCTTTGAAAAAAGGCCAATGAAGATTGGAGAGTTGTATTTGCATACCACTCCCCCGAACATACGGGTATAAAAGGAACTGGTATGCAACCACTCATTCAGATTTTCTCTTGAGCTGAATTGAGCTGAATTCTCATGGCTGTTCATTCACCTCTGCTGGATCTGACAGCGCATTTCAGTGGCTTCTCCCCCTCTGCATTGGTGCACTGCAGAGAACGCCCCTGGGCACTTTGGCAGAAATAAAAGAGTATATTCTGAAAAAAAGAGTATATTTCTATAAAAGAGAGGCACACACGGAACGTCTTTTTAAAGATGCCTTTCCGTTTGTGTGTTATTCCTGGTTGCGGTTGTTATCTCTCACCTTCTGACGGTCACGATCGCTGTCTTTCGTGTCTGGACGCTACCCACGTGGAGACAGCGTTCGTGGATGGGTCATGTACTCATTGCGAGAACATGACCATGGCAAGCCACCCCAGCGGCTCCCCGCCTCGGTACTTCTACCTACGGGTATGAGGCCAGCGCGGCTAGCACTGGGGGTGATTTGGGGACCTCAATGGGACCACCTCCGCCGGGTATCCTCCCACGGACCTCCCATTCCCCAGCACGCTCGTTTGCCCCAATCAGGCTTCCGGATGTGTCCGCCGGCTCGTCTCATGGCAAGTTCAACCTCTTGTTCGGAGCCCACGAAGGTGATGAGCTCTCAAGCGCAGCATCGGAGAGCGGGCTTGTCCAGTCGGACGCGGAAGCCTCAGCTGGGCTCCCCCCCTCGGGTATGGTCACCCAGTCACAGGCTGACGTGGAGATGACGGACATGATTTCCCGGGCAGCCGCGAGCATCGGGCTAGAGTGGAACCCTCCGCTCTCCCCTGAACCCTCGTGGCTCGATGATTGGTTCCTGGGCTCGCGGCGCCACTCACAGCCACGCCACGCCCCGCCCCAGTTCCTTTCTTCCCAGAAGTGCACGAGGAGCTGACAAGGTCGTGGGAGGCATCTTTTACTGACCGGTCCCGATCTTTCAGCTCCCCCTCCCTCGCTACCCTCAATGGGTAAAGTGCTTGCGGTGCACCTATGCCCGCAGAGCGCCGCCACCTGGCGTGTGAGACCGAAGCTCCCGTCCAAGGCCTGTAGGTTTACGTGATCCCTGACGGCCAAGGCCTACGGTGCCGCTGGACAAGCCGTCTCCACCCTGCATGCCATGGCTCTCCTGCAAGTCCACCAAGCCAAGGCGCTAAAGGAACTGCACGAGGGTAGTTCCGCTCCGGGATTGATGCAAGAACTGCGCTCAGCGACCGACATCGCCCTCTGGGTGACGAAGGTCATGGCGCAGACTCTTGGGTGGGCGATGTCCACCTTGGTGGTCCAGGAGCGCCACCTTTGGCCCAACCTGGTCGAGATGGGAGAGGCCGACAAGGCACGGTTTCTTGGTGCCCCAATTTCCCAGGTTGGCCTGTTTGGCGACACTGTCAAGAACTTTGCTCAGCAGTTCTCGGCGGTGAAGCAGCAGACGGAAGCTATCCGACACATCCTGCCCCAGTGCGGCTCAAGATCCCGCACCCCGTCTGCTCGTCACCAAGGGCATCCTCCTGCGGTGACTGCACCGGCTCTGCCGCAGCCCGCCCCAGCGCGCCCAGCTGTGGCACAAATCCGCCCCCAATGTGATGGTCTCCACGGGTCACAAGGACAAGCCTCTTCCTCCCCATCCCAGGCTGTTCCGGGGGTGGTCACAAGGAGCCAGGTAAGTGCTTCGATGTCCCTGAACTCAGCACGGCCATGGCACGACGTGGCACCTCAGGCTCCACCCCGCCGTGAGGCCCCACCTGCCGGTACGTCTGACAAGATTGTCCCCTTGGTCCCCCTCGCCCGGAGCTTGGATGAATGGCTTGCGCTTTCCAACCAGTCGCAATGGCTGGTCCGGACTGTCCGAATCGGCTACGCGATTCAGTTTGCCAGGCATCCACCCAGGTTCAGCAGCATCCACTTCACCTCAGTGAAGGGCGAGAACGCCACTACCTTGTGCGCGGAAATCGCTACCCTCCTACGGAAGGGCGCGATAGAGCCTGTCCCTCAGGCTGAGATGAAGAAGGGGTTTTACAGCCCCTACTTCATTGTACTGAAGAAAGGTGGTGGGTTGTGGCCAATCTTGGACCTGCGAGTACTGAACCGGGCTTTACACAGACTCCCGTTCAAGATGCTGACGCAAAAACGCATTCTGGCGAGCATCCGGCATCAAGATTGGTTCGTGGCGGTAGACCTGAGGGACGCGTACTTCCACGTCTCGATTCTACCTTGACACAGACCCTTCCTGCGGTTTTAATTCGAGGGTCGGGTGTATCAGTACAAGGTCCTCCCTTTTGGCCTGTCCTTGTCCCCTCGTGTCTTCACGAATGTCGCAGAGGCAGCCCTTGCCCCGTTAAGGGAAGTGGGCATTCGCATCCTCAACTATCTCGATGACTGGCTAATCCTAGCTCACTCTCGGGATGTGTTGTGTGCACACAGGGACCTCAGCAAGCTCCTCCCGGTTCAGAGCATCTCTTTTCTCTGCTTGGAGTTGGACTCAGTCTCGATGACGGCACACCTCACGAACGAGTGCGCACAGTCCATGCTGACCTGTTTGAAGGCATTCAGACAGAAGAGAGCGGTTCCACTGAATCTGTTTCAGAGGCTCCTGGGGCATATGGCATCCTCAGCGGTGGCCACTCTGCTCGGGTTGATGCATATGAGACTGCTTCAGCACTGGCTCCAGACTCAAGTCCTGAGATGGGCATGGAACCGTGGGACACATCGCATGGCCATCACGCCGGTCTGTCGCCGCCTCTTCAGCCCTTGGACCACCTCACATTTCTATGTGTCACATTTCAACCTCACTAGTTCCCCTACAGAAGGTCTCCAGGCGCGCCGTGGTTATGACAGAGGCCTCCAAAACGGGCTGGGGCACTGTATGCAACAGGCATGCAGCCGCCGGCTCCTGGACGGGCCCGCGGCTGTGTTGGCACATCAACTGCCTCGAGTTGTTGGCAATTCTGCTCGCCCTGCAGAGGTTTTGGCTGTTGATCCAGGGCAAGCATGTGTTAGGTCGGACAGACAACATGGCAATGGTGGCATACATCAAATGTCAAGGAGGTTTACGCTCCCGTTGTATGTCACTACTCACCCGCCATCTCCTCCTCTGGAGTCAGCAGCACCTCAAGTCGCTGCGAGCCACTCACATCCCCGGTGACCTCAACACTGCTGCGGACACGCTGTCATGACAGGTTACCCTCAGGGGAGAGTGGAGACTCCACCCTCAGGTGGTCCAGCTGATTTGGAGTCGATTTGGGCAGGCACAGGTAGACCTGTTTGCTTTCCGGGAATCCTCCCACTGCCCACTTTGGTACGCCCTGACCGAGGCACCTCTCGGTATAGAAGCGTTAAACACAGCTGGCCCCCTGGACTACGCAAGTATGCATTTCCCCCAGTGAGCCTACTTGCACAGACCCTGTGCAAGGTCAGAGAGGACGAGGAGCAGGTCGTCCTGGTAGCACCCTACTGGCCCACCCAGACGTGGTTCTCGGACCTCACGCTCCTTATGACAGCCCCCCCAACCCACACATGGTGAATTCCCCTGAGGAAGGACCTTCTTTCTCAGGGACGGGGCACCATCTGGCACCCGCGACCAGACCTCTGGAATATTCATGTCTGGCCCCTGGATGGGACGTGGAAGACTTAAGTGGCATGATCACTCAGGCTAGGGCCCCCTCTACGAGGCGCCTGTATGCCTTGAAGTGGCGTCTGTTCGCTAAGTGGTGTTCTTCCCAATGCGAAGACCCCCAGAGATGCGCAGTTGGGTTGGTGCTTTCCTTCCTGTAGGAGAGGTTGGAAGGGCGGCTGTCCCCCTCTGCCTTGAAGGTGTATGTAGCCGCTATAGCGGCACACCACGACACAGTGGACGGTAAGTCCTTAGGGAAGCACGACCTGATCATCAGGTTCCTGAGAGGCGCCAGGAGGTTGAATCCCTCCAGACCGTGCCTCATTCCCTCATGGGACCTCTCTGTAGTTCTTCAGGGTCTACGGGGAGCCCCCTTTGTGCCCCTGCAGTCAGCTGAGCTTAAGGCACTCTCTAAAGTCTGCCCTTCTGACTGCACTCACTTCCATCAAGACGGTAGGAGACCTGCAAGCGTTCTCTGTCAGCAAAACGTGCCTGGAGTTCGGTCCGGGCTACTCTCACGTGATCCTGAGACCCCGACCGGGCTATGTACCCAAGGTTCCCACAACCCCATTTAGGGATCAAGTGGTGAACCTGCAAGCGCTGCCCCAGGAGGAGGCAGACCCAGCCCTGACGTTGCTGTGTCCGGTGTGCGCTTTACACATCTATTTGGATCGCATGCAGAGCTTTAGAGTCTCTGAGCAGCTCTTTGTCTGCTTTGGTGGACAGCGGAAAGGAAGCGCTGTCTCCAAGCAGAGGATCGCCCAGTGGGTCATTGATGCCATAGCAATGGCATATCACGCTCAGGACATGCCGCCCCCGGCAGGGCTACGAGCCCTTTCTAACAGGAGTGTGGCTGCCTCCTGGGCCTTGACCAGTGGCGCCTCTCTAACTGACATTTGCAGAGCAGTGGGCTGGGCAACACCCAACACCTTTGCGAGGTTCTACAATCTCCGGGTGGAGCCGGTTTTGTCCCGTGTAGTGGCAGGCACAAGCAGGTAAGTCCGGGACAGCTGTGTATCGCTTGCGCATAGTGCCTTTCACCTCCCCTGAGCTGAAGACGTTCGTTGTTGACTCCCAGTAGTGTTCACAAACTGTGCTCCCTGGATGACTTCCTCCGAGCCCTGTGGCAGACAAGTTTGCGGAGAAACTCACTGCTGGCTCAGTACATGTGCTAACTAAGCCCTGTACTCTGGTAGGTGCTCCGCATGTGTTGGTTCCCCATAGGTAACTCCATGCGACGTATATCTTATGCTAATTTGTTTCCCTGTTGGTAAACTGCGTCTTCCTTGAGCAGAGGCCCCTCTGCCCCAGTCACCATGTTTGTAGAAACTCCTCCCCCATAGGGTAGGACCTACCATGGGACTTCTCCACATGACATACTTCCGACAAGGCTCGGCAAGACCATGTGATGTATTTCCACTCAAAATACCCCCCCCCCCAACCCCCCCCCCCGGGCGGGGTGTGATCTCCATGGTGTCTTCCCCCTGGGAGTGACACCCCCCCGACGTAGACCTGGTGGCCCCGGTCGGTTAACAAATTTCACTCTTTTTTTGGGGAGAGAAAAAAAAAAGAGGATAAGAGGCCACTACTGGGCTAGCCTGTCTCTATCTTTTGGGCAGTCGACTTGTTCCCGAAGGGCCGTTCGACACTCATAACAGCGTTGGGGGAAGTTACGTGTCGGCCTGGTGCGCTGGCTATGAGGCACACAGTGGTCTGCCCGTCACACACCGCCAGTTCACGTAACACAGTTCAGCTAGTTGTGGCGTTTTGTATAGGGACCCCTAGTGTCACTACATTGACGCAACGTCGAGTGAGTGACAGATAGGGAACGTCCTGGTTATTTTCATAACCTCCGTTCCCTGATGGAGGGAACGAGACATTGTGTCCCTCCTGCCACAACGCTGGACTACCCACTGAAATGGCCGGGACCTTGTCTCGGCTCCTCAGCACAAAACTGAATGAGTGGTTGCATACCAGCTCCTTTTATACCCGTATGTTCGGGGGAGTGGTATGCAAATACCACTCACCAATTTTCATTGGCCTTTTTTCAAAGACCAGAGGTGTTTCGGACTCCCAAGAGTGACCCCTAGTGTCACTACATCGACACAGTGTCTCGTTCCCTCCATCAGGGAACGGAGGTTACGAAAGTAACCAGGACGTTTGTGCTTATGTGTGTAATTTTTTTATATTAAAATACTTTCTCATGTCCCATCTTAATATGTAGAGGTAACTATAAGTAAACCATTAGTGGGTTGATTTTGCCTAAAAGTATAAACACTATGACTTTGTAGAGCTTTCAGAAATTGCTCTGTTTCATTGAGCGGCCCATCCAGCCTGACACAGCAACATTGACTCAACCATGGGAGCGTGTTTGGGGTGGGACTATCATGTTTTGAGACCAAAGGCAGATGTAGGGTTTATTCAGAAATCTCTTTTAAAATACAATGTTTATTTTTGCAATTCCATTAGGTGATGCCGGTGTCGCAGAACTTGCTCACTTCAGCTTTAACCTTGTGCGACCCCACGTTCACATGCATGGACATTTTTTTTCTGGCTTTGCTATATGCAACGCATAATTTAATTTAATTTAAACCTCACTGATCTCAGTTCAGGAGACTATGGGCTGTTAGTAAAGGGTTAAACTTTTGATGTACGGAGTCATGTAACGAAACATGGTGGCAATCACAGCGGAGTTTGTCTTTGAAAGAAACAGCAACAAAATTACATCTGGTAACAAACCTGATTTCGTTTTTACATTGAAACCATTTTTACATAGATTCAAAAGACTAGAGTCTCTAGTTTTGTCTGATATGCCATTTTTTTTTTATAATTTGAGCGATTTATCACAAAATGCCACACTGCTAAACACAATGTACACTAAAGTGTACAATAGCACAAGGTTTTCATTAGAAATCCTATATTTACTGTGCATTTTCACATTGAGAAATAAAAAGTTGCTTTCAGAGGCTTTATGTGAAGTTAGGATGAAAGTAAGGTGCACTTTTGAACTATTCTGAGACCAGAGCAGACAGACAGAAAACTGGAGGTTAAGTCATTCACTAAATGATGTTTGGACCACTCAACATGGTTGGCAGACATGGGACAATGGTAATCAGTACATAGATTCAGAATTCATAATGTATAATTTTATTTTAACATGGTTGGCAGTGATTGGACTATGCTGGCCATTACTTGGATCAGAATTCATTATGCTAATTTTTGATTGGTAAAATGCTTCAGCACTGGCTATCACTTGTTTGTTTGACAGTGCAAAAACAGTACATTGAGATTCTGTTGCCAAGGTAGAAAAAAAACATTGTAACATAAAAATCAAATCAGGTCAAATAATTTTTATTTGTGTAATTTTTTATTTGTGCTTTTCCCAATACACATTGTTCCAAAGCAGCTTTACAGAAAATAAGCTATAATGTCTGTAACATCACAAAAATATGAATAACCAAAACTCCTGGAAGCATAAACAATTGATAATAAAAAATAAAATAAACAAACATATGTGGACATGTCTGGAAAACTATTTGCTCTAGATTGTTTTTGTGTGTGTGTGTGTGTGTGTGCATGTGCATGTTTATTAGGTGCTACTAGTCACAAATCATAAAGGCAAATGGAAAATGCATACAGCAGTCACACTCGGGTCTCAGGAGGTTAAAGCAAACAATATGCGGAAGTTGAGACTCGACTGGACTGACATTTTAGACAAACATCCTTTAGACAGGGTTTACTGATGTGGGATGAACTTTCAAATGAATTCTACCCCCTAATGGGCACTGCCTACATTTGGTTTCTTGAATTCCTTATGGTTGCATGACGAGTGATCGAAATGGGTAATACAACCTGCTCTAAGTGGACTATTAACACAGGTGCTCTGGAGGGCTTTTGCTCTCGGCTATAGTTACTTCACCCGAACTGTTCTGCAACACGTATCAAATTGATTGATGGAACCACACTAATTGGGCTGATAAGCAGTGATGAAATAGCGCTCAGGGAGGAAGTGGCCGACCTCACTAAGAGATTGTGCATTAAGAACCCAGAACATCAACAACACAGCAGCTTTTTAGGCAACAGAGATGCACACACATCGTGATTACTATTAATAAGGCAACAATAAAAACGTTCTATTTCATTTTTGTTTCAGCTTTTTTGAGAAAAAATCTTGCGTGATCAGATTCAGTTAAATAAAAGGAACATTCATAAAAGAGACTGTTGCACTTTAACACATCTAAATGTGTGATTACATGCTGTACTGTAAAAATTTTTAAAACAAGATAATTCATTGGCTGATTTTTTATTTTATTTATATATAAATATAAAGATGATTTTACAGTACAGCATGTAATCACACATTTAGGTGTGTTAAAATATTCACAAAACTAAGTAAAAAAGGAAAGACCGCTTTTCAAGTCTAACTGAGCTACTAACTGTAAAGCTGCATTTATTATAAGCAATCAATAACACAGGCAACCTCATTCCCCATAAGGCCTTTGTTACATACTGCTACACATACATCACTGACATTATTACTAATTATTGTTTAATGGATTGCTTATTGCTTTTTGATTGAAATCTATTCTTTTTGTTGTCTTGTCATCAGTCTATCAAATAAATTAATCTCAGATCTTGAATGGCATGCCTGTAAAGCATCTAATTTCTGTTTACATTATGAAGAATGAACAGAGTAAAAATGCTTAAAATAACCACAGTATGTGACAATATATGTGATAATATGTAGAACTGAAAATGGAGCCTCAACAGGACAAGCAATTCATGACACGTTAACAGTTCATTATGCAAGAAAATGCACAGTGTTTCAGAGAGGCTGTAGATGTGTTCCTGATTAAGTCAATTATACCTCTCACCCTGCAGAATCAATCTATTGACAGAGCCAGAGAATCAATATAGAGCTCAGGGTTTGTCTCCAGTGTAAAAAATAGCAATCCCATTCGAACAATACTTGATTTTGACATTTTCTGAGGAAAATGTGAGTGGAGTTTGCCTATGCACAACTCAAAACTGCAATGCTAGAGTCGTATGAAGGGTTACTAGGATGTTCAATATGTTGCTGATTTGAATGGCTTTCCAATGGGAAGCCTGCAGGGCTGATAATACTACCTTTAGCAAGTACTTCATTTGTGGGCATAGGAGAGAGAAAGGGGTCGTTACCAACAGTACATGTTGTGAAATTATTCCTATATGTTGAATGCTTGTTTCTGATTGGTTGTCGGACGTTCTAAGGTGTGCAATTATTTTTCAGTAAACGCACGGCTATGAAGTAATTCCAGGTCTTGACCACATAATGGTTCCATATCACCACACCAAATTATTTCAGCTTTTTCAGAGCAGTGCAGGCTAATACAACAAAATAACCTATTAAAACAAAGACACTGGCTAAGTAAATCAGATAAGAATGACAAGCAATGTCTATAATATCCTACATTTATTGAAATTTCTGTTTAAATGTGTGCTCTCTCTCTCTCTCTCTCTCTCTCTCTCTCTCTCTCTCTCTCTCTCTCTCTCTCTCTCTCTCTCTCTCTCTCTCTCTCTCTCTCTCTCTCTCTCTCTCTCTCTCTCTCTCTCTCTCTCTCTCTCTCTCTCTCTCTCTCTCTCTCTCTCTCTCTCTCTCTCTCTCTGGGTCCAAAGCAAGACTCTGATTCCGTGGCAGAAGAAAGTAGTTCCACTGAAGTAAGGAGTGATTGACAATGGGACATTGAATTATTTAAATATAATGCACACCCCAAGGTGGTAATTCAATCACGACGTGCAGCAAAGTGGCCATTTCACCTCAGGTGTGCATTTTTTTTTTCAATAATTCAACGTCCCGTTGTCAATTATTCCTTACTTCAATGTTATTCACTTGAAAAAGGTCTATAAAGTCAACAAAATTACAAATATATATTTTTCTGCTAAGAAATTAGCTCTTTATAGTCTTAGGATGTTATCTTAGGATAGGCTCCAAAGCTTACAATTTAATAATATTTAATCTTAATTAATATAACATTATTAGATCATTGAATAAACTCTCGGAAAACAACATGCCAACTTCCATTGTGATCATGTTGCCGAAGTAGGATGGCTCATGACCCACAGTCCTTTGTTGTTTTTGACATGCTGCAAATGATTGATGGTTGGGACTAATTATTTTTTACAGTTTTCAGTATTTATATCAGTTAAAATGAAAGATAAAACAAAGACTGACCAAATGTCTTTCACTGCACTGTGGAGAAAATGTTTCCAAATCTCAGAGAATAGCTCTAGAGAGATCATACATTTCTTAAATTACTTTTAATGATTTTTTGCCTGATGTATTAGAGGTTACTGATAAGTCACATTTAATCAATAAATATTAAAGGTGCAAAGCATTTGATCTAAATTAAATGTGATGTCATTTTAGAAAAGGTTATTTACAACGTTTGCTCTTAACCCTAGTGTATCATATTTGATAAAAGCCCCTACATCATCAACAAGATCAATACTTTGTTGACAAACCTGTTGTATGCAATAAACTAGATTTCTACTGCCTACTGGTTGAAGTTTCTGTGCTTTTCTGGAAGTAGAAGACCTTGTAATAAAATTTCCAAAATGGACGTCTGCGTATTGTGAAGCATATGTCTTTTTTCTATGAAATCTCTGCTGTTTTTGATAAAGTAACAATAATATTGAACTTGCTACTGAAATTTCAACTTGTGCTTGCTTAACATTTCATACATAATTTTATTTTAAAAAATCAATTGTATCAAATATGATACAACACGCTTTTGAGGTAAATGTCTCAATCATCATTACATTATATTTATGTTCCCCACAATAAAATAAAACAGAGCACTGAAAATACTGACATATAAATTTTATATGATATATTTAAATTGGGAATGGATATTTATATGTATTTGTATATATTCAGCCTTCTCTGTCATTATAAAGATCCCATTGTTGTACATTACAAGCTACTATGATGTCATATTACTACCTCCTGAGAAAATTTATTTATTTATTTATTTCTACATCAATGTAATGTTTGGTGCATGAAAACATATGATAATAATAGTTTTTTGAAAAAAAAAAAAAAAAAATATATATATATATATATATAATATATATATATATAATATTATTCATATTTGATTTAATGTGCTGAATTGTAATGCCTTATATATTTATAGACCGAGGAGAGGAAGTTGTCATGGCCAAACACCCACACATTTGAAATCTCTGAAAAGCCCAGGTTGTTCTCTTACGACACCCCAAGATTTACTACTGTGCCATGTATGGGCTTAGAGAAAATTAAATAGCAAAAGTCCTATACCAAAATTAATTGCTGGGTCTCAGGAGGATAATGACCTTTAATGCCTGATGTTTCAAGTATGATACAAACAAACAAACAAACAAAAAACAAAATCACATATTATTATTATTTTTATTTAGATTTTGTCTATGTTTAAAAAGAAATAAATAAATAACATTTTAATTTTCTGACAATTATTAATGGCAACCCGGCGTGTCAAAATACTATTGGGCAGTGGGCGGGATCACACAGGCCAAAACACAAACAGAAATTCCAGCCTGGAACGGACATTTCAAAGTACAATATACTGGCTGTAGCATTGTTTTCGGAGAAGCCAGTATTTCAACTTAGCATGTTTCCTAAATCTCTGATAGCATATTATGATAATTTTATGCTTTAGTACAATAAATATATTACATATTGCACCTTTAATAAGCACCCCTAAAAATTATCTACAGTATGGCTATGATTTATTTTTTTAAAAGATGGCGCCGCGGATGGCTGCTTTGGTGTGGAGCTCTCTAGCGTTTTTGTTACTTTTGTTTGTATGTCATGTTTTTTGTCACTTTTTCCCAATCAGTTTCACCAGGGATGACCTGCTGAATGTTTGGCAGAGCATACTTGATCATTTTTTGCCGGTGTTTGATTATTCAGACGTTTAATTAAATGCTGCCAAGTTTTCATCTAGTGAATGTCCGCTCCCTTGCCAACAAAATGGACAAACTGCTTCTGCTTACTCAAACAAATAAGGACTTTTCTAACTCCACTGCCTGTGTTTCACGGAAACCTGGCTGAGTGAAGCCATCCCAGACAGTGCGTTATATCTGCCGGGCTTTCAGCTGGTCTGAGCGGATTGCATCGCGGAGTTATCGGGAAAAACGAGAAGCGGTGGAACATGCTTTTACATCAACGAAAGTTGGTGTACAGATGTAACAGCATTGAAGAAGATGTGCTGTCCTAATTTAGAGGCGCTCTTCATCAACTGTAAGTCTTTCTACTCGCCGCATGATTTTTCCTCCTTTATTCTGGTGAGTGTTTATATCCCATCACAAGCATGCATGAACACAGCATTGCAACAGCTGGCTGATCACATCACAGACACGGAGCAACATCACCCGGACTCTCTTATCATTATTCTGGGAGATTTTAATAAAGCTAACCTCACCCGTGAACTGCCAAAATACAAACAACACATCACATGCCCCACCAGAGAAAGAAATATATTGAACCACTGCTACACCACTGTAAAGGATACATATCGCTCTGTCCCACATTTAGCTTTAGGACTCTCTGATCACTGTCTGGTTCATCTTCTCCTTGTAAAGAGATGGACCAATGAAGCAGAGCTGGAACTACAAGCCTGCTTTGACTGCACTAATTGGAGTGTTTTTGAGGCTGCAGCCACAGACCTGGATGAGCTAACAGATACTGTGATATCATATATCAGTTTCTGTGAGGATATGTGAATCCCTACTAGGACATTTGTATAATTCAATAATGATAAACCATGGTTTACAGGAAAACACAGACAGCTTCATCGTGCCAAAGAAGATGCTTACAGAAGTGGGAATAAAACATTGTACAACCAGGCCAGGAACACACTTAGTAAGAAAATCAGAGTGGCTAAAAGAAGCTACTCGGAAAAGCTGAAAAAAACAGTTTTCAGCCAACGATCCTGCATCAGTGTGGAAAGGCCTAAAAAGCCATCCTCGCTCTGCAGAGAGTAGAGAGAACTAATGGCTGATGAACTGAATGTGTTTTACTGCAGGTTTGAAAAGCCCAGTCTCACAACCCCCCCCCCCCCCACCCACACTCTGATCTTCACTTCACACATACACCAACACCTTCTGGAACCCCCCTCCTCCCACTCCTGCTACTCAATCTGCACTTATGATCTGTGAGTAGATTCTGTGCCGGGTCTTTTGGAAACAAAAGACTAGGAAAGCTTCAGGCCCAGATGGTGTTTCACCTGCCTGTCTGAAAGTCTGCACTGACCAACTGGCCCCCATCTTCACACATATCTTCAATAGATCACTGGAGCAGTGTGAAGTTCCCTGCTGCTTCAAACACTCCACCATCATTCCGGTACCCAAAAAACCCAAAATCACAGGACTTAATGACTACAGACCTGTCGCTCTCACGTCTGTGAAGTCATTTGAGAGACTGGTTTTGGCCTACCTGAAACACATCACTGGACCCTTGCTGGACCCCCTTAATTTTGCTTACAGAGCAAACAGGTCTATGGATGATGCTGTCAATATGGAACTGCATTATATCCTGAAACACCTCGACAGATCTGGGACTTATGCAAGGATCCTATTTGTGGACTTCAGTTCAGCCTTCAATACCATCATGCCTGATCTTCTCTGAACCAAACTGACCCAGCTCTCTGTGCCCACCCCAATGTGTCAATGGATCACCAGCTTTGTGACAGATAGGCAGCAGTTAGTGAGACTGGGGAAACTCACATCCGGGACCCTCACTATTAGCACTCATGCTCTCAGGGATGTGTTCCCTCTCCACTGCTCTTCTCCCTGTACACAAATGACTGCACTGCAAAAGACCCCACTGTCATCGGCCTCATCTGCGAAGGTGATGATTCTGCATACAGATGAGAGGTTGATCAGCTGGCTGTCTGGTGTGGTCACAACATCCTTGAGCTGAACATACTCAAAACAGTGGAGATGATAGTGGACTGTTAGGAGAAAGCCCCCTGCACCCCCTCCCCTCAGCTGAGGAAGTTCAACCTGCCACAGGAGCTGCTGACACAGTTCCACTCAGCTGTCATTGAGTCTGTCCTGTGCACATCTATAACTGTCTGGTTTGGTTCAGCCACCAAATCAGACAGAAGGAAACTACAACGGACAGTCAGAACTGCTGAGAGGATTATTGGTGCCCCCCTGCCCACCCTCCAATACCTGTACATCTCCAGAGTGAGGAAATGTGCAGGTAGAATCACTCTGGTCCCCACACACCCTACCCACTCCCTCTTTGAACTGTTGCCCTCTGGCCGGCGCTACAGAGCACTGAGCACCAGGACATCCATGCACAAGAACACTTTTTACCCTCAGGCCATTTTCCACATGAACAATTAAACTGCCTCATGACTCCCCCATAGTGCAATAATGTAAATACATATCTCGTACATATGTAAATTCACATATTTAATTAAATAACTGTACATACCCTACCTTGCACATACACTACCACTTGCACATGCACATACGCCATTCTGTTATACGTCCTATTATTTGTATGTCTATTTATACTCTTACCTTGTTTTATATTCTGTGTCTCACTGTAATGTTCTGTGAACTCTTGTTTCTCCTATCACCAAAAAAAAAAAAAAAATTAAAAAACATCCTGTGTACGTAAGAACACGACAATAAAGCTCATTCTGATTCTGTTATATTCCCTTGTATCCTCTAAACTAGCAGAAATGAAATTATACCTTCTGCTAATTTTGTTTGTTTTTGTTTTGTGGAATGAAATAAAGTTTAGTATAAATAGTTTTAAAACATTGCCTTAAAGGTACACTCAGTAATTTTTAACTCCTAAAGACATGAATTGTAATCTTGCAATATATGTAGAAATGAGCACTCACATCTAAATGAAGACTCCAGTCATATCAGTAAACTTATAAAAGCTGTTTTATTCTACATGGAGAGGGTCCGCACATTGGGGCTGCCATGTTAGAATCACATGACCAGCCGAATACTACTTGCTTAATCTCAGTAACCGTCCTGTTATTTCATCGCTGCTCTCAGGTGTAGCCTCGTGACACAAGGAAGTAACGTCCGACTTGAAACTGTGGCCATACATTCTCCATCTCACTGGACGAGTTGAGATTACTCTGTGTTCCACCGAACACTCTAATGGATCTGAAGGAGACCGCCGAGCAATCCGCATCTTCATCCGTTTGCCTGCAGAAGTGAAGAGAAAAGATTTCTCTTCCATCTTCAATCAAGTCGACGTTGCTGATTTCTCCGCCAGCCCGCCAAGAATCAGCAGCCGTACGGCCCGCCGACAGAGCGAGGAAACGGCCTCCCGTCATCACCCGAGCCTCAAGGAACTGAGTCGGAGTCAAACAATGTAAGAGGTTTACGTCTGGGCAGAGATAGAATATTATAGTGTGTTATTCTTGTGTATCAATGTTATTGCTTGTACAGTTTATGGACCGCCGAGTCCGCTCATTGCTGCTAATAATACTCAAGTAATTAATGTAATGTACTGCTATCACAAATTCGATTTTGCTGTGTTGTAGTATTGTATTTCTGCCATCGCGGGTGAGACCGAAACACTGAGTTTATCCATTAAAGAACCAAAGACCGCGGGACGGTTTACGAGCCGTTCACCGCATCTCTGAGTGATAAACTAACAGCTGCTTTCTCTCCCACGATCACGAAACCGGCTTCGGTTCCGCCACTTTATTCTCCCTCTCTCTCGTACTAACCACACACATGTGACCCCTCACAAACCTTCCCTCACACACATTTGGCTAGTAGATAACTTGGTGATAAAGCTCAGCTTTGTCCCTAAGTTATTGTACAAGCGGAGACACGCGGTAAACGGGCAGACGCCATTAACCGGCTTCTCTCCGCCCACATTCGCGGCCATATTCTCTGGCCAGAAATCTCACGTGATGTACTCTCCACGAGAGTCACATCCACCATTTTGTGCATGTCACTCCTTACACACGCACATGCGCGCACACACACACACACACACACACACACACACACACACATACCTTCCTCTCATGTGTTATAGGCTTATTTTGGTTACCATATCTAATCACGTCACTGTTTAGTTTGAAGTTATAAGTCGGAAGTTTATTGACTGCATTGTATTGATTATTAACTGATATTACTGCATCAATAAACTTTGTTATATTTCAAAGAGGAGTGTTTTGGTTTGTTTTGCATATACCTGTGTCAAAGGCTGGCAGGGGATGTCAGTGCTCAGATTCATGCCTTCATTGTTTCCTTTTGAATGTTGATGTTCTCTGAATGTCGATATTCCTGAGAGAACAATCTAATATTGAGACTGTTATACTGTCTGGTTATTAGTCCCTGATTCCAGGGTGGTGCCCTGGCAATATTAATCCTGATTAATATTCTATTGATTTTTATAATTGATAATTATCTTTGATTGTTGAATTTGAAAGATCAATAAGCTAGTGTTAATTCTAATCAATGTTCCATTGATTTTAATAATTAATGATTACCTTTGATAATAATTAATATGATCTTGAATTTGATGGTTATCTTTGTTGATGTAAAGGATTAAAAAGCTAACATTGATTCTAATCAATGTTCTAATGATTTTAATAATTGATAATTATCTTTGATAATTATTAATTATTGCTAACAAACAAACCCACTCCTAAACGTAGCGCACAACACCCTCGTCTCTCCTCAATGGTGTCATCCTCACTTCCTCCCTCTAACCAGTTCTCCTCACTTGATGCAAATAATGCTACTAACTCTCTATGCTCCACTTTAACATCTTGTCTAGATAACATTTATACCCTCTCATCCAGGCCAGCTACACCCTCCACTCCCTGGCTAGCCAATGTTCTAATGTCTCCACTGCAAAAACATCATACTATCAAAACAAAATTAACAATTCTTCTGACACTCGCACACTTTTCAATACGTTTTCCTCTCTCCTTTGCCCACCTCCTCCCCCTCCCTCATTACCTCTAACAGCTAATGACTTAGCCACATTTTTCATAGATAAAATAACAACCATCAGCAGTCAATTCTCCACACCACAAACACACATTAACATCACACACACTCACTCTTCCTTCTTTCTCTCCATTCTCAGAAGCGGAAGTCTCCAAACTTCTCCTTTCCAGCCATCCTACTACCTGCCCTCTTGATCCTGTCCCCTCTCACCTCCTTCAACCATTTCTCCATTAATCTTACCTGCTCTCACTCACATCATTAATACATCTCTTCTCACTGGTGCCTTTCCCACCACATTTAAGCAGGCTCGGGTAATCCCAATGCTTAAGAAACCCACCCTAAACCCTGTACTTTTAGAAAACTACACACCAGTATCCCTCCTCGCATTCATCGCTAAAACACTTGAACGAGCCGTGTTCAACCAAGTCTCATCTTTTCTTACACAAAACAACCTGCTAGACAGCAACCAGTCTAACTTCAAAAGTGGACACTCTACAGAGACTGCTCTGCTGTCAGTCACTGAAGCTCTGAGACTGCCGTGAGCAGCATCCAAATCATCCGTAATTATCCTGCTGGATCTGTCTGCTGCTTTCGACATAGTAAACCACCAAATTCTCCTGTCAACCTTCACAAAGGGGATCACAGGAACCGTGCTCCACTGGTTCAAGTCTTACCTCACAGGTAGGTCTTTCAAGGTGTCTTGGAGGGGAGAGGTGTCTAAGTCTCACCAAATAGCTACCGGGGTGCCTCATGGTTCAGTGCTTGGACCACTCCTATTCTCCTGTGTGGTTTATTTATTTATTTTTTATTTTTTATTTTATCATTGTCCTTGAGTGTGATTTTGGGCTCTCTGTCGAGTAGCCCCTGGTTGTGCAGAATCTTTGCCAAAGACAAACAATGTGGTATGAGGCCCTACGTTATGCCAGCATTGTTGTGCAGTATCTTTGTTGAAAGATAAACAACATTTGATTATGAAAACCCTCCGATGAGGGAAGTGTTGTTTGAGATATCTTTGCTGAAAGGTGAACAACGTAGCGTAAAGCCATATGATAATGGTGACATTGCATGCAATCCCTTCTTGAAAGAAAACAATGTTTGATTATGAAAACTCTCTGATGAGGAAAGAGTTGTTTGAGATATCTTTGCCGAAATGTGAACAACATAGCGTAAAGCCATACGATAATGGCGACATTGTGTGCAATCCCTTCGTTGAAAGAAAACAACGTTTGATTATGAAAACCCTCTGACGAGGGAAGAGATTGTTTGATGGTTATCTTTGCCGAAAGGTGAACAACGTGCGTAAAGCCATACGATAATGGTGATGTTGCATGCGATACCCTTCGTAGAAAGATATTCCATGAGGCTCAAGCCCTCAAAAGAGGGCGGCCGTTGTTTAATGGTTATCTTTGCCAAGGTGAACAGCATACATAAAGCCATACGATAATGGTGATGTTGTCGTACGATAACCTGTTGAAAGATATCCCATGATAGTATGAGCTTTCCGGCGAGGGCGAGCTGGCTTGTGTAATACCTATGCAATGGAAACCATGCTTAAGATTATGGAAGCCCTGGCGAGGAGGGTAGACATAGTTATGCATTATCCTTGTGAAACGATGGATGTGCTTGAATTGAATCATCGTGTACGGCTGATGGAGAGTTGAGCTTGTTTGATGATATGAGTGTTAGGTCGAATATACACTATATTGCCAAAAGTATTCGCTCACCCATCCAAATAATTGAATTCAGGTGTTCCAATCACTTCCATGGCCACAGGTGTATAAAATGAAGCACCTAGGCATGCAGACTGCTTCTACAAACATTTGTGAAAGAATGGGCCGCTCTCAGGAGCTCAGTGAATTCCAGCGTGGTACTGTGATAGGATGCCACCTGTGCAACAAGTCCAGTCGTGAAATTTCCTCACTACTAAATATTCCACAGTCAACTGTCAGTGGTATTATAACAAAGTGGAAGCGATTGGGAATGACAGCAACTCAGCCACGAAGTGGTAGGCCACGTAAAATGACAGAGTGGGGGCAGCGGATGCTGAGGCGCATAGTGCGCAGAGGTCGCCAACTTTCTGCAGAGTCAATCGCTACAGACCTCCAAAGTTCATGTGGCCTTCAGATTAGCTCAAGAACAGTGTGTAGAGAGCTTCATGGAATGGGTTTCCATGGCCGAGCAGCTGCATCCAAGCCATACATCACCAAGTGCAATGCAAAGCGTCGGATGCAGTGGTGTAAAGCACGCCGCCACTGGACTCTAGAGCAGTGGAGACGCGTTCTCTGGAGTGACGAATCACGCTTCTCCATCTGGCAATCTGATGGACGAGTCTGGGTTTGGCGGTTGCCAGGAGAACGGTACTTGTCTGACTGCATTGTGCCAACTGTGAAGTTTGGTGGAGGGGGATTATGGTGTGGGGTTGTTTTTCAGGAGCTGGGCTTGGCCCCTTAGTTCCAGTGAAAGGAACTCTGAATGCTTCAGCATACCAAGAGATTTTGGACAATTCCATGCTCCCAACTTTGTGGGAACAGTTTGGGGATGGCCCCTTCCTGTTCCAACATGACTGCGCACCAGTGCACAAAGCAAGGTCCATAAAGACATGGATGAGCAAGTTTGGTGTGGAAGAACTTGACTGGCCTGCACAGAGTCCTGACCTCAACCCGATAGAGCACCTTTGGGATGAATTAGAGCGAAGACTGCGAGCCAGGCCTTCTCGTCCAACATCAGTGTCTGACCTCACAAATGCGCTTCCGGAAGAATGGTCAAAAATTCCCATAAACACACTCCTAAACCTTGTGGAAAGCCTTCCCAGAAGAGTTGAAGCTGTTATAGCTGCAAAGGGTGGGCCGACATCATATTAAACCCTATGGATTAAGAATGGGATGTCACTTAAGTTCATATGTGTCTAAAGGCAGATGAGCGAATACTTTTGGCAATATAGTGTATTTCAGGTAGGATGAGGAAGACCGATGGCCGAGCATCTTGATAGTGGACTCTGAAATACCTCGATGAGTGGCAGTAGTAGCTGCTCCGATACGAAATGAGTGCCCCAAGAAGACATGAGGGGAGAGACCACAGTGTTTGAGGGTTGCTGTGAGGTGGTTTCTGAACCAGTAGCGCGACATGGGGGCTAGGGATGGAGTGATGAATTGGGGAGGAAATTGAGATGTCTAGTTTGAAAGCACAAAGGAAATGAACACGCACACTGGGAGATCAGAACGGAAAATAGAGGAGTACTGTTTGATTGGCAGGAGGAGGAATAGTGAGCCCAGGCGGAGTTGTAGGAAGTGAGTGTGGACTGGGCAAGTCCTTTCTGCATGAAAGTTGGAGCGGAATTTAAATTGGGTAGTGAGGAGGGGCTTAATCCAGCAGGAGGTCTGAGAGGGGAAGGCAGGGAATGGTTTTTTTTTTCTTTACATTGAAAAACCCAGGAATCTGTCTGGCTGAGAGTTGCAGGAAATGCTCTGCCATATCAGATGTCTCATAAGGTAGATGATGAGGCTAGAGAAGGACCGGCCTTAATGATTATAGTGACGACTGCGGAATTGTTGCAAACTATGACGTTTGCTTGTCCAAAGGGAACCCCATATAACGCTGCCCATGACGATGGGATAAATTTCAAAGAGAGCGGAAGAGGGAGCGTAGGAAGATGAGGAATGATGCGCTTGGCAAAATTGAGCTGGCCTAATAGGGACAGGAGATCATGTTATGAGACCCAAACTGACCGGAGGACGACGTGCAAATAGACCTGATCCTGTCAAGTTTATCTTTAGGCAGGGAAGCTTGCATGATTAAAGAATCGAGCATGATGCCGAGAAATTCGAGAGACATGGCAGGGCCCGTGTTTTTTTCTTTTTTTCTTCCTCCACTTGAGAGAGAAACACCCAACTTGTGAAAAAGCTAGATAGGACGTCCAAAAATAGGGGTGGGGCAGTGGGGTGATCGATGAGCAGGAAACCGTCGAGCAGGTGTAGTACAAAAGGGAGCTTAATGTGATTGAGAAGGATCCAGTATAGGTCTTTCGATAGAAAATTACAATGTGAGGGCTGCAAAGTAAAATTTTGACTGCCATGGAAATTTAGAGAGGCCAGTCGGCGGGGAGAATGGGCATGATTTTGAAAGTGTCTTTGATATCTGCCTTTATATATATATATATATATATATATATATATATATATATATATATATATATATATATATATATAGCCTGTAAAACCAGCAGACCATGCATGGTCCATGGCATGCAGCTCCAGTGGACTGAATTTCGGTATCTGCTGCGAGAACACCTATCCGGCCTGTGATGTCCAGAGGAAGGAATCCTACTGCCTGCTGCTGACGAGAACTGCCCTGAATATATATATATACATACACACACACATACACACACCTACGTACATTGAGTGTAGCAAAACGAAAACAATGATAACTTTAAAATCAATAAGGCATTTGGCAACATAGTTGAAGAAATAACAAAAGCATTTGGGGGAGCTATGACTTACCAGCAGGAACAGAATTAACGGAGCAAGATGAAATTAGTGAGCTTGATTCGGCACAGGTTTTATCCAATGATTGCCAAACCTACTTACCTACTACTAAATGTAATATCCCCAACCATGTGCATTAAAAGTGAACAGCATCTCTGTGATGTTTAGCATTAACATTTATGTTTTAGCAAACCCTATCTTACCACAGCCTTAACTGTTTATCCTACTATATTCAGAGAACATAAAATGTATATGTTTGGCAGTATTTTCGGGAACTGGTTTCCTGTTGGGCAGACAAACTACTTGAGATATTGGCAAAAGTTTCAGCCTTTGTTCAGCACCTTTGTACCTGCCAGCTCCATTTATTTCAATCATTTTTACTCGACTTTAGTTGGTCAAACTTTAATTGTCTTCTTTAAAAAAAAAAAAAAAAAAAAAAAAAAGTGAGAAGTGAAGACATATGCATTAAGTGAACATGTACGTATAGAGTCAAGTCGTTTTTATTTGTATAGCATTTCATAACACACATCATTTCAAAGCAGCTTTACAGAAAATCATGCATTAACAGAAAATGAAGCTGTAATATCTATAATGTCTTAGAGGCATCATTGTGTAGTTTGATAAAATAAGATTGTGAATTGTGTTTAAAAATAAGTAATTAAATAATAATTGTATTTAGAACCCCAGTGAGCAAGCCGAAGGCGACTGTGGCAAAGAACACAAAACTCCATAAGATATTGGTTAATGGAGAAAAATAACCTTGGGAGAAACCAAGCTCACTGTGGGGGCCAGTTCCCCTCTGGCTAACATCATGAATATAATGCCAATATTACTTATGTATAGTGCAAGTCATGGTTTAAAATTATTAAACTAAGTAAATGTTAAGGGTCAGTGTTTGAACAAAGATTTTGTATGAACTGTAAGATTAATGACTAATGTCTTTGAAGTCCATCCTGGATTAACTGCAGGAGTTCACATAGATGCATTGTCCTTGTTAGTTGGCTAATGAAGCGTTTTGTTGGCAATCAATTGATAATCCGTGTCTTATGGTTGGAGTTGGCATCAGCTCATCCTCTGAAGTCCATCGTAATAGACTGAAGTGATGTTTGGCTGGCACCGGCTGCTATTAGTCGTCATCACTCAGAGACAAGTAACAGTGGAGTCGAACACGAAGCAGGAATGGAGCTGGATCCAGCCGGTTCTGGTGACCTCAGGACAGGAGTTCCGAGGTTGAGACAGGGAAACAAATAGAATAATAGTAGCATAGGTGCCATTAAATTTATTGCAGAGTTATAGATCATGATCAATGTTTCTGGTTCCGGCAGACCTAACTAAAGCAGCCTAATTGTGAGTTGGAGGATAAATTAGGTGTACACCTGGCTAAATAGATGAGTTTTTAGTCTAGACTTAAACTGTGTCAGTGTGTCTGCATCTCGAACAGTGTTAGGGAGACTATTTCATAGTTTAGGAGCCAAATATGAAAAGGATCTACCTCCTTTTGTGGATATTGATATTCTAGGAACTATTAACAGGCCAGAATTTTGCAATCGTAATGAACGTGATGGAATATAGCGTGGTAGAAGGTCACTTAAGTACTGCGGAGCTAGACCATTCAAAGCTTTGTACATAGTTAACAGAATTTTAAAATTAATACGAAATTTAACAGGTAGCCAATGTAATGATGATAAAATGGGGCTAATATGATCATATTTCTTGGTTTTAGTCAGCACTCTGGCTGCTGAATTTTGAACCAATTGAAGTTTATTTATTGATCTTGCTGGACATCCTCCCAGTAACGCATTACAATAATCTAGTCTTGAGTTTATGAACACATGAATTTGTTTTTTGGCATCAGCAACAGAGAGCATGTGTCGTAATTTAGCAATATTTCTTAGGTGGAAGAATGCTGTTCTACAAACATTGGTAATTTGATTTTCAAAGGACTGATTGGTATGAAATATAACACCTAAGTTATTCGCTGTTGAAGACGATGTAACAGTACATTCATCGAGAGTCAAATTATATTTTAGTGGCTTGTTTTTATAAGTTTTAGTCCAATAATTAGTACCTCTGTTTTGTTGGAATTGAGTAGAAGGAAATTGATTGGCCATCCAATCTTTTATTTCATTGATACACTCTGCTAATTTGGAGAATTGTGAAATTTCGTCAGGTTTTGAAGAAATATAAAGTTGGGTATCATCGGCATAACAGTGGAAACTTATTCCACGATTCCTGATAATATCTCCCAGGGGAAGCATATACAAGGAGAAAAGCAGAGGCCCTAAAACTGATCCCTGTGGCACTCCATACTTTACTTTTGTTTGGTTTGATAATTCATCATTTACATAGACAAAGTGGTAGCGGTCTGCTAAATAGGACCTAAACCATGCTTATGCAAGTCCACAAATGCCAACATAATTCTCTAGCCTATTCAAGAGAATGTTGTGATCTATCTTGTTGAATGCAGCACTAAGATCTAAAAGCTCTAGAAGTGAAATGCAGCTGCGATAAGTTGATAAGATCAAGTCATTTGTAACTCTGATAAGTGCAGTCTCTGTACTGTGATGGGGCCTAAATCCTGACTGAAATTGTTCATATATACTATTTCTCTGTAGAAATGAACATAGTTGGGAGGATACTACATTTTATAGTATTTTCGACATAAATGGGAGATTTGAAATTGGTTTATATTTAGCCAGTTCTCCAGGATCAAGTTGTGGCTTCTTAATAAGCGGTTTGATAACTGCCATTTTAGTTTCTTGGGACATGTCCTAAGGATAGCTAGGAGTTATAATATTAAAAAGAGGTTCTGAGATTACAGGGAGTACCTCTTTTAAGAGCTTAGTTGGAATTGGATCTAACATTCATGTTGTGGCTTTTGATTTTTCGATAAGTTTTGTTAGCTCTTCATGACCTATGATAGCGAAGGATTGAAGTTGCACGTGAAGAAAATTATGAGACACTGTTTTCTGAGGTACTGGGACAGATGACTGCATAATTCCAATTTTATTTCTGATTATTTCAATTTTATCAGTAAAGAAATTCATGAAGTCATTACTCTTGTGCTGTGACGGAATATCTGGTTCAGTTGAGGCTTTATTCCTAACCAATTTAGCCACAGTACTAAATAAACACCTAGGATTGTTGTGGTTATTTTCTATGAGTTTGCTAAAATATGCTGACCTGGCAGCTTTTAGTGCCTGTCTGTAGCTACAGACACCATCCTTCCATGCACCGCAAAATACCTCTAATTTTGTATTCTTCCACTTGCACTCCATTTTCCAAGCTGCTCTCTTGAGAGCATGAGTGTGATCATTGTTCCATGGTGCAGGGCTTTTTTCTTTAATTTTCTTTAATCGAAGGGGGATGACACTATCAAGAGTGCTAGAGAAGACTGTATTTATATTTTCTGTTATTTCATCAAGTTCTTCTAGGCTTGTGTGTGAGATAGATCTGGAAGATTATTAGTGAAGCTAACTTTAGTGGTCGAAAGAATAGTTCTACTTGAACGATAGCGTGGTGTAGATTGAGTAACATTAGCTGATCGTAGCATATAAGAGACGAGGTAATGATCTGAGATGTCATCGCTCTGTGGTAGAATTTCTATAGTATCAACATCAAATCCATATGACAGAATTAAATCTAGTATATGATTATGGCAATGAGTTGGTCCTGTCACATTTTGTCTGACTCCAAGAGAGTTGAGAATATTGATAAATGCTAATCCCAATGTGTCATTTTCATTATCTATGTGAATGTTGAAGTCACCAAAAATTAAAGCTCTATCTAGGTTTCAGTCAAACAGAGCGCATCCAAACTATGATCTGTAATAATTTCATTTACAGTTAGTGCTTTGGTAGAAAGAGATCTAATGATTATTTGCCCTACCTTCATATGATTTTTATCTTAAAATGTTTTGTTTTGTTCAAGTTTGACCTTAATAAAAAATTTTCTAAATGATTTAGTGAGAGTTTTGTGTTTGGTAGTTCGGGGAACAGACACAGTCTCTATGTGATATCTAGGTGATATAGTCTCTATATGTTGTAATTTATGTGACCTGTGTGACATCTCAAGGCAGCTAGCAGACGTTCGGATTAACCAGTTTGTCTGCTTCCTGACCTGGGCCCCAGTTAGTCAAATACTATCATTATTAAGATTATGAGCCAAATTACTTGAGAGGAGAGCGGCACCTTCCCTGGAGGGATGAGTCCGTCTCTTTTTAGCAGGTCAGGTCTACCCCAAAAACTCTTCCAATTGTCTATAAATTCTATGCTATTCTTCAGACACCACTCAGACATCCAGCCATTCAGTGACACTAATCTACTATAAACCTCATCATCACAATGAGCAGGGAGGGGGCCAGAGCATATTACAGTGTCTGACATCGTTTCTGCAAGTTCACACAGCTCTTTAACTATCTCTAGTGATCTCCAACTGGCGAAGCCGGACATCATTAGTGCTGACATGAATAACAATTTTAGAAAATCTACGTTTAGCATTAGCCAGCACTTGCAAATTTGATCTGAAGTCAGGTGCTCTGGCACACGAAATGCATTTAACAATAGTGGCTGGAGTCTCTATTTCCAAGTTCCTTACAATAGAATCACCAATCATTAGGGCTCTTTCAACATGATTCTCAGTGGGTGCATCACTGAGTGGGGAGAATCGACTGGAAACCCAATCAGAAAAGGGAGAGTGGTGTCGCTTTGCTGAGCGAGTATGCCACTGAGACATCACCCAAATGCCCTGCTGTGGGAGCTCTAAAACCGGAACCAAAGTGTGTGTGTTGCTCACTGTTCTACCCACATCCGAAACAGTATCTACCAGCTTCTCTTTCTTACTGACCACCACCAGCATTCAGATGCGTGTCTCTAACTCATTAACCTTCTCCATCAGCCTGACTCATTTCTTACATTTATCACATGTGAATCCCTCACTGCTGATGGAAGAAGCTATTGTAAACATGTGGCATGCAATGCAGGAAGAAATAACATGAGCGGATGCCATGACTTACCGCAATTGATTGTTGTTTTTGTTGTTGTTGGTTGTTCCTTAGCGGTGAGGGTTTGAGATCGATGTGAATCCCTCATGCAATTGTTTGTTGTTATGGTTGTTCTAGATAAGTGGTGCTTTGAGATCGATGCAATAATCCGTGTAACACAGAGGAGAAAAACGGATACGTGCTGTAAAATGCACGCAGTTTAATCACGATAAAAATAGAAAGCGGATGCACGTGGAAAATGCACGCAGTTGAATCGCGATAAGAGAATAATGCGGGAGAAAACCCGATGCACGCTGAAAAATGGCAGATGTTAAGGATTAAAAGCTGAAAACAGATAGATAAGCGATGCTAAAAAAACTATCAGGCTACAAATACAGACTCAAGCTAGGCGCCAGCAGCAACAGGTAAATACACACCGATGAAACAATAGCAGAAAAACCCGAAACACGCTGTAAAATGACAAAGGACAAAATGATGAACGTATGACAATAAGAATAAGCCATACATATATAGGACATTTAAAGTATTATGTAATTGTCCCTTTAAAAGCACAACTTGCCACAGTCTGCCCTTTCAGTTAGTCAGAGGTTCTAGAATCTCATAAATGTTCCAGACAAATAGTTCCTATATTAAATGTACTCTATCTACACAAAGAGGACAGTGCAGCTGCAGGACTTCTCTCAACTCAAGCTGCCTTTCCAAAGATCAATGTAATATACTTTAAGCCACAGCAAACACACAGTAATCTATGATGTTATATTATGTGCTGCTCTTCCACTAAAGTACCGGTACACAAAACTCCCTAAAGGCAGGCACGGGGAGGATTTTTTTCCCCCACGAAAATCCAAAGTTGCAATCAGCAAGGAAATGCAAGGATTGAAAATGATAATTATCCTTGAGTTTCTACATTATGCTAAGAAATATTATCACTTCATCTCTGAAAATGCCCTAGTCTATAGATTGAAGGAATGGTTCAAAATTCAACACATCTGTGGTGCTGAGTTTGCCATTACACACACTGATGGAAGGAACACAATGATTTGACATTCATAAATCATTGCACAACTCTTTGAATTCTCAATAAGTCAGTCGTATCATAACTAATACCCCTGAGAAGAGTTCAAAAACATATTCAACAAAACCATTCATTTTCATCAGCCGTTTTCTCCTGAACGCCCTAGGTAGCCCAATTCAGCTCCAACTATGGCACTGTTCACTTTGTACTGTGCTTCAGAGCTAAAACGTAAAGAAAAAAAAAGGGGCAAACTGAAACATTAATGATTTTGATCAAGGCTTTAGATTTTGGGGTTAGGTACAATATAAACTGTCATTCATGCTTGACTTAAAAACTTTTATATGAAAATATTAAATGCAGTTTTTGACAAGTGTCTAAAGCCAACTAGATGTGGATCTAATAAGCCAATAACAATGTAAAAAGTTAGTTCACCCAAAATTGAAAATAATGTCATCATTTACTCACCCTAATGTCATTCCAAACCTCTATGACCTTTCTTCCATAGAACACAAAAGGTGTTATTTATAGAAGAATGTCCAAGCTGCTCTTTTCAATACAATGAAAGTGATTACTAATCAGTGAGTGATAGTGTTATAACAGGACAGTTACTGAGATTAAGCGAGTAGTATTCAGCTGGTCATGTGATTTTTAACATGGCAGCTCCCATGTGCGGACCCTCTCCATGTAGAATAAAACAGCTTTTATAAGGTTACTGATATGACTGGAGTCTTCATTTTAATGTGAGTGCTCATGATTTCCTACATATATTGCAAAATTCCAATTCATGTCTTTACAAGTTAAAGTTTTTTAATGAGTAAAAAATTACTGAGTGCACCTCAGTCACTCTGAAAAATCCCTAAACCAACATATCAGCAATAATAATAGTGATGCTCGACTTAGTACTG
Source organism: Myxocyprinus asiaticus (assembly GCF_019703515.2). NCBI lineage: Eukaryota > Metazoa > Chordata > Actinopteri > Cypriniformes > Catostomidae > Myxocyprinus > Myxocyprinus asiaticus. Next base: position 49,525,461 of record NC_059346.1, read on the forward strand.
CTCAGCTAACACAACAACTTTCTGTAATAACTTTTTAAGCAAAGTTTTGTTAAATCCTCTGATGAAAATGTCAGGACCCTGTATTGACTGAAGTCATGTTTCTACGTATTTCTAATGAGACAGCCAGAGCGAGGATATCATGAAGGTTTACTGAGAGGATCAGTTGGACGGTGGACACATATGGCAGCCTAAAGATTGATCTCACTGTAGCATCTGGGCTTAAATGAAGCAAAGTAATTAGGAGTAAAGGTCACAGATTTTATGATGAAAGATTGTGGAATGAATGAATGAGACAAAGAAGGAAATTGCATTACATTGGTGGAACTCTGGTAGAGCATGCTGCTAGCAATGGCAAGGTTGTGTGGTCGATTCCCAAGAAATGCATTTACAAGTAAAATATATACTATGAATGAATGCATTATAACTCGCTTTGGATAAAAGTGTCTTCTAAATATAAAATATTTGCTGTCTGCTAAATATAATTTTTTTTTTTTTTTAAAGAAGAAAAAATAAGTTGCACATAGTCATTTTCTTGAAGTTTGTTTGGTTTAATTCTTTCCCTAGGCAAGTCACTTGATATCACTTGATCTGTATCAATCCAGTTGTTCTTTCCCAACAACTTTAATTGCATTTGAACAAAAACATATTGTCACATAAGAAAAAATGGGAAATGATACTGTCCCAGCTGAAATAGCTACATACTCCTTCCTCGTGTACTTTGCACAATCAATACATCCTGCCCAGAACCTCTTAATCACCAAATGCCTGTACACACACTGTCAGATCCTGCAGGAAAGTGAATGTGTATCTATGTTGGTATATTGGCAAAGTGATTCAGTGTTGCTCTACGGTGCTGTGAGGAGACTAGAGCTCATTCTGTAACTCGATCGATGAAGCAGAACTTTCAGAGTGAGTGACTCACTGATCCTCCACCAGCTCTGGTACAGGATTTATATGTATAGCCATCTATATATATAGCCATCTATGATCAAATGAAAGAGGTCTTACATCTGTAAAATCAATGGTGGACAGTAACAAAGTATTTTTACTCTGATACTCTATTTAGGGACATCTGTACTCCATCAAATATTAATTTTAGTTTTGGTACTGAAAACTTTTACTCCATTACATTCCAAACCATAATATCTTTCTTTTAATCCCACATTCAAGAGAAACATGCAATTCCTCATTATTTCGAAGTGAAGAAATAATTGATAGTGACAACTGATCTGTGAACAAATCATTCTTTTGAGCTTATTCTTTTCAGTTAATGGGTCGAACCAGTTTACAAATCGCTCTGAACAATCAGTTTATGAATTGGAATGATCCATATCCAGTGGTTCTCAAGTAAACAACTCAGTAATTTAATTAACCGATTGGATTGGTTTGAGTTAACAACTTCCTGAATTGAATTTTTCTTTCCTTTCGGCTTGAAATGAGCCAAGAATCAGGAGTAATAGTGTTTTTAGGTAGTTGGTAATAAAAATATTTTTTTATGTACATTTTGTATTGGGATGAGTTTTGGAAAAACTTATCAAAATTGCAATGTTGAGCATTTAGGGTTGCAGAATTTCAAGTTTTTTTTTTTTTTTTTTATTATTTATTTTTTATTTTTTTAGAAAGTAAGTGGAATTCACAGCACAGTTCAACACTGTACTATATATGAATCATTGTTATTATTATTATTATTATTTTACAAGCAGTAAAGATACATTCATGAACAGTTAAGAAATTTGATTATTTAAAACTAATAAGGATTATTAATATTGATTATATATTAGCTGGAATAATTAAAATAATAAAAAAATACCCATACCTATGTAATGTAGTATATTTAACATACCATGAATACCATAATGCAATTTTATTTTTTTTTAAATGACAGAACAGTGCAGAAAAGAGCTGAAAGGAAACCGAATAGGCTTCATTGTGTGAATATAGAAACAGTTTGACCACTAATGCTATGAATTCAAATTTATGAAAGTTTATATTTTTGGGGGATGTAATTAATTATTAATCAGTAATAATTAAGAAAATGTAACCTTGTGTGACCCCACAACCTCATACGAGGACTCGCTATTTTGGATTCGCCAGACGCAACGCATAATTTAAATTCATTTAAACCATTGCATACTGTTCAGGACACTCTAAAGAGTCATTTAAGGGTTAAACTTTTGATGCATGGAGTCGTACCAAACACCATGGCGTTGATTTCCATGAATTGCTTCTATTGGCGCAACGGCAACATAAGTGCCTCTGGTAAGAAACGTCTTAAAAAAAGTTCACTGAAACCTGTTTGGTTGTAAAGAGAAGCATCTATAGTTTCATTTGATATGCTGCTTTAAATATCTTTTTTTTTTTTTTTTTTTTTGCGCTTTGACACACTGATAAACATGAAGTGCTCAGAAGAGTGCTGTGGAGTGGTTTTCTGACAGACTTTCCAAAAACATGTTCGTTATTTTTAATAAATTTTCACAGTAACAAATCTGTGGGTCAATTCGCTTCATTTTAATCTAAATTTTGTTATATATTTGTTTGTTAACACTGTACAATAAAGTGCTATTCATTAACATTAGTAAATGCATCCTATATATTTACTGTGCATAATCACATTGACAATAAATATATTAATCCAAAAGCTGAAAAATGTTGCTTTCAGAGGCTTTGTATGGAGTTAGAATGAAAATAAGGTGCATTTCGTACTGTTCTGAGACCAGTGCTGACAGACAGCACACTGGAGGTTAAGTCATTCACTAAATAGGGAGCAAGAGTGCATCCTATTGCTTTCCTATGCAGCTAAGAGCATTAAATCCTAAAATTTGACCAAACATTCAGTTTCAGGCTGCAGATGATGTTTTGACCACTCAACATGTTTGGCAGACATGGGACAGTGATAATCAGTACATAGATTCAGAATTGTATAATTCAAAATTTTATTTTAACATGAATGGCAGTGATTTGATGATGCTGGCCAACACTTTTAATCAGAATTATGTATTCATCTTTCTAGAAAATCAGCTGTCATGTCTATAACATCTCAAAAACCAACCAACACTCCTAGACACATAATAAACTAAAAAAATCTGACTTTCTATAGCTTGGTATTATTTAAAAGTTCACAACTTAGTCCCACTGTCCAACTATGAGGACATATATTTTTATTAAAACTATTTTCTCTAAAAAAAAAAAATTTTTTTTTTTTTTTTTTTTTTGCTTGTTTATTAAATAAAACAATGAAATGGAAAATGCACACAGAGGTCACGCGGGGGTCTCAGGAGGTTAAGAAAATTTAAATAAAGGAACTAAGAAAAAATATTACAGTAAAATGTTAGTATTTATTTTGTGTGGCTTTAGCAAGCTAAAATAAATATACATGGAGCTTACACCTGTTTTTTCTATACATAACCTCATCTGCATATAGTTTACTTATTCATGTTGCCATCCAGACACGTGATCCTACCATGTTTAACGGTACGAGAAGAAGTTAGGAAAGTATATAATACAGATTGTAAATGTCACTTGTTTCTTGAAGACAGACGCTGCCACTAACATTTATTTCTTAATCTTTCTCTTGTTTTTCAGAGTAAAAATATCTAAACAACATTTAAATGGATAGTTCACCCAAAAATGAAATAATTTACTCAACCTCATGCAATCCCAGATGTGTATGACTTTATTTCTTCTGCTGAACACAAACGAAGATTTTTAGAAGAATATTTCAGCTCTGTAGGTCCATACAATGCAAGTGAATGGTGGTCAAAACTTAGAAGCTCCAAAAATCAGATAAAGGAAACATAAAAGTAATCCATAAGACTCCAGTGGTTTAATCCATATATTCAGAAGAAATATGATAGGTGTGGGTGAGAAACAGATCAATATTTAAGTAATTTTTTTTTACAATAAATCTCCACTTTCACTTTCACATTCTTTCACATTTTGAAAGTGAAAGTGGAGATTGATAGTAAAAAGGACTTAAATATTTGAATACCAATAGAGCTGAGATTTTCTTCTAAAAATCTTTGTGTTCTGCTGAAGAAAGAAGGCCATACACATCTGGGATGGCATGAGGGTGAGGAAATGATGAGAGAATTTTCATTTTTTGCTGAACTATCCCTTAAAACAAGATCAATGTACCTACGAAACATTATTTAGATAGATACTAAGATATTAATAAAATAAGAATAATTCATCTTGAATATAAGGTAAATGTAACCTATTTTGCTTCTCAGGTCATTTTTAAAATCATGGATGCTTTTAAAGGTTCGTAAAAGTAAAATATGTTTTATTTGAAAAAAAAAACTGTTTAAGAAAATAATCTTTGCAGTATAAAACACTATTGTCTGGCATCAGATCACTTAAGAGCTTTTTAAAAATAAAATATGCAAGCTTACCTTTTGTTCCGTATTCAGATTATTTAACCACAACACTGCTGAACGACAGTGGTATTTTTCAAGACCACAAACACGGTTATTATTGCGATTTGGGTCAGGATGAAATGGGACAGGCAGCACATTTTATGTGCATATTGTGAAAGGCTTCAAAGTGCCCCCGAGACAGGCGACCAAGGGGCGATGAGACCCACTTCTCTAGAGTTGGTGAACAGACCACTCCATCCCACGTTGGAGGGCCAGGAGGAGAATCTTTTGTCGCTGCACGCCCCAGAGGCTGCGGTACACAGAAATTTGACAAAAGAGTGGTTTTCTTGTTTCCTGGGTCACAGGTCTGGTGCGCACGCCCGTCGTCACGACCACCGTCCACCGTCCCGCTTTTGCAGGTATGGCGCTACAGCGGCAGACCCCCCGCCCCTGTGCGTCCAGCTGTGGCACAAACACGCCCACACAGGGTTGGTTCCGGTGGACTACGGGAACAAGGTTCCTCCTCCCCCCTTCTCGGCCAATCTTATGGTGGGTGGCAGGAGCCAGGTAAGTTCTTCGATGTCCCTGGACTAGGCATGGCCACGGGGCTCGAATACCCTCAACGTGGCACCTCGAGCTCCGCTCTGCCACAAGGCCCCACCCGCCGGTATGTCCGACGTGATCATTCCCTTGGTCCCCCTCACCCAGAGTTTGGGCGCGTGGCTCGCGCTTTCCAAACCGTCGTGCTGGCTGTCCCGGACCATCCGATTCGGCTACGTGATTCAGTTCGCCAGGCACCCGCCCAGGTTCAGAGGCGTCCGGTTCACCTCGGTGAAGGGTGAGAACGGCGCTACCTTGCGTGCGGAGATCGCTACCCTTCTGCGCAAGGGCGTGATAGAGCCTGTCCCTCCAGCCAAGGTGAAGAAAGGGTTCTACAGCCCTTACTTCATCGTACCAAAGAAAGGCGGTGGGTTACGACCAATGCTGGACCTGCGAGTACTGAACTGGGCTTTACACAGACTCCCGTTCAAGATGCTGAAGCAAAAGCGCATTTTAGCAAGCGTCCGGCATCAAGATTGGTTCGCAGCGGTAGACCTGAAGGACGCGTACTTCCACGTCTTGGTCTTACCTCGATACACACCCTTCCTGCGGTTTGCCTTCAAAGACCAGGCTTACCAGTACAAGGTCCTCCCCTTCGGCCTGTCCCTGTCCCCTCACATCTTCACGAAGGTCGCAGAGGCAGCCCTTGCCCCGCTAAGGGAAGTGGGCATCCGCATCCTCAACTATCTCAACGACTGGCTGATCCTAGCTCACTCTCGAGAGTCACTGTGCGCACAGAGTGAGCAAAACCCTGTGCGCACACAGGGACCGCGTGCTTCGGCACCTCAGCCGACTGGGGCTTCGGGTCAACTGGGAAAAGAGCAAGCTCTCCCCGGTTCAGAGCATCTCTTTTCTTGGTTTGGAGTTGGACTCAGTCTCGATGACAGCGTGCCTCACAAACAAGCACGCACAGTCGGTGCTGAACTGTCTTAAGGTGTTCAGACAGAGAACAGCGGTTCCACTGAAACACTTTCAGAGTCTCCTGGGGCATATGGCATTCTCAGCGGTGGCCACACCGCTCGGGTTGATGCATATGAGACTGCTTCAGCACTGGCTTCGGACTCGAGTCCCGAGATGGGCATGGCGCCGCGGGACACATCGCGTGATCATCACGCCGGTCTGTCGCCGCCTCTTCAGCCTTTGGGTCAACCTGGCTTTTCTACAGGCAGGAATTCCCCTAGAGCAGGTCTCCAGGTGCGTCGTTGTTACAACAGATGCCTCCAAGACGGGCTGGGGTGCCGTATGCAATGGGCACACATCCGCTGGCTCTTGGACTGGCCTGCGGCTGCGTTAGCACATCAACTGCCTAGAGTTGTTGCAGTACTGCTTGCCCTGCGGAGGTTTTGGCCATTGATCCAGGGCAAGCACGTGTTGGTCCACATGGACAACACAGCGACGGTAGCATACATCAACTGCCAAGGTGGTCTACACTCCCATTGCATGTCACAACTCGCCCGCTGTCTCCTCCTCTGGAGTCAGTAGCACCTCAAGTCACTACGAGCCACTCACATCCTGGGCGACTTCAACACTGCAGCGGATGCGCTGTCATGTCAGGTTACCCTCAGGGGAGAGTGGAGACTCCACCCTCAGGTGGTCCAGCTGATTTGGAGTCGATTCGGTTGAGCACAGGTAGACCTGTTTGCTTCCCGGGAATCCTCCCACTGCCCACTTTGGTACGCCCTGACTGAGGCACCTCTCGGTATAGATGCGTTAAACACAGCTGGCCCCCTGGACTACGCAAGTATGCATTTCACCCAGTGAGCCTACTTGCACAGACCCTGTGCAAGGTCAGGGAGGACGGGGAGCAGGTCATCCTAGTAGCACCCTACTGGCCTACCCAGACATGGTTCTCGGATCACACGCTCCTCGTGACAGCCCCCGGCAAATTCCCCTGAGGAAGGACCTTCTTTCTCAGGGACGGGGCACCATCTGGCACCCGCTACCAGACCTCTGGAATCTCCACGTCTGGCCCTTGGACAGGATGTGGAGGACTTAAGTGGCCTACCGCCCGCGGTGGTAGACACGATCACTCAGGCTAGGGCTCCCTCTACAAGGCGCCCGTATGCCTTGAAGTGGCGTCTGTTCACCAAGTGGTGTTCTTCCCGACGCGAAGACCCCCAGAGATGTGCAGTCGGATCGGTTATTTCCTCCCTGCAGGAGAGGTTGGAGGGGCGGCTGTGCCCCTCCACCTTGAAGGTGTATATAGCCGCTATTTCGGCTCATCACGATGCGGTAGATGCTAAGTACTTGGGGAAGCACAACTTGATCATCAGGTTCCTGAGAGGTGCTAGGAGGTTGAACCCCTCTAGGCTGCGCCTCGTCCCCCTGTGGGATCTCTCTGTAGTCCTTAAGGGTCTATGGGGAGCTCCCTTTGAGCCCTTGAAGTCAGCTGAGCTTAAGGCACTCTCTTTGAAGACTGCCCTCCTGACTGCGCTTACTTCCATCAAGAGGGTAGGGGACCTGCAAACGTTCTCTGTCAGCGAATCATGCCTGGAGTTTGGTCCGGGTTACTCTCACATGATCCTGAGACTATGACCGGGCTGTGTGCCCAAGGTTCCTACAACCCCTTTTAGGGATCAGGTGATGAACCTGCAAGCGCTGCCCCAGGAGGAGGCAGACCCAGCCTTGGCGTTGCTGTGTCCGGTGCGAGCTTTATGCATCTATTTGGACTTTGTCTGCTTTGGTGGACAGCAGAAAGGAAGCGCTGTCTCCAAACAGAGGATCGCCCACTGGCTCATTGACGCCATCACGATGGCATATCAGGCTCAGGACGTGCCACCCCCTGCGGGGTTATGAGCCCACTCTACCAGGAGTGTGGCAGCCTCCTGGGCCCTGGCCAGTGGCGCCTCTTTGGCAGACATCTGCAGAGCAGCGGGCTGGGCAGCACCCAACACCTTCGCGAGGTTCTACAATCTCCGGGTTCAGCCGGTCTCGTCCCGAGTAGTGGCAGGCACGAGCAGGTAAGTTCTGGGACAACTGGCTGGGTGCGCATAGGGCCTTTCCCCTCCCTTGAGGGGAAGACGTGTGCTCTTGACTCCCAGTAGTTTTCACAGACTGTGATCCCTGGATGACTTTCCTCCTTAGCCCTGTGGCAGTCGAGTTTGCGGAGAAACTTGCTGCCGGCTCAGTAAGTGCGCTAATGATGCCCTGTACTGAGGTAGGTGCTCCGCATGCGATGGTTCCCCAAAGGCAACCCCATGTGATATTTTCCGCAAAATTGTTTCCCTGTCGGTAAACTGCATCTTCCTTGAGCAGGGGTCCCTCTGCCCCTGGTCGCCATGCTTTGTAGAAACTCCTCCCCATTTGGGTAGGACCTACCATGGGACCTCTCCACATGACATGCTTCCGACAAGGCTCGGTAAAGACCATGTGACGTATTTCCACTCAAAATATAAAACGGAGGTTACAAAAGTAACCATGATGATTATTAAATCCAAGGGTTCACTTGCTTTTTCCACATCACTGTGAATGTTTAATGGGATGTGTTCAATAAAGACATAAAATATTATAATTGCTTGTGTGTTGTTAGCTTAAGCACATTGTGTTTTGTCTATACGTGTGACTTTGATGAAGGTGAGATCACATTTTATGACCAATTAATGCAGAAAATCAGCTAATTCCAAAGGGTTCGCATACTTTTTCTAGCAACTGTATTTACGCACATGTATTTTTGTTTTTATAAATCCCGATGTGTGGGTGGAAAATTGCGTATGCACCTTTCAATACCTATTTTGTGCGTACACAATTTTATTCATCTACTGACTGATCTAGAGCTGTTTTCTGCACAGTAATCATCCATCTTCGGTTTCAGACTGTCAGATGCCATTTTGAGCTCTTTAACTTGCAAACTCCGCATATCGACTGTGCACTTTTTTCATCTCAAATTCGATGAATGTGTAAATAGATGACTAAATCAGTGCATGAATTCATTGGAACCGTTTCTCCATTATTGCTCAGATCCACCTGATTATGCTAGAGAATTTGTCACTATGGCTGGAGGCTTGCTCTCCTGAACTCCCCAGGAGTTGATCGATGGGATCTTCAATGCCACCCTACGTGCTTCTGCTATAGTATATAAGAGTGACGTACCAGACAAACAAGACCACTGAAGTGTCTCTTTCCATGATGGATGAGCCTGGGGGAACTCAGAGGGTAAGGGCTTTGAAATAACAACAGGGCAACATCCTGACGCTCATACACACAGCCTGTCTGTGGATCTGACAGTGAGGGGAGCTAAGGGGAGTGGTGAACCATGGATACTTGTCTCTGATTAGAATAGTGGCTTCTCACACAGTGGGAATGAAAGGTGTGCACTGACAGGCCAATGTCTCTGTCACTAAAAAGTCTGAATGGGATGGATTCCTGCAGTGTATGAGATGCTGGAATTATTTTCTATTGAGGTGACTAATGGTTGACGTAGGTTGTGTTCAGTTTGTTGTTGATGGTATGACGACAAACTTTCGACTTAAGGACTAATTTCAAAATTTGTTCCAAAATGATTAGGTTTACTTTCTCAAATGTGATGACATTAGCTCTGTGCCAGAACCTAGTGAGCTGCCTTGCTGTCTACTGCCAATATAGGCAGCTGCCTTCTAAAGCAGCAATCATACTGAAATGGAACCTCATTAGTGACCAATTTGGAACACACTTTCGAGGCAGCAACTATCCTCAAGTGAAGCATGTAGACTTGACTCCAATAGAGTTTGATGCATTATGCAAAGCTAACAATGTGATATACTAATAAGCATAAAAAACATAGCACACAAAAACATTGGGTAAAATAATCAGTTTTTAATTGGATAGAATGGAGATACCTTTTGGTACTGAATGAAATATATTTATCATTTGCATTTCTCTCAACTCATCCACCTCGGATTGCTTTTTCTACTGAGCTTTTGCTGCCTTAAAATTTGGCCAAAAAGAGATATCTTAGAAGGAGGCATAATGTTGATGCCTACTTTGGAACAGCCTTTGAATCAGAAGCACACCTATAATGCCTTAAAAAGCTGTAGGAAGCTCACTAGGTTTGGCAAATCTACTGTCACAGCAGTGGAAATGTAAATCTATCAAATAAATCAGTTCAATGTGACACACTTAATAAATGCTTTAATAAATGTTATTTCATGTTATACCACGGGTGTGTTGAATACTTGATTCTGATTTGTTGACCCTTAAGTGTGCAATTATTTTTCAGTAAATGCATGGCTATGAAGTACTTCCAGGTCTTGACTGCATAACGGTTCCATATCACTTCACCAAATTATTTCAGTTATTTCAAAGGGTAGTACAGGCTAACACAGCAAATTGAAGTTGAAAAGCGCCCTTGCTCACTCTCTTTCACTCTCACCCACACACATCACACACATACACACACACATGCACACATACACACGCACACATGCACGCACACACACACAGGAGCAACAGACAGAGTCTTCATGTACACACTCCTGCAACTCAGGGTTTGTAAATAGTTGTTCAGAAATGGAAAAGCTAAATACAAGAGGAAGTATATTTAAGTATAAGTATACTTAAACTTACATTGTGGAAATTTAAAGCAATGTTATTGCTTACAATAGCTGCATCAAACACAGGTAATCCCACACAATATCTCTCTTAGTTTCTCTCTTTCTCGCTCTCACTTTTTCGATCGCACACACGCACATGCACTACCTTGATGCACCAGAAAACCCACTGTGCTTAAAAGCAGTGCATGCCACCATTGCTAGTTCTAAAGCGATGTTTTTGAACTAGCAATGGAGGCTTGGGCTGTATCAAAGCAAGTCACTGAATCCATGGCGGAAGTAGTTCCACTCACAAGAGCGTTTTAGGGATGAAACCACAAAATGTCTTGAGATTAAACCCTGAACTTAAGGAGTGGTAAGCGTGGTATAAGTGAAATAATTGACTCCAGGCCGTTGAATCACTGAAAAATAAACGTTGCGCATCGTGGCCGCATTACCACCCCAGGGTGTGCATTAATTTTCAATAATTCAACGATCTGTTATTTAAATTAAATTTAAGTAAATCTTTAATTATTACTAGAGCTAAATCTAAAAAGGTTCTCACTAACCTTAGTCTCAGCAGTTGTAAAGTATGCAATCTTCTTTAAAACACAGTAGCTAAACAAAATATATCAAGACATCATATGCAGTGACAGTTTTCTGTTACTGGTTCATTGTAGATTTTAAAGTTTGTTTAGAAGTTAGCAGGCTGTTAAAATAAGTGTTTATGAGAAAAAAATAGGTGGATTTGCAGATGTTTGCGTGGTTCATGGAGTACTGTTTTAATAAAAGTGTTTTGGAAAAATTTAATAGAAAAAGTCCTGCACACGTCTTATAGCTTGCAAAACTTTATTTTGTCACACAATGTTTCGGTGAGAGGCATTTTTCTTATGTAAGAAAATGAATAAATGAGAATTGCAAGATCCAAAAATTGTAAGACTAGTGTCTTAAAATGTCCAAATTTCTCGAGCGCAATTGTGTATTCTGCTTTGACTCTGAAATATTATTTAGTTATTACATCTGGAAGAAGGAAAAATCCTTTGATGTTGTCTGCTGACCCATAATTGAAATTATCTTTTATTTTTCTGCAGACTAAACAACATGCACCAGCCAGACTTTATGCCAGTGGAAAAATGTCTGGCTTCTGAGACTGTGTCAGATTTATAGAGCAAAATTAAAGCTCTTATTGTTTTATTAGTAACATAAATGACAAAGCATGAAAAAGATTTTGGGTTTTACTTAAAACAATTGGGGATAAAGCTCTGGAATGGTTAGTTTTGGCCATTGAACCCATATTGGCCATTGAAACCCACATTGGCCAACCACTAATCAAAATATTGGGGGTGACTGCCCCATTAATGTCTATGGTGGTTACAGTTCTGATAGAAACTGAGAGAAAGTGAAACAGAGGCAAAGAGATCCTCAATCACATACTGGTTGCTGTGCATCTTATTATAGTGGAGGCTCTGTGAAAAGGTCACGCTCATCATTTGGATTCCCCTTCTAGTCTTCTCAAAATGTCTCTCACTCTCTCTCTCATTTTCTCACTTTGCAACACATTTTGATGCCAAAGCTTTCAAAAAACTTTTCCTTCTTCAGGCGATTGTTATGAAACCCTTAATCACAGCCTTGCAGATGCTGCACTCACTTAATACTTTCTGTCCATATTGACTTCAAGGAAAGCACGGAAGTGAGGGAGAGATAATCCTCTTTACGTACGTATGGTCTGAAGAGGTCTGATGAAAGGGGTCAAATGTCCAACACAGTATCAGAGACAAGGAACAATCAGAGAGGTTTTATAGCAACTGCTGTGTTGTCTTTCCTCACTTTAAGAAGGGCCCTACAATACAGATTGCCCGGGGCCTGTGTGAAAGAGTTCCGGGTCAGTTGAAGGAATTGTCACTCACCCAATGACTATATTTAAAGTTCCTTAATCATATATCAAAAATGTGTTTTTATACCTTGCAAACCAAAACATTTGCTTTTCTGTGATGTAATGAACATTGCTGTTGCAAATGCTGTTGATTGAAATATGTCACCAAGGTAATATTATTTAGCTGGTTAACATAGATGAGGTTTTGTCGAAATTGTGAAAATGCCTTAGTAACCATCCATGAAGCATTAGTTAGATTGGGTTGTTATAATTACATAAAATGTTTGCCATAATTTTTTTATAAAAATTGTGTTCATTAATTTATATCTATCATTAAGTATCATAAATGTCAGGTTGGGGCAAGTTGTCAAAATTTGCTACAATTTATTAATTACAATATTTGTTGACCAAAATACTAGCTTGATATTTTTGAACATTCCTTTTTGTTATCGCAAAAGGTCAACGTATGTTCAATGAATTGTCTTTTTACTGGGCAACAACGGTCTAAATGTTCAAAAGCCTTTTGTAGCCAAGACTCTAAGGAATCTTTATGTAAAAATGTACTTAAACTTACCCAGATACATTTTCATTGGAGTTAAAAGTGTGACAACTAGTCCCAGTCTCCCTATTTGTTTTGTTTTTTGTTTTTTTTTGTTTTTTTTTCTGACACATACACAATACATTGCTAAATGTATCATTTTGTGGTGGAGCCAGTGTCAATATTCCCAGGGCAAGTACAAAACTACTAATCCGACTAAGCCAACAGAAAAAAAAAAAAAAAAAACTTATTAATGAGCCCTGTTTATTCAATGTTACCTTCAAACTCTGATGTGTGAAATACTAAGGTGACAGCATTCATTTTGATTTCACAGTCATGGCAACATGTTGCATGGTCGAAGTCAGACAAGCATAACGGGAACATTCTTTGTGCCTCATATGACCTCCTCCTTTGGCTAAATCAAAGTTCACATGAGGACTACTGAAGGTTTAGAGCAAAAGGAGCAGCAGAATCAGCTTGATATCCATCAATACACACAGGCGATTCTCTACCATCTGCTTCTATCTATGTGTCTACCTCCCTCCAGGTCTTGAAGGATTAATCACTAGCCGAAAAACCCAATTTGCTTAATTCCATAAAATACAAGCAATTAGCCAGACAGTGTCACTGTGATGAATTCACCATCTATTTCATGCTCTCATTTAAGCAGTTTAAGATCCCCAGACCTACAATTCAGAGGACAGGCAAATTTAACTTGAACAGAGAGCTCTCAGGTCTGGATAACACTAACGTGAATCCACAAAGCTTCAACTGGCAAGTCTCTAGAGGTAGACTGATATATCGGTTTTACCAACTGATCGGTGCCGATAGTTGCTTTTTGGAACTATTCGTTATTGGCAAAAATCTATGCAGATATTTATTTATTTCTATAAAAAACTTAATTTGTTAAATACATATAGAGCACTGTAAATATATATATATATATATATATATATATATATATATATATATATATATATAACATAAGTCCCTGATGTTTCTCAGGCTTGTTTATAGTTAGTAGTCCCATGTTATGCACTAAATCTTACTTTTATTATTAGAATTTTGGTTGCACAATAAACTTCTTTTGGGATTTTATTCATTTTGGACTCTTGTAGCCTTAATGTATGTGCCCATCATAGTAAGGAAAGACTAAGAACTCTCTGATCATTCTATACATTGATTTAAAAAAAACTATCGTCCAAATAATCGGTTATCGGCATTTTCCACCACCTTAGTTATCGGTATCTACAAAATCTACTATCGGTCAACCGCTACAAGACACAAAAATGTTTTGTTGTGCAATCCTGGGAGTTTCCCCAATAATGTATATGATTATTTGACCTGCATTTATAAAAAAATTACAGTGCATTAATGCACCTTTATACTTAAGATTTTTTTATACTTTGAACATTTAATTTCAAAACCATTTACACTAATAGTTAGCTGGTCGCCCCGTTGCTGCAATTACAGCTTCCACTCTTTTCATTGCACTGATTCAACTCACTTTCTCTACTTCTTGAATGGGAGAAACTGAACAAACATCATGCCCCTGTTCATTCAGTCATTCACAGTCAGCAGATCCTCTGAACTGAACGAACAATATACCCCAATTGTTCAGTTTGTTCATGAGTGACACGTCCTGTGCTTTCAATTTATTCACAAACAACAAGTCCCTGTTCTTTCCATCCTACTCCCAGTTCATTGGAACACTTGTTCAGACTCAAAACTGCAGCTTGAACAGTTCACAGACTCTAGTGGATGGCCATAATCATTCAGACCACCCTATAAAGCAGGGATCTGCAACCTATGGCACATGGAGGGGTAATCACTGGCACAGCAGCAACGGTTCACTTTCGGTTAATCACATGAGTAAACGTGCCCGCTTTGCTTCGTTCAGGCTGTGCAGATGACACCCTACATTCCATGTTTCATTTATTTATTTTTGCTTTCAGAACAACACGTCATGTAATAAGGAAAACACCACTATTAATCCGTGAGGTTTCCAACCCAGCATACAGGTACACCCTCCTAAAACCACGATCACACTCAAAATTACATTAAACAATTAAAAGAGAAAACATAAACCCACATTTAAACCCCTGTGGGGTTAAAAAATTGGAGTCCACTCAAAATATAAATGAAACCTTGAAATAAAGTTTTAGGATTTTGCAGGTGTGATTCACCATAAAGGGCTAAATAGTTGATCAGCTTGTGATATGCAAATGGCTTGCATGCGCAGCACGAGCCTCATCACACTTTAAAAGTGTTTAGTCTCCCATTCAGCTGATGAAAACACACTGCGTGATCATGAGGAAGGATTACATCAAGATCTAGATTGGAATGCAAGTGCGAAAAAGTCATACAAATAAAATAGCCTGTTCTCTCTCAGAAATATTTAAGATTCCACACAATTTCGTGATCAGTAATCAAATAAGCAAATTTGTGACATTAACTGTGTTAACTCATTTTGTACAAAAGGACAGATTTTCTTTCATTAAAGCACTTTCACAAGATGCTCTGTGAAAATTCACATGCAGGATCATGATTATATCAAAATCATCGGGTTTTGCAAAAAATGTTCACTCAAACTGTTATGCTGATAATGATTAAATCGGAAAAATGCAAAATAGAAACATTTTCACAAGTGGACTCAAACTTTGGAAAATCACATGAATTTAAAAAAAAAAAGGGGGGGGGGGTGAAATGACGGGGTGACGTCATTTAGAACAAAATCTGGCTAAAAAGAAGGTGTTTATGAGTTCATTTCGGTGATTCGTAACAGCTCACCTGGGCGACCTTTTAGGAAAACTTCTAACACTTTCTTGCTGCCATTGGTCCACGTCATTAGAAGGTGTGACCTGAAGCTCCACCTACTTTGTTTACAATGTTCAGTCAGTCAAGATGAGTCAACAAAATGTACCTACATCTGTAAGATCGTTCACCTAGCGACATTTTCCTTTTTTTTAAATTTTATTATTATTATTTTTTTATTAGTCTACAATAGAAATGAAATCTACTCAAATACTCTCAAGTGCCCATTCACTCATCTAACATCTGCAGAAAAAGCAATTCAAACATCTGCCATGGTCAGATATGCCTATCATCATTCTTTTGTCTGTATTCTGCACATTCACACTCTTTGCAGCAGTATCAGTTTCATCATAAATTACAATAACACAATGTAACCAACGCATATTATGGCTGTATATCGCGTGTTAGCTCAATAGCTCCATGAATTCAGAATGTTAACAAGACAACGTAAACATTTTCTACTGCATATATATTACTTCCAATCATCATCGAGTTGTTATAGCAACTTATTTTACTGACCTCATGTGAATTCTACCCATAGAATGAGGCATAAGTCATTGACAACTGTAGGATGGCCAGAGACAAAGACGAGACAAATGATGCATGAGAGCTTTATTGAGTTTTATGCGTAAAGCACAGCGGGGTATATGTCAAAGACAACTTAGTGGTTGAAAACATAGATTTTTATAGCTATGAGGCACCTGCAGAAGAGAAGCAAAATCTAACAAACTTACAGATGACAACATAGCAAAAATATGTAATAAGCATAATAGCAGAATCAGAAATAATAGTTTCTTTGTACTTTATGAAAAACAAGCAATACAAGAAGAAATACATAATTCATTGAAGGACACTCTGGGGCCACAACACAAAGGCTTCAAGCTCGAATCAGTTCCATCTTCCCTTCTGTGAGCCCAGGCTTGCCCAATTCAAGGACACAGGTGGCCCGTACAGGAAATGTGTGTGCAGAACACATCATGCCATATACTGTCCCATAACAGTGTGCAGAACACTGCTCGCTGTATAATCTGTGTATTGTCCCATAACAATAACACATTTTAATGTCATAAGGTTTTACATGTAGCATCCTCATATCTAAATGCTCCTCTAAATGCCTCCCACAGCGGTGTGGTGGGTGTCTGAATGTTCGCAAACAGTATACCGTTGCTCGTCTGTTTAGAACTTTTTGACCCTGAGCGAAGAAGATTGAGGAAGAACTTCTCCGGCAGTATATCAGGGTCATAAGTCTTATAATGAAGAAAATGTCCTTGACATGTCCTGCAACAACGGAGTAACTTCAGTGAATGGAAAATACAATCAGTGTATTGAAGAAAATTATGATCTTGCAAGTTGGTTTTGAGCGCTATATAGCATATTTAGTTATTTAGGTTAGTAAATTAGAATTAGGTTTTTGCACTGAAATACTATGCATAAAAGTGCTGTAACTGTTTAGTGAATTTGCCCCACAGTGTTTGGTAAATTAACCTATGAATAGCTTACTTATACGGGGCTCAACAAAAAAATCCTTTGAAAAAAAATGCAATGATAGCAAATGGTGACTGAGGCCAACACTCTGCTTTATACCTTCTCGTGTTTTATGGAAGAAAGAAAGACAGGGTTGGTTCCGTCAACTGGCCCAAACTTTACTTATTCTGGCACTAGACCACCGGGCTATCCTTATTGTTGAGTCCTGCTTATAGATGTTTCTGCACATTAAACTGAGATGCAAATTACACACTTCGACGTTAATAATAAAATTAGCAAATGATAGGATGAAAAGTGCAGTTTTAACAAATTAACTATTATAGGTGCTTCTTTATTGCAATTATGTCCATCTCTGTCATGTGTGTGAAGAAAAATAGCTGTGGAAGGAACATAATTACAGCAAAGAAGGGCTAATGACCAGAGGGAGGAGCATAGCTCAGCTAAATGCTTACCATTAGTAATTTCAAGATGCTGGGAAGAACAATTAAAGGGCAATATGTTCAATATGCTAAACTGGGTTAAAGTTTTAAAACCTGGTTTATTTAAAGGAGCCAGAGCTAAAAATGGAGATCCATAATAATGGTAGGAAGACACCCATAGGTGTTAAACAACTGCATGTTGGCAAACAAAATACACTCACTTAGCACTTTATTAGGAACACCTGTACGTGTTCATGCGATTATCTAATCATCCAATCATGTGGCAGCAGTGCAGTGCATAAAACCATGCAGATACAGGGCAGGAGCTTCAGTTAATGTACACATCAACCATCAGAATGGTGAAAAAAATCTCAGTGATTTCATCCGTGGCATGATTGTTGGTGCCAGATGGGCTGGTTTGAGTATTTCTGTAACAGCTGATCTCCTGGGATTTTCACACACAACAGTCTGTAGAGTTAACTCAGAATGGTGCCAAAAACAAAAAACATCCAGTGAGCGACATAGAGAGGTCAACGGAGAATGGCCAGATTGGTTCGAGCTGACAGAAAGGCTATGGTAACTCACATAAATGCTCTGTACAATTATAGTGAGCAGAATAGCATCTCAGAATGCACAACATGTCGAACCTTGAGGTGGATGGGCTGCAACAGCAGAAGACAACTTCGAGCACTTTATTAGGACCATAGTGTCCCTAATAAAGTGCTCAGTGAGTGTATATCATCATACTCTTAATGATTTACAGTAGCAATTGAAAGTACAACTATAAAGCATTTATTTAAGGTGAAATGTGTCATTTTTTTCTATGCTCTTGAGGATATATAAATTACAATGTAATTTGATATTTTTCATTTTTCTGAGGATTAAAATAGACATTTCTCAGTACATTATAGATAATTTCATAGTAATTAGTATTGCACCATAGTTACTAGTGTATATTATATTCATATCAGTATGTTTTGAAGTTAAGTGGCATTTCCATTAGAGAGAAGCTAGACTAGCTGGTATCGACTGCACATGGTGCACCATTATGGCTGATGTCTGAGGGTAATATGCGTGCACCATTGTTCTGCTGTGGAGGTGAAGAGTGAATGTGGTTTGTACAGAGCAAATTCTTCAGGCACACATCTGTGTGGCTGTCCTGCTGTTACCATAGTGACACACGAAATGCTGATCCCCCTCAGACAGCGTGCATCATTTTCCTCTCTCAGGTAGAGATATGCAACCATCGAAGGGATTACTTTTATCAGAGTATCCATAAAATGTGCTTTATCTAATCTGTGGGCACCACAGCTACACAACAAAGCATGAACATGGGCAAAATAGAGCCAACCCACAAAATGGCCAATGGCTAAAATTCCAGTGTGACTCCCCCAGCTCCCCAATCTTCAGTAAAATCAAGTTACCTTTGTAATTGAAGGATTTTATGATTAAAACACTCTTTTAGAGTGAAAGGGTAAAATGTTCCCAAAGAAGGCGATGCAGCCTTTTGAGTCAGTATTATAATTTTTTTTAGGTTATGTTTGTGGACCCTATTCTTAAGAGTTTTGAGGCAAGTTCATAATGTACAATTTTGGCTACGATTTGCGGTCTGAGACAAATTTCGGGAATCATAAAAGCTTTCTTTCATCGTAGGGCATACTCTGCAGTCTTGCATCAATTTGTGTAACATTCTTTTTGATGGCCAATTAATAGAGGTGTTCAGTCATGATGCCAATTTTTAGACCAACCCTGAAGGCTAATTCGCCATAGGTTCCCTCTGGAATTACTTAACGTCATGTTAATAACGTTCACATTTTGTTCTATAATTGCACACAGTCATACCTCAAACATGACTTTATTGTATAAGAGAAACAATGGCTGTACTATTAGTCAATCACATAAACTCATATCTTTGTGGTATTTGTAGTTCTTGTTAGCAACTTGTTAGAAACGTACGTTTTTTTGTTTGTTTTTTTGTTTTTTTAAACACAGTGGCTTTACCTTGAAATCAAATTCACATTTGAGGTATGGTTGTATGTAATTTATGTTGTAGAACAAAACGTAAAATTCTCTTTCACAAAAAAATATTAACCACAGATTTCATTTTACCCTAAAATCAAAAACCAATATTCTAAAAACTAGTGATGCACCAAAATGAAATTCCTTGGCCAAAACCGAAACCAACAATTTTTGACACACTTTGATGAAAACCGAAACTGATTACTTTAGACTTCGCTTGGTATAATTAAATTCTAAATGATATTATTAGGGATGCACCAAAACCACTTTTTCTATAACTAAACACTTCATTATAAAATACAGTAGACAGAAAATAATTAATTTGTTTTAATATGCTTCTCATCAGGTGAAATGCTCCTCCGGTGCCGTTTCCAGTGCATGTTTTAAGCAAACCGAACTATCAAGCATCTACATCTAAGATGGAGTTCAGTGTATCCAAAGCCCTGCACGCATGTTTTGAGTGTCTGTCAACAAGAGCAGCACTCATTCACTGAAGTGCACAGTGCATGCAGACTGTATAATTGCTTATTAAATGCATACTTTGCCATTCACAAAACTATTGTATGGATTCAATACACTTGTAATATATTGCACGAGTCATATACACTGCATGCACAATTATTAGGCAAGTGAGTATTCTGATCTTATCATTATTTCCATGCACATTTTCCAACTCCAAACCATATAAACTTGAATGCTTATTGAATACAATCATTTTCAGGTGGTATGTATTTGTGTAATGAGGGAGGGTGTGGCGAAAGTGACTAACACCTTATATCAAGGTGTGCATAATTATTAGGCAGCTTCATTACCTCAGGTAAAATGGGCCAAAAAAGAGATTTAACTGGCACTGAAAAGTCAAAAATTGTAAAATGCCTTTCAGACGGATGCAACACTCTTGAAATAGCTAAACTATTGATGCGTGAGCACCAGACAATCAAACATTTTATTGCGAATAGTCAATTGGGGCGCAAAAAACGCATGGAGAAGAAAAGGCACAAATTAACTACAAAAGACTTGAGAAGAATTAAATGTGAAGCTACCAGGAACCCATTATCCTCCAGTGCTACCATATTCCAGAACTGCAACCTACCTGGAGTGTCCAGAAGTACAAGGTGTCAAGTGCTCAGAGACATGGCCAAGGTCAAGAAGGCTGAAACACAACCACCCCTGAATAAGATTCACAAGTTGAAGCATCAAGATTGGGCAAAGAAATACCTGAAGACAGATTTTTCAAAGGTTTTATGGACAGATGAAATGAGAGTGTCTCTTGATGGACCAGATGGATGGGCCCGTGACTGGATCACTAATGGACATAGGGCACCACTTCGAGTAAGGCACCAGCAAGGTGGAGGAGGGTTACTGATATGGGCTGCTATCATTAAGGATGAGGTAGTTGGACCATTTTGAGTTGAAGATGGACTGAAACTCAACTCCCAAACCTACTGCCAGTTTCTGGAAAGTACTTTCTTCAAGCAGTGATACAGGAAGAAGTCCTCAGCATTCAAAAAGGCCATGATCTTTATGCAGGACAATGCTCCATCACATGCATCCAAGTACTCCACTGCTTGGCTAGCCAGCAAGGGCCTCAAAGATGCCCAAATAATGACTTGGCCCCCTACCTCACCTGACTTAAATCCTATTGAGAACTTGTGGACCCTTCTCAAATGTGAGATTTACAATGAGGGAAGATAGTACACCTCTTTGAACAGCATTTGGGAGGTTGTGGTTGCTGCTTCAGCGAAAGTTGATCGTGAACAGATCAAGAAACTGACAGACTCCATGCATGGAAGGATCATGGCAGTTATTGAAAAGAAGGGTGGCTATATTGGTCACTGAATATTTTTGAAAGACCAAAAATGTTATTTAATTGTCATTTTGTGTTACTTATTTGTTGCACTTACTCTTAAAATTTAGAATAAACAATTGAGTTGCGAGAATTTCTTGTGCACACTAATAGTTGCCTAATAATTGTGCACACTTATATATTCCCCTGAGAAAGACAAAACTCACTTTTCCTTTGTTAAACATTCAGCTTTGAGGTTCAATAACATTTTGGATTGACTGAGAGCATTGTGTTTGTTCAACAATAAAATTAATCCTGAGGAATACAATTTGTCTATTAATTGTGCACGCAGTGTAGACTACTTTAATGGTGAGTTTAGGCTTCTTTATTGTCATATTGGTGCTTGAAAGTAACGATTATGACACACAATAACACACGATACCGGAGCACTCTGTAATAATGAGCTAATGACCAAGAGAGCAATCACTTTACTTTAGGGGATGCAGACTTTAATGTTCAACATAAACAATGCTTTATCTCCTTGTGAGTGTTTCTGTTACCAGATTTTAAGGCAATGGTTTCTGTTCAGAATATTGACCTTTATTTATCTTTCAGACAAAAACCATAAATAGCATTTAATGCCATTTTCGGATGAAAATTTTCTGAGCCCAAAATGTCTGTGCATCCCTACTAAAAGCCCATGGGAAATTCCTAAGGGAAATCATGGCTCAAAAATGCTAATTATCTTCCAGGTTTTAGGACTACATCCTGAGCAGCTCCATTGCCTTGGCAATGCATTTTAGCATCCAAAGAAGTTCTGACAGAATAAGCAGTCCAGGCTTCCAGGCGAAACATTGCCAAAATTGGCACAAGAGCTTGCTTGGGTTTGTGCAGTACCATTTCAATTTCATGTGTCAATGAAGATCTCAGAACATGACACGATTGATCGCCCTGTCAACGCTGTCAATCATGAACAAAGACCAAGATGTAGGCTATATTGTACACATAAAACATTGCTGATGTCATGCAGTATGCAATGTGAAAAGTAATCTGAAAAGCAAGAACTGTAAAGGACAGGTGAAAAAAAAAAAAAAAACGCACAGAGTGCACAAGGCTAAAGTCTGGTCCATTTTGCAGCTAATTTTGGCGAAGAACCGCCCACTTAGACAGGAAGAGACGTTCTGACCGACATTTGAAGCAACTACGCAAAGTTTTAAGTTATTTTAGGGATGGGTTTATCTGAAATAGAAGATACTACAATAATAGACCAGCAGTGTTGGTCCGTGGATGTCCGCAGAAATGTGTGTAGACATCTGTCCATCCATTAGTTATAAATATGTACAGATTATTTGTGTACCAACATAACCCAGAAACTCAGAAAACAAAGCAGAATATACAATATGCATCAGACAATCTGTGGGTGGTCTAAGGCTGAGACTACAAAGAGGCAAACTTGTCCTCAATATACAAAATAAGGCAACTACCACACAGAATATGAAAGTGAATTCTGAATAATTATAGAACAAATAATACTAATAATCATAATTAAAGTGGTTAAGGAGACCCATGTGAAAGAGAAAGCTAAAATTACTAATCATAAACGTTTGATTGAGGACATTTCAGGTGTCTGATTCAGAGAAAGATCCCACACAATCCCATTTGCCTTGCTAAGCTACGACAACACTGAACTGAACAGAATGAAAACAAATGTATTTTTAGTGTTGTAAACCTTTTCATTTGAATAATATACATAATGTAAAATAAGCCACAACAAACCCCTTAAATATGATTATCATGCTAATTTCACTATACAGGATATGCTAAGCTGTTATCATATGTAAAACCTCCAAATTTGGCAGAGTATGTTTAGCTCAGCTCCTGCTTTACATGATAACTCATACATATATTCCTTTTACTGCTAAATGTTCCTGTCATTAATCACTATTTTCTCTGCTTGCGCCTTTCCGTTAACTGCATAGCCATGAAATCTTAAACATCTGAGAGGAAGCCGAACGAGTGTGGATTAAGTGCGTGAGTCATCCATAGCAATGTTGTTCTTGGCTGTAGGACCCTACAACAGATTCAAAGACCTCAGAGCCTGATGCTAATGTCATGGGCTCTTCAAGCTAGCTAAAGCAGAATATACAATTATGTTTATGGACAACTGAGTTTGCTTGCTAATACATGCCTCAAACAAAACCCAGAATATAAAATGCATGGTTTCAGTCCTATATGCTGACTGGACACAATATTCCAGCCATGCAAAAATCCACAATATAATAACTGCTATGATGCAAAAGCACCTATCCCGCAGTAACTACACATTTTGTCAAAATTGAATAATGACCGAAATCGGGTCTCTTAGATAATGATCTGTCCTGTGACAGTTGCCACAACAATGCTCAGATTCAGAGTAATGTCAGAGTAAATTTGCAGTAACTACAAAATCCACACTAAAACAAAGGCAAACCACAATACGTTTAAACCATTTTTCTCAGTCTCCATGTCAGCTTAGTTACTGTGTTTAACCTTTGTAGGCAGCATAGCTGATGGTTATTTTATTGTATAACAACAATCAGTTAAGTCAGAGACTACATGTTCTGGTAGAAAGATGGTACTTTAATGAATTTGCCTAATGAAAAGCTTTCTGTGTCCTTAATACTTGTATTATTTAAGTACCATTCTGTAAAAGCAATAAGGCATTCTATGTAGGCTTGGGATTAATGCTTTTTTCACGCATAGATAATCTGAAGACTTTCCATATGATTATCAATATACATATATATATATATGGATTTATTTATTTTTTCAGATATAAATTGGGCTGCTCGTTGCACAATAGTCTTTGTCTTTTCAAACATATTTCTCAATACAACTTTGGTAATGTGTGAGTGGCAGGGTTAATTAAAAGGACACTAGATGCACATAGCGCTTTCTAAAATTAAAAACAATTATTCTCTACAAAGGTATGCTTACACTGGCAACACTCAGCGTAACAATTCTGAAGTGCCACAGAGCGCAACTCGCATAGTTTTCCATTAAATTCGAACCAATTAATTATCAAAGGATAAAGATTTTTTACTCTAGCTGTCGCTGGATGATATATTGTGTATATGTTTCTTTCATATAACCTACACAATGTATTTTCACTTACAAGAATGTCGTTTTGTGGTTTGAGAGCTTGAATGAAAGACCTATTCAAGGCTACATACAGAGAAATTGCACAATTGCATTTCTAATCATTGAGTTTGCGCTGTTACGCCAGTTTCATACACTAACCTGCAAACTCATCAACGTCACTGTTTATTCTTGAAGAAGTACAAAAACCTTTGTAACTTTGGACTGCCATCTGCTGCACCGCATCAGCTTGTCCTGTGTGTGTGTGTGATCGTGACAGCGACTGGCTTTAGTTTATGTTGTATCACTTTCTTGTGGTCTCCCAATGCTATTACACCAGACTGTTAAACAGAGGCCAACTGAGTGAATTGGAAAGCACACAAATTAGGCTTGTAATTTAAAAGTCGCTAATTTTAATATAACGATGCCACAAAAATATATCGATAAAATAACACGCTGATCAATAATCGATACATCGATATTTTACGACATCCCTAATTCTAGGTCATGCAATATTGTGAATATAATCACAATCAAAGGGGTTTCAGGCATTGCACCATGTGTTGTGACTAACAACGCCCTTTAGCCGTGAATATATTCACAATACAGCACAGCTTCTATAGTTCAGTACTATATTGCTTAAATACCTTTCAAAGATTTGATCTTCTGCTTTACCCCTTCTGCTAACTGTGTAGCCATGAAATCTGAGAGGAAACTTACTGGAGCTGATTAAATGTGTGAGTCATCCATAAGAATGAAGGACCATATAACACATTCAAAGACCTCAGGGCCTGATGCTTCTCCTAAATGGAGTGTGTCATGGGTTCTTCACCACACTGCTAGCCAACTGTCATCTTGTTGTGTAAAAAAGTCAGTCGTTAGCGCTCTCACACATTTAGTTAATGGACCACTACGGGCCCAAGGAACATCTGGAATTAATACTGTTCTTAATCCAGTTATTGTGCTACAGTAGCATTTCCATCTGCTCAATAAACCCAGAATGGTTCAGTTATAAACCTGAGGGCTTGAGAATTTTAACATTACTTAAAAATGTTAACTAAAATTATTTTCAAAGGGGTCATATTATACATATTTTTATCATTAAATTTTTTCCCACACGAGTGAGCCAAGTTTTTGAACACTGAATAGGCATTGTTAAGCAAATATTAATGAATTTTGGTTTCTGATGTCAGAAGTCCATGGATTTTGGTACAAGCCATTTGTTTTTTTGTTTTTTTCAATAAATGTTATTTCGGACTGGAGGGTAAGGTTTGAGTTTTGAAAGTTATGTTTTGTTTTTATAGTAGCATGAACTTTAATTTTAAAAGAAGAAGGAAACTTTGATTTCTCATGATTCTCATGACCCATTTAACAATATACTCTACTTTGGAATATAAGTTCACATTCACAATATAATGTAGGTTACAATTCAACATAAGACTTAACATAGTCAGGCATAAAAGGTGGTTAAGCAGAACTCAGGTATTAATGATTTCAGATCCTAGTTCAAATGTTCCTAAGAACACTCTCTGTATGTGAAAGGATTTAGAAGGAAGGAAAAAAGAAAAAGAAAATTCATGAATAAAATATTTGCATGCTCATAGCATGTTCAGAATTCAACAACTTATTCAGTGGGATTCAAAAGTGCACTTTTGTAAATGCTTTTATTTGGCATTTTCTAATTTCTAATTATATTATCAACATAGTAATTTGAATGAAAAGTTGAACTGAAAAATTAACATTAATTTCAGATTTCCTGTACTTGAAATGAATACTGTTACAGGCAAATTTTGCTGCAGTAAATTTCAGGTTTTCTGTTTTTGCTATGGCCCCCTTTTGTTTTAATATCAGCATGCACTTAAATTGGCATCAACTGCAAAAGTTTGTGCAAAACCTGAGGATCCATGTTATCCAGCATGATTAAAGAATGTTCCAAAGTGCATCTTGTGTGCTTCAATAGAAGCAAGGAAATCCAACCTGTAGAATAAAGGAGTCCACATAGTCAATTTCACAAATTTGCTATACTTTGATTTGATTATTTATTTATTTTTTATCTTAAAACTATTTTTTTCCAGTTTAAATTAGATTTTGAATTCCAGGTTTTCAATGTGGACAATGTGGAGTTTTGAACCCCACTGTACATGCTGGAAACTAGCCAATCATGGCCTTTACTTCCTACATGTATATCTGAAGTGGAATAAATGCCATAAAGCCTGTACAAGTTCTGTAACTTTTCCCCTAAGAAGAGTTCACGGCAGCATCTCAAGATTTATTGGCACCTGGAGCTGATGTGATCGAAAAGGCTGCTTTTGTATTTACGCATTAAGTTCATAATGCCCTTGATGTTTCAAAAGACTCAAAGAGTGACAAGGTAGATAAGAATGTGAAGAGTGTCACTTGTACAAAGTGGGCAAGGTGAATTTCTGCACGGTAAAAAGCCAGTACATACCTTACTGTCTGTGAGTCAAAGGACAAGGCTGAGCGATGAAACCATCACACACCTTTGTCTCTTCTTGCCTCTCACCACATAAGAACATATAAAGCCAACAAACCCACATACATTCTCTAAACAATCTCTGCTTCTGACTGAATGAGCACTGAAAGAAATGCTGTCTCTTTTCAAAAGATGCTGATTTCATAGATTCATTACACGATTGGCTTCTGCGTGGGTACTGTTTTTCTGCGCTTGATTGAAAAACCATTCACCTGCTACAATGGGCAACATCTCTTCATTATTTCTTTGCCACACCAACAACCTTGGGAATTGTATTTTTAGTGAAAAACAGCCTAGGCAACAGACTTCTGGTAAAATGTTGAGTCTATCAATGTGACCACAAAGTAAGAAAGTACTGTGAAATTGAGCTATACTCAGGTGCACTCGATGACACTAGATTAATTGAATAAGTGCACTAAGTATGTTCCCTATCAAACATTATACATTTTCTATGAGAAAAGACTTGGGATTATTGGGAATAATACAAACTTAGAAATACTTATATCATTTGGCGTTAGCCCCGTCCTACACTTCAGCGCTCGGATACTTGCTTGAACCGTCAGATCCTGCGATGATGGCAGGGGAGCGGAGCTTACCCCCACCCAGGATGGGACCTAAAGTTGTGGTGATGGGGTGGAGGGGGGTGAAAACAATGGAAGTATTCCAACAATGAGAGACAGCTGAGCGGGCTTATAAAGCAGAGGCTGTATTGTGATGAGATGCCTGATAGAATGAATCCTGAGATCTTCCTGCTAGAACTATGCTTACACTTACATTTTTGGGCTCACGTCCATAAATATTATAAACAGCCTTGTAATCTGTGGTCACTTGATACTATTTGATGGGGAGAAAATGCATAGACTTTCGGTCTATTCTTCACCAATGCAATCCAAAGGCTTCAGAAAGTTGTATAGACTACTTTTATGGTACCTTTTGTCCTTGAGCTTGATAGTTTCTGGACACTATATGGTTTCGCTGTACAGAAAAGAGAGGCTTAGATATTCTGCAAAACATCATCTTTTGTGTTCCATGGAAGATAGAAAGTCATACAGGTTTGTAACAAGAATGAGTAAATGACAAAATGTTGTAACTAACTATTCAGTTAAAGGTGAAGTGTGTAATTTCAGTGCCACTTGCATCGCCTAATGAAATTGCAAAAAATAATGTTTTCAACACTTCCAAACAGGAATTCTCAAACAAACATCTTTGTATACCACCACAGAGCCACAGGACTTTTCAAGGGAATCGACCTGCAGATGGCTTGCTTATTGTTGTCTCTGCATCTTAAACTGGAATAGAAATATTTTAACATCAAAAAGACTTCGCTAGATTTTATGCCAAAAATAAAACATTACAACAGAGGGTTTTGTTTGTTGTTTATGAGATTATCTATGTAACAAACATAAATTTACTGCATGTATGAAACAGTTATGAAAAAATTAGTTTGCAGCAGTTAGACAAGAAATGCAAAACAACAACAAAAGAAGTTAGCATTGGAATTTATCACAGTGAGTCAATGTTTTCATTTCAGTTGCATTTTGGGGTCAGATTGAAAGGGGAGACTCAAGTGGGGTGACCTGATGAGAGAAAATGGGTGAACTGATTAGCCTGAATGCCCTGATTCATCCTGTCTCTCCCCCCATCAGAATCAAATAAGTGTGACTGAGCTCTCGTCCAAAAACCTGATGGCCCACACACCTCTGTTAATTCTGAATGGAGCGCTGTTGACAGGGCTGAGGGGACAGCAGGAGTGGCCAGTTACCGTAGCAATAGACCCGAACTGGAGTGGCTTTCTCATTTGAATTGTACCTTAGGGTACATCACAGCAAGAAAGAGCATAAAGAGAGAGTAGAGGAGATTATGGACAGCCCTTGTCTTTCAATTAAATTAAATATTCCTATTATTAACTTTATAAACTATTTTCTCTAAACCATGCATTCAGTGGTCTTTGAATAGAAAACCAACTGTGACCCTCCATCCACTACAATCAGCTGTCATTTCCCTTTTACCTGCAAGGGGGAAACTAATTATTCTTATAATTGGGTCAGCCATTTATTGTTGACTGGTAATTTGTCAGTGGATGTCCTACCTAAGCACAACTTCATTATCCTATTGCGCTATTTTCCTCACTGATTTATTCAATAACTTATGCATGAATTATAATAAAATGTATTTAAATTACAATCCAGATGGGATTTTAATCAGTTTTTACAAATCACATAGAACACAATTAAACCGTAATCATGTCCAGTTAGGTAAAAACATTACATATGTATGTCAAATAACTGTTGGTTTTAAACACGTTAATTTATCACAAATATAGTAAAATCAACCTATGAAATTTATGAATTCAATGTTCTATGAACCTCAAAATGATGCTAATATGTTGAAATTGTACATTTCAGCATCTATTCAAATGTCTATTATATATATTTTTTATTTGTGCTAGAACCACATTTGATAAGTGTAACAAAGAAAAAAAAAACATCTCTACAGAAAAGCCAATTTGAAAAATACTTGTCACAAACTTTCATTTGTTTTAACAAGTTCTGAAAGAAGTCATATGTAACTTATATTGATGATGGTTTGAAAAAAAAAATATATATCTGGGCTATTTTTGTAAGTCTGGGTTTTGAAGTTCAGAATTCATCATGATGGGGGAGCTGCATTATTCCCCAGATACGAGGAATAGAAGCCCATAAGTCAATAATTCCTGTGGAGCATTATCAGAAGTAAAGGAACAGGCAACAGGAATACAGAGCAGCTATACATTAAAGGTCAGCTCAACCAGCAGGATCAACATTCGACAAAGACTGATGCTGGACTCTCCTACACTCATGCTGGAACAGAAATGAAAAACCAACATCTTGTATTCAAACATACACACACTTCTGATTCTCTCTTTCATATACAAACTCTCTACATGAGGACTACATTAGAAAATGATTGCATGGTAATACAAACCACAATCAATATTATGAACTTTTATTTGTGAAAAGTAATGAATATATGAATGAATTGCTCTGAAAGTAACACTGTGTCCTAACACAGCAAAGTACTGTCTGCCCACACTGAACTGCTTTGTGACATGACACAGTCAGAAGATATGTTATTGTGATGAGGAGGAGGTTGTGGCTGGACCGTGATGGAGCACGGCCGGTTCTGAATCAGCTGATCAGAGGGAGAGCGAGATAAGGGGCAGCCGGAGATGCAGGTTTGAGAGAGACGCATGTGGCCATGTTGCATGTGTGTCTATGTCCTTATGTTTATGTTGTTTTAAGTTAATTTATATTAACGTTTATGTTTACTGTTCAGCCGGTCCCTGCCTCCTCCTTACCTGTCCTTTAACTGTTACAGTTATGTTTAAAGTAAAGTTATAAGGAGTGGGATTTTGGACTGATGAAATTTCATGGTGGGTGCAGGAATAGAAAACAAGCAAAAACCAAATGTCTTTGTCACTTGTCCTGTCATGGCTGATCAGGACAAAAAAAACAAAAAAAAACAAATCTGATTTACACAAGATAACGCTTGCTGCTTTATCACGTTGCCTGGTTGGATATGGCGTAACAGTGTAAATTACATCCTGTGTTTGTTACTAATTCAAATGAGTTTTTCTTTAAGTGTTTCCTCAATCACGACTGTAAGGTGACCTAATTTCCCAATTCAATGACAAAAATGGGCAGGAATAGATTTTTTCCACTGGAAATTGATTGGATGGTGAAAAGTGGGCGTTCCATACCAGAATGGAACTGAACACAAGTTTGCAGTCTATTGTGGGGTACTTCTTCCCTCAAGAAAGATTGCCAGAACCTACTTTTGAGAAGGCTTTTTGACTGGGACGTGGAGGCTAAAAATAAACTTCAAGCGAAATGGTGTGGCATCATTTCGAACAAAATCTGGCCAAAACAAAGGTGTTTTGAATTGGTTTTGGTGGTTCGAAACAGCTCGTCAGCGCAAACATTCAGCAAAACTTCGTAACAGATATTAAGCACCTTACTGCCACTGGTCAATGTAATCAGTGGGTGTGACACGGTGCTCCACCTAATTTGATGGCAACATGTTTTTTTGGGGGGTTTTTTTGGTTCATTTCTTCACTCAGTCAAGATCAGTCAACGTGAACACACTGAGGTGCAGAGGTGCCAAGCTGGTGTAAAATTACATACATCTGTACAATCGTTCGCATATAGACATTTTCCAAGACCATGTCATTTATTTTTTTTTATTTATTTTTTAGATTAGTCTACCAAAGGAACAAAATATACTCAAATATTCAAAGTGCCCATTCACTCAGTTGTTAGATATGCTGCTTCATTCATTCATGTCTTTTCTTTTTTTTTTTTTTTTTTTTTTTTGCAGCCGTAAGCCATTTACACTTTACCGACCTGTGCCGACACACTATTATACATCCATCTATGCAATACACTAGAAAAAATATGTTATCCTATTTTTAAGATTTAAAAATGTATTTTATTTTGTTAAAGATTACTAAATTCAATTTTATGGTATTGTGTTATGAAATTGAAATGCGTATATCTTAAAATAGGCTATATATATATATATATATATATATATATATATGTATTTATGTAGTATTAATTCCTTGCTTTTAAAAACAAGTTTAAAAATTTTTTTTCATGATTTAACGTGGGTTTTTACAAAATTCATCATAAAATACGAAAAGAGATGTATTTTGAGATGATATTTGGCCACGTATAGTGTGTTAGCAATAGCATTTAGCACCATGAATGCAGAATGTAAACATGACAAATTACACATTATCTACTGGATACATATTACTGTAAAATCATCACTGAGTGGTTAAAACAGCTTCTTTTACTGATCTCATGTGAATTCAACTCATATAATGAGGCATGTAGTAAATGATAACACATTTTAATGTCACATTAGTTAATGTTTTACATGTAGTCTTTTGTGTCTCATATTTAAAAGCTGTGAATGGATTGTGTACAGTAAAACCAGGATAATAATTAGTGCCCGACCGATATATCAGTCGGCCGATATCATCGGCCGCTATTAGCCTTTCACCGATATATCGGTATCAGTGTATATTTTACCGATATGTGCTGATATGAAAATTTTTTTCAGAGCATATAATGCAGAAAACAATGCTTTAGAATTGGTGTATAATAAACATGATGTTTATTTAGCTATTTATTTTATTTTAATTTATTATTTATTTAAATTGTCAGCATTTGACTGATACTAAACAGTACTGATGTTCATTTAGCTATTTATTTTATTTGAATTTGTTCTTTATTTAAATGGTCAGCATTTGACTGATACTAAACAGTAATACTGATGTTTATTTAGCTATTTATTTTTATTTTTATTTATTCTTTATTTTAATGGTCAGCCATTGACTGATACTAAACAGTACTGATGTTTATTTAGCTATTTATTTTATTTTTATTTATTCTTTATTTTCATGGTCAGCATTTAACTGATACTAAACATACAGTACTGATGTTTATTAAGCTATTTATTGTATTTTTATTTATTCTTTATTATGATGGTCAGCAATTGACATACTAAACATACAGTACTGATTTGTATTTTATTTTATTTATTCTTTATTTAAATGGCCACAATTGACTTATACTAACAGTACTGATGTTTATTTAGCTATTTATTGTATTTTTATTTATTCTTTATTTTCTCAGTGTTCATTTCTAGAATTTGTTGACAATGTATAATAATAATGTCAAATATTCTTTGATAAAAATATTTTTTAAGAAAGCAGCCTTCTGAGTACCTTTGCATAGTCATATCAGTGCAAAATTGGTGCACAATCCACATAGAAAAGTCTGTTTTCATTCCAGCTCAAAAATTAGCTATATCGGTCACCATATCGGTAATCGGTGAATTTTCCCTCTCTAAAATCGGTATCGGTCTCAAAAATCCCATATCGGTCGGGCTCTAATAATAAGAAAGTAAATAGGGCCGATTTATTTTGATTTCATATTGACTTCAATGCAATAATTATCAGGGAATAAATAATTTTATAACGTTTTTCCATCTAATTCTACAAGATTACAGTATCACAGTCAGAGACAGAGTCAGAGACCAACTATTCAGACACTAGGACACTCTCTCTTTGT
This sequence comes from Myxocyprinus asiaticus, assembly GCF_019703515.2. Classification (NCBI taxonomy): domain Eukaryota; kingdom Metazoa; phylum Chordata; class Actinopteri; order Cypriniformes; family Catostomidae; genus Myxocyprinus; species Myxocyprinus asiaticus. The sequence goes on from NC_059346.1 coordinate 49,558,584, forward strand.
CCTCTCCCAAATTCCATCGTGGAGAAAGAACTGACAGAAAACAAGTGTTCATCAAACAGTATATGGCTTATCTGAGTGATTCTTGAAGCTCAAAAGAATTTCGGAAAGTTTACTCTCCACAAAAGGTCTCAACCAGGATTTATTGCCTACTGCAGCACTCCACTTTTCCCTGTGATATGGTTTGATGCCTGGGTTCAATAGCTCATGCAAGAACCCCAAAGCAGCGTCCAATCTGGGGGCACACAGTATATGTAGCTGGGCATCTGAGAAAATGTGCATAATCTCTTCTACACAAGCAATTTTAAAACAAAATGGACAATAGGAAGCTATTCTATAAAAAATAATGATTGTAACAACAAAGATGTGACTGGTACATCTGACTAAATTATATAATACAACTAGAGTTTTATGGTGAATATGCTCAAGAGTGTTTTTAGCATGTTGCTTTTCAGTTGCTAGGGTATTATTTCTGGATGGTTGCTAGGGCGTTGTTATGTGGTTGCTTTCTGTCCTAAAACAAGAGCCCATCCTCATTGGATTTTTTCACCTGTTTTGTCGTCAGTCTAATCACTTTCATAAGTAATAGCACACCTCTCCTCAACAAGCCGTATGATTTGAGGTATCATTCATATCCACAGATCAAGCTGTGTGGGATCCCCTGTATTTGGCTCCCGACATGCTGTGCCATGGTGCTCAGGTGGGAGATGCAGGTTCGATTTTGGCTGTCGTGATGCCATTCCCACTCTCCCTCTTTCCCGTCTCTAGGGTCTATTTCAATAAAAAGTGGGAAAGGCCCTATATAAAATTATGTTTTTGTAAAAATGTCAGAGTTTTTAGGCTTTTCTAACTCCTTTAAATAGCCACTTTTCCACTATCTGGCCAGTTTGAGCCAGGGCTATCAACTGGTAAGCCGGGGCCAATAGCCTCGGACCACGAGCCGTAAGACCAAAATCGATCTGCATTCCCACCATCAAGTCAGCAGCACCACAGCAATGCCCTAAAACCCGCCCTTAATATGCCACCCTGGTGCCAACGCCACACTCCCCGCCCATTTCACAATCAAGAAGAAACTCAAGCTGAGGTATCAGACTCTGGAGAGAAGAAAAGCTAGACCTCGAAAATGAACACAGATTTGTATTGTGTCCGTTTTTTTTATTTATTTATTTTTTTACCTGTGCCGTTGTGCGCTGGATACGCAACTTGGCAAGTTCGGCGACAATACACTTAATCACATCTTAGTTTCTGCAAAAGCCGTCGATATGACTCTGCACATTTTCATCAGCCCAAATATTCAGTAGAGCCCTGATTTCGTCTACTGAACCAGCTTATTTCAACAGAGATAAGATATGAAGTACTGGGAAATGAGTTGACCCTCAATCCCCAGTTGCCTTCTTTGGCCCAAGGGTAATCGGCAGGCCAGAGCGCTTGGTCGTTGGCCCCGAGGAAGCCCCGGAAGTGACAGTGGGAACGCAACTGGCCCTGGCACACACTAGCATGCCCTCATTTGGCCTGATAGTGGAAACACAGCTGATAAATTCTGTTTACTTTAACATGCAAGTAAAGCCAGGTGCACACACTGCGATTTTTGTTATGATTTTGCCATCTGAAACAAATTTCAGCAATTGAATACGATGTCTTTTGTTGTTTGGAAAAATCAGCAGTCTTGGATCACTTAGGTTGACATTCTCACAGACGGCTGATTAATTGCCTTTGAGATGAATCTTAGCCTCCGACGGATGTCTGGCAGTGTCAGAGAGAGAGAGAGAGAGAGAGAGAGAGAGAGAGAGAGAGAGAGAGAAACTAACATGTGTTTACATCACACATATAGTCTGAGAGCACTGACACAATCTCTGTCTCTTAAAACTCTTTGGCTTACAGCAGCAGATGATTTTCACTCCCAACACCTCCTGTCATGGTCACAGGTCACTATGACTCATCTGGGCAGTTCACAGTAGGGTCCCTGTCTGTCCTGGAGGCCTACCGGCAGTTATCACTTCTCATCAGTGTAGCACAGGTCGTTGTGTACACGCATGAAAATTGGCTACAAGTACTGCTGAGAGATCCACTGTCGCGGCTTCTCTCCCACTGTTGCCCCCACCAGTATGCAATTAACGAATGACGCACCAAACTGGGCGAGAATAACAGCCTGTTTTACAAACACGGCAAAGCTAAAGTTTGAACAACATAATCTAAATGGACGTCATTTGAATCAGAGGACTGTGACCCATTGCACATTTTGGTAAACATTATGTTAATTTTCTAATAGAGTAGGGGGAAATTTGTCCAATTCCAAGAATATGATGTTTCAGCTAATTAAAATGCATTTGTAATTAATTAATTGAGCTTAAGAGTCTAACAGTCTAACAATGGTGACATGCATTTTTTTTTTTTTTTCAGTCAGCTGGTTGTGAATATCTTTCATTTTTTATTGTTTGAGATTGAAGGAATGTTCCAGGTGAAATACTTAAAAAAATACTTAAAAAATTAAAGATGTGGTAAGTGATTCTTTTCACATTCAAAGCATAACTGAGCCCTACTAACTTACAATGGATGGATGGATGGATGCAAACAACAGCATGAGAGGAGTAGGCTATTTTATTTATCCCCTGCACCAGCATGTCAATCTACCTCTTGATGTAATCCTTCTTCATGATCATGAAGCAAGTTTTTATGAGCTGAATGGGAAGCTAAACACTATTATGGTGTGACGAGAACTGTGGTATAGTAAACAGACGAGCGCAGTGCGTGCAAGCCATTCGCACATCATGAGCCGGCGGCACAGATCAATTCAGGCAGCATTTACATTTACATTACATTTAGTCATTTAGCAGACACTTTTATCCAAAGCGACTAACAAATGAGGAACATAAACAATTTTTCCTACAAAAGTGAACAATATCTGCAGTTTTATTTGTTGCTTTTTGCTTTCAGATCAAGACGTGATGTAAATAAAACAGCCTGATTTCATGAAAATTACATGACAGTGGCAACATTTCTGTAAAAAGAAATTATTTGCTTCATAACCTGTTTTGCTGCAGTTTCCCAGTGAATTGTCCAGCAAGGGGCATGAAAAGCAAATGAAATGGTGTCATAATCAGAGGAGGTTTTTAAGGTGAATATTTGATGGAGGTTTTAATAAGTAAAATGTACCTCCCTAACCTAAAACTTAGACCAAACCAATAGAGTCCAAAAAGCAAATGAGAGGTAAACAAAACAGACATCCTTACCCTTAACCAATGCCTAAACCTAACCAATAGTGTTTTAAAAGCAAATGCAACACCTCTTGTGCTAATTTCACCAGGAAACTGCAGCAAAATGTAGAACGCGGCACGAAAAACTCAATTTGCAAATATTTAGTTATAGTAACATTCCTTAAACCTGGAAATCTCAAATCCAATTTCCGCTTGTGTTCAAAAAATGCCTCATTTTAACACATTGTGTCAGGTTTGATGTCATTAACGGCAAGCGCCATTGGTTTTTGCACATCACATGACCGATCACGACACAGACATTTTTTAAATCGTAACTGCAAATGAGAGATACAGCAGAGAGGATGCAGAGATTGTCAGTGAACAACAACTTTAATTTCAGTCTGTTGGAATATAGCACATAAGTCATATGGACCACTTTTATGGTACATTTTAAGAGCACCTATTATGGCTTTTAAACATACCTAATTTTGTTTTAAAGGTCTCATACAAGAGATATACATGCATCCAAGGTCAAAAAACACTTTAATTTGCTCATAATTTAAATTGCAGCATTACCTTTTTTCCCAGTGTCAAAAACGACCCGTTCAATGATCTGTTCTAAAGGATTCATTCTAAACTCCTCCTTTCAGAGAACCTACTCTGCTCTGATTGGTCAGATGTCCCAGTCTGTTGTGATTGGTCTACCGTTTAGTGTAGTGTTTGAGGGCGGGACAAAGCTGTTCGCGAGCAGCCAATGAAGTCCAGAGGTGGGTTTTTTGTTACCAAATTACGTAGGTTAGTACAGGAAGTAAGTCTGGAATTACTAACGACTCGTTTCAGGTGTTCAGAATCGGTTCTTTCTTTTGGGAGTCAATAACTCCATTTGTCGTGCACTTTGATTTTTGAAACTTTGCAGACTTTTTTACATTCACAAACAGCTATATAACACACTACATGAAAGGTAATATTTGAAAAACCATAACTGGTGCTCTTTAAAGTGCTTTTTTGTCCTTTTTGGAACTTGACAGAATAAATGCCGATAGGATCTCATTTTGTGCTTCAGAGAAAAAAGAAATTTTTATGTTTTTTTTTTTTTTTTTTAACTATTCCTTTAATGCTTTTTTATATGGCAATTCATACATGCCTCACATGACATACTGTATTTATATCAAGCTATTTCTTTCTGCACTCATAGCAACAACCTTGAGACAGTTAGAGTTCAATAAACACTGTTATAAAAAATTTAGAAATTTTACAATGAGAAAACTGCAATACACACTCTTATGTTCGTGCGCGCGCACACACACAATCCAATATCTCTTTTGTGTTGACAGCTGTACTGATGAAAGGTGTACTTGAAGCATTCATAGGTCTTGGCACTGTCCAGGAAGACAGATTGCCTCAACATGTCAATATCTCCAGCTACTAACAATGGCAACCATCACTCATAGTGAGCATTTATACACTCCTGCTCTCAAATACACTGAAAGCTACTGTTGGGCCTCATGTACACAGATAGGAGACAATGACAGGCCTACATACAGTCATAAAGCCTGACTGCATCCTGTAGGAACTCTCAAAGCCTGATAACACAAACAAAGGGAGTCCAAAACAGACTACAGATCCCATCAAGCCTGTCTCACTTTACACCTATGTGTGAAATTCTGAAGGATCGAACTCTCAACTCCTATTGGATGAAATGTACGACAGAATGCGTCCCTCAACCATGACATCATCGAGAGTATAAAACCTCTGAGATCCTTCTAAGCTTTGCTTCCAGAGACAGTATAAGCCATGTCTAGTTGCAGCCCTGCTGCTCACAGGTTTAGCCTCATTGACCAAGGAAGTAACGTACGTACCTAAACTCTGGCCATACAATCTCCATCTCGCTGGACGAGCCGAGATTTCTCCGTGTTCCACCGAGCACGCTGACGGATCCAAAGGAGACTGCTGAGCAATCCGCGTCTCACCCTTTTGCCTGCAGAAGTGAAGAATTTTTCTCTTCCTTCTTCAACCGAGTCAACTTCGCTGATATCTCCACAAACCCGCCGAGAATCAACCGCCGTACCGCCCTCCGACAGAGCGAGGAAACGGCCTCCCGTTATCACCCGAGCTTCGAGGAACCAAGTCGGAGTCAACCGACAGATGAACACACATTCTACCCACGTCCTCATGCAACTCAAGTAAGAGGTTTAAGTCTGGGCAGAGATAGATTATTATGGTGTGTAGGGCTTTACTGGTTGTATAGATCAGTGTTACTATCAGAAATAATTGATAATTATTTCTTTAGTTATTAATTAATATTTAAATTAATTAATTGAATCTAACTCATTAAAACCTCATATGGGGCTCCAGTAAATGTAGTGCGCTATGTTTAGGAGTGGGTTTGGTTATTAGCAATAATTAATAATTATCAAAGATAATTATTAGTTATTAAAATCAATAGAACACTGATGAGAATCAATGTTAGCTTTTCTAATCCTTTAAATCAACAATTATCAAAGATAATCGTTAATTGTTAACATCGATGAAACATTAATTAAAATTAACACTAGCTTATTGATCATTCAAATTCAACAATCATCAAAGATAATTATCAATTATCAAAAATCAATAGAATATTAATAAGGATTAATTTTGACGGGGCACCACCCTGAAACCAGGGACTAATAACCAGATAGTATAACAGTCTCAATATTAGATTGTTTTCTTAGGAAAATCGACATCCGAAGAATATCGATTTTCGAAAAAAAAAAACAATGAATGAAGGCTTGAATCCGAGTACTGACATCCCGTCAGCATGACACAGGTGTATGCAAAACAAGCCAAAACACTTCGCTTTGTAATATAACAAAGTTTATTTATGCAGTAATATCAATTAATAATTAATACAATGCAGTCAATAAACTTCCGACTTACAACTACAAACTAAACAGTGATATGATTAGATATGGAAATCAAAATAATCCTATAACACATGAGGGTGTGTGTGTGTGAGAGAGCGAGTGTGTGTGTGTGTGTGTAAGGAGGGACGCGCAAAAAATGGCGGACGTGACTCTCGTGGAGAGTATGTCATGCGAGACTTCCGGCCAGAGAATATGGCCGCGAATGTGGGCGGAGAGAAACCAGTCAATGGCGTCTACCAGTTACCGCGTGTATCCGCTTGTACGATAGCTTAGGGACAAAGCTGAGCTTTATCACAAAGCTATCTACTAGCCAAAAATGTGTCCGAGAATGTTCGCGTGCTCGCGTGCGTGCGTGTGTGTGTGTGGTTAGTACGAAAGAGAGACAGAGAATTAAGTGACCGCCTCAAAGCCGATTTTGCGATCGTGGGAGAGAAAGCAGCTGTTAGTTTATCACTCAGAGACGCGGTGGACGGCTCGTAAAACATCCTGTCGTCTTTGATTCTTTAATGGATAAACTCAGTTTGCCGGTCTCACCGCGATGGCAGAAATGCACAACAGTCCAATGTGGTTGGACCACAATACAGCAAATCAAATTTGTGATAATTAATACCCTGAGTGTTAATAATGAGCGGACATTGTGGTCCGTAAACTGTACAAGCAATAACCTTGGTACACAAGAATATCACACTATAATATTCTATCTCTGCCCAGATGTAAACCTCTTACTTGAATCGCATGAGGATGCAGAATGTGTGTTCATCCGTCCTTTAAAACAGACTCGGTTCTTCGAGGCTTAGGTGATGACGGGAGGCCATTTCCTCGCTCTGTCGGCGGGCAGTATGGCTGCTGATTCTCGGCGGGCTGGCGGAGAAATCAGCGAAGTTGACTTGATTGAAGAGGGAAGATAAATCTTTTCTCTTCACTTCTGCAGGCAAACGGATGAAGATGCGGATTGCTCGGCGGTCTCCTTTGGATCCGTTAGAGTGTTCGGTGGAGCACAGAGTAATCTCAACTCATCCAGTGAGATGGAGATTGTATGGCCACAGTTTCAAGTCGGACGTTACTTCCTTGTGCCACAAGGCTGCACCTGAGAGCAGCGATGAGCTGCGTCTACACATGGTGGCAAAGTTGCTGGAAGCAAATCCCGGAAGCATTTCAGAAGTATTTCTACTCCTGATGATGTCATGGTTGAGGTGCGTTCTGTCGTGTGCCTCATCCAATAGTAGTTGAGAGTTCAATCCTTTAGTGAGCAAGGCTTCATGGGATTTGTAGTCTGTTTTGGACTCCCTTTGTTAGATTTTGGTGCGATTTTTATCAGTAAAATTTATGACTTGGTATGTGGGGCGCTGAGTTAGGTTTTACGACTGTGTTAGGCCTGCCTTTGTCTTCTATCTGAATACATGAGGCCCAACAGGTGTGTTATTCTTGTGTATCAAGGCTATTGCTTATACAGCTCATTGCTGCTAATAATACTCAAGGTATTATTGTAACTTACTGTTACCACAAATGTGATTTGCTGTGTTGTGCTGTTTGTGCATTACTGCTACCGCAGGTGAGACTGACACACTAAGTTTATCCATCAAAGAACCAACGACTGCGGCAGACGGATTACGAGCCGTTTACGCATCTCTGAGTGATAAAACTAATGGTTGCCTTCTCTCCCACGATTGCTAAAACCAGCTTCAGTGCCGTCACTCTGTTCTCTCTCTCTCGTACTAACCGCACACACACACGACCCCTCACAAACATACCCGCACACACATTTGGCGAGCAGATAACTTGGCGATAGAGCCCAGTTGTCCCTAAGTTATCGTACCAGTGGAGACATGCGTTAAATGGGCAGATGCCATTAACTAGTCTCTCCGCCCACATTCACGGCCACATTCTCTGGCCGGAAACTTCGCATGACACACTCTCCACAAGAGCTGCATCCGCCATTTTGTGCCCTCCTCCTCTCCTTACACACACACACACGCACATACCTTCCTCTCATGTATTATAGGCTTATCTGTTACCATATCTAATCATGTTATTGTTTAGTTTGTAGTTGTCAGAAGTTTATCCACTCCATTGTATTCATTATTAATTGATATTACTGCATTAATAAACTTTGTCATACTTTAAAGAGAAGTGTTTTGGTATTGTTCTGCATGCACCTGTGTCAAGGGCTGGCGGGGGATGTCAGTGCTTGGATTCAAGCCTTCATTGTTTACCTTTTGAATGTCAGTGTTCTCTGGAGGTCGACTTTCCTAAGAGAACAATCCTATATTATATGCTATACTGTCTGGTTATAAGTCCCTGATTCCAGGGTGGTGCCCCGGCAATATGAATCCTTATTAATATTCTATTGATTTTGATAATTGATAGTTATCTTTGATGATTGTTGATTTAAAGGATTAAAAAGCTAATGTTCTAATCAATGTTCTATTGATTTTAATAATTAATAATGATCTTTGATAATTATTAATTATTGCTAATAACCAAACCCGCTCCTGAACGAAGCGCCCAACACTATTCAAGACATGAATACAAGGACAAAACTAGAACCAGCTTCACTTATAGTACAGTCATTATACTGTATGTGATACAGACTGTACAGACTTAAAAATTGGTTGAAGGACTCTGCTTTTATATAATATCAATCACACCCTGTGATTCTAAATAAAGATGTTGATACATAATATTTTCCGACAGTGGTAATCATGAATTTTCAGAATTAGTAATAGTTTACCCAAAACAGAAAACTTCTCTCATGCAGTCATGAACATGCACAGGAGAGCCATGGTGGAAGACAAGATTTTAGGTACACTTCAGGTTGTTCCTCACCAAAACCTATCACTTGCCTTCAGAAGACTTAGGAATATGATGCACGAGCCGCACGGACTGTGTTTATGACACTTTTGCATGCTTTTTAAATCAGCGATCACAACATTCTATAAAATATATCCTTTTGAGTTCAGCAAAAGAAAGTCATACAGGTTTGGAACAACATGAGGGTGAGGAAATGACAGAATTTTCATTTTTGTGCAAACTATTCCTTTAACTTGTTTAAATACTGCCACTTCAATAGAGCAGAAACTCCTCATAGGCAGGGTTGCGCTTTAACTGAATACATGTAATGGCGTTACATATTCAAAAATATAATTTGTATTCAGCCCTGTTACATTTTCAAGCACCTGTATTCAGAATACAGTTACTTTATGAAATTTTGTTAGAATATTTTTTGAATATTTCTCTCATAATGACCATAAAATAAGGCAGAAAGAAAAAAATTATTGTCAATCAAGTGAGAAACTTGATTGTTTTTCTGAACAGCGCAGATTCACGTTGCACACTTGTCCTCTCGCTCTCTCTTCCCCAGAGCAGCTGAGGCATAAGCAGTGTTGCCAGGGTTTCATGCCAAACTGAGCAAATTTGAAAACACAGTGGCGGGTTAAAATTATTGCATCACGGTTTGTGGTTTTTGGGGTACTTTTAAAATGGGCAGAGTCGCCAAAAGGTTTGATGGTAAACATAGATAATGAAAATACAAAATCTCAGTCATGTATAATGATTCTGAGAAACCGCACCAGAATGTTGTTATCTTAATCAGCACGCTGTCAGCTGTGCACTATAATCAATACAGCCACATTTTTACACAAATATTATTTGAGCGCATGATACATTGTTTCCTGTGATTTTAAGCTCTGTGTAAATAAATTTATTTAACATGCCATACGAAGTGATACACAAAAAAATCTAAAATGTATATTTAAAATCAAAGGAGTAAAAGCACCCAAAAAATAAAAGCGTCAGTAATTAAAGAATACCACACATAATTTTTCCAATTGTGCCTTGCCTTTATAAATATGTATTGTAAAAGTATTCTTGTATACTGAATACATTACTTTTTTATGTGATGCATCTGAATACATTACTAAAAACTAAGGCTGTTGGAATTAACGCGTTAATCGCACGCGATTAATTAAAGTTTAACACGGAAATGTTTCTTAGTCGCGATTAACGCATTTACTATTAATACAGCATAAATACTTGTTGGGAGGGTGGAACCTTTGTAATGTGTCCGCTTTGTAAAGAAGCGCTGGGCGCTGGCGTTGATGCTCTGACACGAATCATGAACGCAGCTTCAGGATTGCTGTAGGAAAGCGGATAGTCACAGTCTACCAGCAGATTAATATTGTGGAGGATGAGTTTAAGAGATTTAATGACCATTGCAATGAATACTAAACCTATGGGGACTAAAATCATCTTTACACAGCAAAGGTGGCACAGAAGCTGCATCTTTATATTGTGTTAGGCTTTGTTTGGAAAATGTTAATAAAGCATTATATTGTTACAATTTGCTTTATTTTCTTTTCTTAGATGGAAATAAATGCATTTTGACAGGGAAATAAGTATAAATGGTGTAAAATTTCAGCATTTTGAAAATCTGTGATTAATCGCGATTAACTAAAAAAATAAAAAATAAAAAAAATAATTAATTAATCGCGGTAAACATTTTTAATTGACTGACATCCCTACTGAATACACAAGAGAGAGTATTTAGTATTCTGCCCATAGTTGAAGTGAAAGCTTGTCTCATATACAGATACTTCATTTATTTCAAATAAAGAACTCCCCAGCTGTCCTTGAACAAAGTCACAGAGCGTTACATACAGTATATCATCACAGGAGAGTTGTATCTGCTTGGTTTCCAATGCATCACAGGGCACAACATGATTGGCCAGTGGCCAGACAGAATTTCAGGACTCGTGCTGGGTGGGATTAGGGCCAGTCTATGAGGTGCTGTGGAAGTCAGATAAGCAGCCTTACTTCTGCTTGACTTTAGATCATGAAAAACATAAGCACTCTTGGATGCATGTAAGGTCTATATTAAACAAGGCTTGCAAAAACACACATGTAAAGGTGAAGTGAAAGCATACAAATCATATGTGACCTAGAACTCTGATACCAATAACTAATGCAAATAAATGCAGTAAAGTGTTATTGCACTGGTGGGATTCCTGAATTCATAGCTAATATGGCATATTTTAAGGCTAAGTGTTTAAAGATTTAGCTGGTAGTGATAAGGCCTCACAAAATAAAATATATAAAGCATACAATTTTACATATTACTAATACATATTAGTACATATTACTAGAATTACAAATAAGTCATAGAATATGATGATATAACATAACTGCTTTTTTTTTTTAAGAAAGATATATATTTTTAAATAAAGATAAATAACAGATATGCACCTCACACTGACCTCAGAATCTACATTACATTTTAGAACAATTGTTCATTTGAATAAAGGTGTCACAGGTTGTGGTAGAGAAGATGGAGAGGCGATGGATCTGTTTGCAGGCTTTAATGGAGAAGATGAAGATATAATAACGTGGAGTACCATAAACTAAACAAACCATCACAACTATTACATAGACGAGAACTGCCAAAGAATGAACACAGGAGGGTATTTATATACAACAGAACTGAGGGGATGGCAGACAGGTGAGGATGAGGAACAACTGGTAGTGATAAGAGCAGTGCACTATGGGAAGTGGAGTCCAGTGGGAAAGTTCAAAATAAGAGTCCATAGAAACAGGGAGACAGAATGTGACATTACTACTCCCCCACCCCACCCCACCCACCCACCCATCCACACACACACACACACACACACACACACACACACACACACACACGGCGACTCCTGGCGCCTAATGATGGAGAGGGGCAGGAAGAAACAGGTGACCAAAAGGACAGGGGTGGAGTCAGGAGGCTTGGGGATGGCCACAGAGCAGGGATGGGATCAGGAGGCCTGGGAGGAGGCCACAGGGCAGGGACAGGCTCAGGAGGCCTGGGAGGAGGACACAGGGCAAGGATGGGCTCAGGAGGCCTGGGAGGAGGACACAGGGCAAGGATGGGCTCAGGAGGCCTGGGAGGAGGCCACATAGCAGGGACGGGCTCAGTCATGAGTCACGAGAGGCTGAGCAAAGGAAGGTGGAGCCATGGAAAGCTCGAGGGATGGAACTGGGGATCTTAGTGCCCAGAGCATAGCAGAAGGCTCAAAGGACCAGGTCAGAGCTGGGGGATCGGAGGATAGAGGCGGAGCCGGTGGGGCTGAGGACCAAGGTGCAGATGGAGGGAAGGAGGTCCCTGGTAAAGCCGAAGGTGGAGCCAGGTGGCCGACTGTCCAAGATGGAGCTGGAGGGACAACGGAACCCGGTGACGCCGATAGGCTGACGGCCCACAGTGGAGACGAGGGGATGTAGAGCTGAGGTGAGGGATTGGAGGGCCAAGGCAGAGTCCAGGGTTCGGAGGGCCAAGGTGGAGTTGGAGGGTCGACAGATCCCCTTGTCTGTGGAGTCACTGGGGCCGATGGTCGAGCCGGTGACTTGAGGGAACCGGCTGAACAGAGGAAGGATGAGGAGGAGCTGATGTCTTGGGTGGAACCAGCGGAGGAGGAAGGGCTAGGGTGCTGGATGGAACCAGCGGAGGAGGAAGGGCTAGGATGCTGGATGGAACCAGCGAGTCCAAGATGCTGGACGGAACCAGCGGAGTAGCAGGGCTGGACGGAAACAGCGGAAGATGAAGGGTAGTCAGGGTGGGAATCAGGGCGGGAGTAAAGTCCAGATCTACCAACTTGCCGAGAGCTGGCTCTGGGACAGATGAGGATACTGGCACTGGGACAGTCGAGGTTACTGGCTCTGGCTCTGGGACAGTCGAGGCTACAGGCTCTTTGACCGTGGCAGGCGTGGGCGCTGGCTCTTTGACCATAGAAGGCATCAAGGAGAGAGCCATGGTAGGCGTCGAGGAGGGAGCCATGGTAGGCGTCAAGGGGCTGAAGGGAGCCTGCAGAGGCGGAGCAGAGGGATTAGATGGCCTTGGCAAAGGAGGAGGGAGTGGGAGGATGGGTGGGAACAGCAAAGATGAGGAGACTTGGAAGCCGGGTGGGACCGGCGGTGACGAGGAGACTTGGAGACTGGATGGGAACAGTGGCGACTGGAGACTCATGGGACAGATTATTTCTAAAACATCAACAATTTTAATAGGGACTGGGCTCAGCTCACCCTCAGTGGCGGGAGTATGGGTGGGGCTCCAGTCAATGCCCTCAAACTCCACTAATATGCCTTCTGGGACAGACGTTGGTGCCGGCTCTAGCACCTGGTCAGACTCCGCGATGGACTCGGGCTCTGAGTCGGTGGTAGGCTCTGGCTGTTGGTCCGTTGCGGGCAAGGCTAATGGCTGGCTGGGCTCTGGGTCTGGAGTGGGATTGGCATTGTCCTCATTAGCAGGGCAGATGGTGAATGGCAAGTCACAGCTTACCAGCACCCACTCCACATATTTGGCGAAGTTCCCTCAAGGACCCTCCCCAGACAACTTGGCCTTAGTCACAATGTTGAGTCTGACATAGTAGAAAGGGCATAGGCAATCGTCTGGGTAGTGGGTTAGGTGAGCCAGATCTAAAAACTCACAAGTATGGTCCTCGAGGGAACGATCCTCCTGTGTGAGGAGGAGGAGGCGAACTGCCGGTATATCCAACTTGTTTGGTCAGTTCTTCTGTCACAGGTTGTGGTAGAGAAGATGAAGGAGAGGCGAGAGGCGATGGATCTATTTGCAGGCTTTAATGGAGAAGATGAAGAAGATATATAATCACGTGGAGTACCATAAACTAAATAAACAAACCATCACAACTATTACACAGACAAGAACTGACAAAGAATGAACAACACAGGAGGGTATTTATACACAACAGAACTAACGAGGGGATGGCAGACAGGTGAGGATGAACAGCTGGTAGTGATAAGGGCAGTGCACTATGGGAAATGGAGTCCAGGGGAAAACTTAAAAATAAGAGTCCATAGAAACAGGAGGGAGACAGAACGTGACAAAAGGTGCAATAACACATTGGAGATAGACTTAAAATTGTTTGCCAGTCTGGAATTCTTAAGAGCACAGATTAACAAGAACTAAAGGCGAAGGGGCCTAGCCAAACCTGTTAATTAGAATTTTTGGCCATATAGTTTATCAAAATCAGCCGCCCTTTGCCTAGATTTCAAAGTTCAAAGAACCAAGTTCATGAGGTTCCATCTGGGATGCTTTTTAAACAATATTGAATATTTCCTATCTGGTCCAAAATATCCATTTTTTATTTTATTTTTAATTTTAATAAAAATGTGCTTTTGTAAAGAAATTCATACAAAGGCACAATTTATATTTGTCCACAAAACTAATTTCAGGCATGTAAGCATCAGCCTTTAAATCCTTTATAAGATTTTTAAGATCACATGAAACATACATTCATTCAAGTGTGTTCAAAATCAGAGATATTGTGTATTAATTCAGAGATATGAAGATGCAGTCAATAATAAAAAATAAGAATCACTGAACGCCACACGAAAGCACCATCAACCCTGGTTAGAGAGAGTAATTAGAGCCCAGAGGCAATAATAGTTGTGAATGGATATGTTACCAGCCATCTGATTGGTTTAAAATAATAAAAAGGCTCTTAAACAAAAGCTCCACCAGCTGCACCTTACAAAGATGCAATAACACAACAATTATGAATACCTGCACAGCTGTCATTGTCAGAGATAATGTATTGAAAGAATTGATAGAATGTGTGTTCAAGTTCAGTGTTTGGCTTATTTGAATAAACACTTTGTTATTCTTCACCTGTTATTCTTACTCTGACTGTGATAAATAATGTCTAATGAACCCCCTCCAGCAGCTCCAGCACTCAATGTGAATGATACATCATCTTATGTAGTTCGTTTCTCTAGAACTACGTGTTATGCATCATAGAGTAAAAAAAAAATCAGAGTAAAAAGAAATAATGCATTAGAAACGAGGCCTGGTAGGTAGCGTACATGTTTCCACGTGTTTCACAGTGGCGCTTACTGTATGTGCAAAAGAAAGTTTGAATCCGACTTGGGTCATTTCCTGATCCAACCCTTCCATCATCATGTCATGATGCTTTTTCACTCTCTTGTCAAATTAATCTGTCCAGTAAAAAAAAAAAAAAAAAAAATAAAAAAAAAACTTTCACCCAAACACTTAACATCCTGGTTACTCGCATAACCTCCGTTCCCTGATGGAAGGAAAGAGATGTTGTGTCAATGTAGTGACACTAGGGGTCACTCTTGGGAGCCCGAAACACCTCTGGTCTTTGAAAAAAGGACAATGAAAATTGGCGAGTTGTATTTGCATACCACTCCCCCGAACATACGGGTATAAAAGGAGCTGGAATGCAACCACTCATTCAGGTTTTGTGCTGAGGAGCCGAGACAAGGTCCCGGCCATTTCAGCGGGTAGTCCAGCATTGTGGCAGGAGGGACACAACGTCTTGTTCCCTCAATCAGGGAATGGAGGTTACGCAAGTAACCAGGACATTCCCTATCTGTCACTCACTCGATGTTGTGTCGATGTAGTGACACTAGGGGTCCCTATACAAAACGCCACAACTGGCTGAACTGTGTTACGTGAACTGGCGGTGTGTGATGGGCAGACCACTGTGTGCCTCATAGCCAGCACACCAGGCCGACACGTAACCTCCCCAAACGCTGTTACGAGTGTTGAACGGCCCTTCGGGGACAAGTCGACTGCCCAAGAGATAGAGACAGGCTAGCCCAGTTGTGGCCTCTTATCCTCTCTTTTTTTCTCTCCCCAAAAAAAGAGTGAAATTTGTTAACCGACTGGGGCCACCAGGTCTACGTCGGGGGGGTGTCACTCCCAAGGGGAAGTGGCGGAGACCACACCCTGCCCAGAGGGGGGTATTTTGAGTGGAAATACATCACATGGTCTTGCCAAGCTTTGTCGGAAGTATGTCATGTTGAGAAGTCCCATGGTAGGTCCTACCCTATGGGGGAGGAGTTTCTACAAACATGGTGACTGGGGCAGAGGGGCCTCTGCCCAAGGAAGATGCAGTTTACCAACAGGGAAACGAATTAGTGGAAGATATAAGTAGCATGGGGTTACCTATGGGGAACCAACATATGCAGAGCACCTACCCCAGTACAGGGCTTAGTTAGCACATGTACTGAACCGGCAGCAAGTTTCTCTGCAAATTCGTCTGCCACAGGGCTCGAAGGAAGTCATCCAGGGAACACAGTTTGTGAACACAACTGGAAGTCAACAGCACATGTCTTCAGCTCAGGGGAGGTGAAAGGCACTATGCGCAAGCGATTCACCCAGCCAGCTGTCCCGGACTTACCTGCTTGTGCCTGCCACAATACGGGACGAAACCGGTTCCACCCAGAGATTGTAGATCCTCGCAAAGGTGTTAGGTGTTGCCCAGCCCGCTGCTCTGCAAATGTCTGTTAGAGAGGCGCCACTGGTCAAGGCCCAGGAGGCCGCCACATTCCTGGTAGAATGGGCTCGTAGCCCTGCCGGGGGCGGCACGTCCTGAGCATGATATGCCATTGCTATGGTGTCAATGAGCCGGTGGGCAATCCTCTGCTTGGAGACAGTGCTTCCTTTCTGCTGTCCACCAAAGCAGACAAAGAGCTGCTTAGAGATTCTAAAGCTCTGCGTGCGATCCAAAAAGATGCGTAAAGCGTGCACCAACACAGCAACGTCAGGGCTGGGTCTGCCTCCTCCTGAGGCAGCGCTTGCAGGTTCATCACCTGATCCCTAAAAGGGGTCGTGGGCACATAGCCCGGTCAGGGTCTCTGGATCACGTGAGAGTAGCCCGGACCGAACTCCAAGCATGTTTTGCTGACAGAGAATGCTTGCAGGTCTCCTACCCTCTTGATGGAAGTGAGCGCAGTCAGGAGGGCAGTCTTCAAAGAGAGTGCCTTAAGCTCAGCTGACTGCAGGGGCTCAAAGGGGGCTCTCTGTAGACCCTGAAGAACTACAGAGAGGTCCCATGAGGGAATGAGGCGCGGTCTGAAGGGATTCAACCTCCTGGAACCTCCTGGATCTCAGGAACCTGATGATGATCAGGTCGTGCTTCCCTAAGGACTTACCGTCCACTGTGTTGTGGTGTGCCGCTATAGCGGATACATACACCTTCAAGGTGGAGGGGGACAGCCGCCCTTCCAACCTCTCCTGCAGGAAGGAAAGCACCAATCCGACTGCGCATCTCTGGGGGTCTTCGCGTCAGGAAGAACACCAATAGCAAACAGACGCCACTTCAAAGCATACAGGCGCCTCGTAGAGGGGACCCTAGCCTGAGTAATCATGTCTACCACCGCGGGTGGTAGGCCACTTAAGTCTTCCGCGTCCCGTCCAGGGGCCAGACATGGAGATTTCAGAGCTTTGGTCATGGGTGCCAGATGGTGCCCCACCCCTGAGATAGAAGGTCCTTCCTCAGGGGAATTCGCCAGTGGGGGCTGTCGCGAGGAGCGTGAGGTCCGAGAACCACATCTGGGTGGGCCAGTAGGGTGCTACCAGGACGACCTGCTCCTCATCCTCCCTGACCTTGCACAGGGTCTGTGCAAGTAGGCTTACTGGGGGAAATGCATATTTGCATAGTCCAGGGGGCCAGCTGTGTGCCAGCGCGTCTATACCGAGAGGTGCCTCGGTCAGGGCGTACCAGAGCGGGCAGTGGGAGGTTTCTTGGGAAGCGAACAGGTCTACCTGTGCCTGCCCGAATCAACTCCAAATCAGCTGGACCACCTGAGGGTGGAGTCTCCACTCTCGCCTGAGGGTAACCTGTCGTGACAGTGCGTCCGCTGCAGTGTTGAGGTCACCCGGGATGTGAGTGGCTCACAGTGACCTGAGGTGCTGATGACTCCAGAGGAGGATACGGCGGGCGAGTTGTGACATACAACGGGAGCGTAAACCACCTTGACGGTTGATGTATGCTACCGTTGCCGTGTTGTCTGTCCGAACTAACACATGCTTGCACTGGATCAACGGCCGAAACCTCCGCAGGGCGAGCAGAATTGCCAACAACTCGAGGCAGTTGATGTGCCAATGCAGCTGTCCGTTTTGGAGGCGTCTGTCATAACCATGACATGTCTGGAGACCTGCTCTAGGGGAACGCCTGCCCGTAGAAATGTGAGGTCAGTCCAAGGGCTGAAGAGGCAGTGACAGACCGGCGTGATGGCCACGCGATGTGTCCCGCGGTGCCATGCCCATCTCGGGACTTGAGTCTGCAGCCAGTGCTGAAGCGGTCTCATATGCATCAACCCGAGCGGAGTGGCCACTGCTGAGGATACCATATGCCCCAGGAGCCTCTGAAACAGTTTAAGTGGAACTGCTGTCTTCTGTCTGAACGCCTTCAAACAGGTCAGCACCGACTATGCGCGCTCATTCGTGAGGTGCGCCGTCATCAAGAACGAGTCCAACTCCAAGCCGAGAAAAGAGATGCTCTGAACCGGGAGGAGCTTGCTCTTTCCCCTGTTGACCCGAAGCCCTAGTCGGCTGAGGTACGAGAGCACCAGGTCCCTGTGTGCACACAACACATCCCGAGAGTGAGCTAGGATTAGCTAATCATCGAGATAGTTGAGGATGCGAATGCCCACTTCCCTTAACGGGGAAAGTGGCAGAGCCGGTGCAGTCACTGCAAGAGGACGCCCTTGGCGACGAGCAGATGGGGTGCAGGATCTTGAGCCACGCCAGGGCAGGATGTGCCGGATAGCTTCCGTCTGCTGCTTCACTGTCGAGAACTGCTGGGCAAAGTCCTCGATGGTGTCACCGAACAGGCCAACCTGGGAAATGGGGGCGCCAAGGAACCGTGCCTTGTCGGCCTCTCCCATCTCGACCAGGTTGAGCCAAAGGTGGTGCTCCTGGACCACCAAGGTGGACATCACCCTCCCAAGAGACCGCGCCGTGACCTTCGTCACCCGGAGAGCGAGGTCAGTCGCCGAGCGCAGCTCCTGCATCAATCCTGGGGTGGAACTACCCTCGTGCAGGCCGGAGGTGGCTTGTCCAGCGGAACCGTAGGCCTTGTCCATCAGGAACGACATAAACCTAAAGGCCTTGGATGGGAGCCGCGAGGGTTCAGGGGAGAGTGGAGGGTTCCACTCTAGCCCGACACTCACAGCTGCCCGGGAAAGCATGTCCATCATCTCCGCGTCAGCCTGTGACTAGGTGACCATACCCGAGGGGGGGAGCCCAGCTGAGGCTTCCGCGTCTGACTGGATGAGCCCGCTCTCCGATGCTGTGCTCGAGAGCTCATCACCTTTGTTGGCTCCGAACAAGAGGTCGAACTCGCCATGAGACGAGCCGGCGGACTCATCCAGAAGCCCGATTGGGGCAGACGAGCATGCTGGGGAATGGGAGGTCCGTGGGGGGATACCCGGCGGAGGTGGTTCCTTTGGGGTCCCCAAATTGCCCCCAGTGCTAGCCACGCTGGCTTCATACCCATAGGTAGAAGGACCGGGGCGGGGAGCTGCTGGGGTGGCTTGCTTTCTTACGAAGGCAAGCCGCGACCGCATCGTTGCCATGGACATGTTCTCGCAATGAGTATATGACCCATCCACGAATGCTGTCTCCGTGTGGGCAACACCCAGGCACAAAAGACAGCGATTGTGACCGTCAGAAGGCGAGAGATAATGACCGCAACCAGGAATGACACACAAACGGAAGGGCATCTTTAAAAAGACGTTCCATGTGTGCCATTCTTTTAGAGAAATATACTCTTTTTTAGAATATACTCTTTTATTTCTGCCGAAGTGCCCAGGGGCAGTGCACCAGTGCAGAGGACGGAGAAGCCACTGAAATGTGCCGTCAGATCCAGCAGAGGTGAATGAACAGCCATGAGAATTCAGCTCAGTGAGCATCGACCGTTCGGCTCCAAAGAGAAAATCTGAATGAGTGGTTGCATACCAGCTCCTTTTATACCCGTATGTTCGGGGGAGTGGTATGCAAATACCACTCGCCAATTTTCATTAGCCTTTTTTCAAAGACAAGATGTGTTTCGGGCTCCCAAGAGTGACCCCTAGTGTCACTACATCGACACAACGTCGAGTGAGTGACAGATAGGGAACATGAGTCTTCTCTCACTCTCTGACCACACAATACCTCTCTTTTTTGCCATTTTTCATAACCTGAGACAGGCCGATAGGCCTAACATTAGCGATTAACAGCAGAATAGCTCACGCTTCATACCACATATACTGTGTCAATGACATGACAGTTGTTGAGTGCAGTTCCATTCATACATTAACACATCAACTAACCTCACTCTCAAAGTTAGTTTGAGTCCTGAAAATTTAAGTGAGTCACTTTAGTTATAGAATGCGATTGTGACTCTCAAAACTAAACTTACTGTATGAACAGAACCATATTTAGCACTCTTAACAGGACTGACAATGGTATTCTGCTGCTCTGCGGACGTCCTCCTTCTGTCTGTTGCCACTGTTGCTGTAAATTCTCTCTGCATACCATTCCAGCTAAATGACTGGCCCAGGCCTCTCTTATCAGAATAATGCACTGATATCAAAGGATACTCAAAAAGCCCCATATCATCAGAGCACGCGACACATAAAAAGCTGGGGGTCAGGGGGTTAAACATCTTGTCTCTCGTTAGCATTTTTGTCCAGCCTGATCATTGACAGTTTACGTTCCTCCTGTGATATTTTAAAGGATTTTGGCTTGGCTAGACCAGTGTGTTTTTAATTTAAAACTGGTGTTATAAAAATGCATTTAGTTTGTTCTATGTCAAGGGTCAGCAACCTGTGGCATGCATGCCATCTGTGGCACTTGAAGGGGTAATCACTGGCATGTGACAGCAAAAGAAAGGAACTATTTTCATTATATCAAGTCCCTCACACCTCAATGCCAATCAACATGTACCTCTTGATGTAATCCTTCCTCATAATCATACAGCGTGTTTTATGGGCTGATGAACTGAATTGGAAGCTAAACACTATTAAAGTGTGATGAGCAATATTGGGCCTTATTCATGAAACACGAGCAGAACAAATTTTTGCGTAAATTGTTCATAAAGCCGGTTGGATGTAAATTTCCGGATTCATGAAAGTTTTCGTATTTTCAAAAGGTTAGTTGTTACAAACAAAATTTACACCTACTCCCAACCATGTGTTACTCGTGCGTAAGACATCCGAACATGTTGTGTTCAGACAAACTGCCATGACTACATTTTGATATGTCAAATTAAATAAGTAATGAAAAAAAAAATAATTAAATTAGTGAAATTAACCTTAAAAAATAAAATAAATAATAAAACATTTAGAAACGTTTCTTTGCTACTTGCATTTATTTTTTCAAAATAAAGTTTTTTTCCCAACTCTGGAGACTCTAGCAGAAGTTCTAGACATGGGTTTGTGTTTGATTTTCTCGAAGAAAAAAAAAGTAATAATGCCCTCTATCGTGACTGGCTGGAGAAATTGTTTAATATTGGCTGTTTTATTTTGATTTCATAATTTAGTATAGGCATCGGTAAATCGCATTCTGTTGACATATAGTCAGTGGTAAAACCATAAATGAACATATCGCGGGCAGGTGCATAAACAATACAATGGGGGGAAAAGAAAAAGCTTGCACACTGTCGTATAGCTTTTAAAACTGTAATATCTTACAGTGTTTCGGTCAAAGATCTTCTTTGAAGATTGTTCCTGTTGCAAGGGAATGAAGCACACATGATGTTCTATGGAACATTCAAAAATCATGTTGGATAACATGGATCAACAGGTTTTGCCCAAATTTTCACTCATATTTATGCTGATAACACAATTTGAAATGATAAATAAGCTACATTCAATTAGAAACATGCAAAATAAAAGTTTTGAAACACATATAAATACAAGCAAACATTAACCTAAAAAATTTGCTTCATGTGGTAACATCAAAATTAAGTAAAAATTTACTTTAAAGTAAAATATATTTAAAATAATAAATATGTTAATAAATATGTTTAACATTACTGTATTAACCTTAATACATTAGGCTAAACAAACAAAACTAAATGTAATGGTTAGAACGTCCTATGTTGTTGACATAGTGATTCACAGGGAAAACGTCATGGTTACTGGTGTAACCTCCGTTCCCTGATGGAGGGAACGAGACGTTGGTGTCGATGTAGTGACACTAGGGGTCACTCTTGGGAGCCCGAGACACCTCTGGTCTTTGATAAAAGGCCAATGAAAATTGGTGAGTGGTATTTGCATGCCACTCCCCCGAACATACGGGTATAAAAGGAGCTGGTATGCAACCACTCATTCAGGTTTTACGCTGAGGAGCCGATATAAGGTCCGGCCATTTCAGCGGGTAGTTCAGCGTTGTGGCAGGAGGGACCAACGTCTCGTTCCCTCCATCAGGGAACGGAGGTTACACCAGTAACCATGACGTTCCCTATCTGTCACTCACTCGACGTTGGTGTCGATGTAGTGACACTAGGGGTCCCTATACAAAACGCCACAAGGCTGAACTGTGTTACGTGAACTGGCGGTGTGTGGTGGGCAGACTTGCTGTGTGCCTCATAGCCAGCACACCAGGTCGACACGTAACCTCCCCCAACACAGTTATGAGTGTCGAACGGCCCTTTTTGGGGACAAGTCGACTACCCAGGGACAGAGACAGGCTTAACCCAGTCACGGCCTCTTTCCCCTTCTCTTTTTCCACTCCCTAAAAAAGAAGGGGGATTATCCGACTGGGCCGCCAGGTCTAGTCGGGGGGTGTCCCTCCCAAGGGGAGGACACCGCGGAGACCACACCTCGCCCCAAGAGAGGGGGGGATATTTAAGTGGAAGAATACATCACATGGTCTTTCCAACCATGTGGAGAGCCTTCAAGGTAGATCCTACCCAATGGGGGAGGAGTTACTACAACATGGAGACTGAGGGGCTCTGCCCAAGGAAGACGCAGTTTGCCAGTAGGGAAACGAACTAGCGGAAGATATAGATCGCATGGGGTTAGCCTTACAGGGAACCGCCACATGCGGAGCACCTACCCCAGAACCGGGCTCTTAGTTAGCGCGTGTACTGGGCCGGCAGCGAGTCTCTCCGAAAACTCGACTGCCACAGGGCTCGGAGGAAGTCAACCAGGGAACAACCTTTGTGAACACTACTGGGAATTAACAGCGCACGTCTTCAGCTCAAAAGGAGGTGGAAGGCGCTATGTGCAAGCGATAAACCCGGCCGGCTATCCCGGGCTTATCCGCTTGTGTTGCGTGCCACTACCTGGGACGAAACCGGTTCCACCCGGAGGTTGTAAAACCTTGCAAAGGTGTTGGGTGTTGCCCAGCCCGCTGCTCTGCAATGTCTGTTAGAGAGGCACCTCTGGCCAGGGCCCAAGAAGCCGCTACACCACGAGTAGAATGGGCTCGTAGCCCTACCGGGGGCGGCATGTTTTGGGCGAGACATGCCATAGTTATGGCGTCAATGAGCCAGTGGGCGATCCTCTGCTTGGAGACAGCACTTCCTTTCCGCTGTGCACCGAAGCAGACAAAGAGCTGCTCAGAGAGTCTAAAGCTCTGCGTGCGATCCAAATAGATGCGCAAAGCGCGCACCGGACACAGCAACGCCAGGGCTGGGTCTGCCTCCTCCTGGGGCAGCGCTTGCAGGTTCACCACCTGGTCTCTAAAAGGAGTGGTGGGAACCTTGGGCACATAGCCCGGTCGGGGGTCTCAGGATCACGTGAGAATAGCCCGGACCGAACTCCAGGCACATTTCGCTGACAGAGAACGCTTGCAGGTCACCTACCCTCTTGATGGAAGTGAGCGCAGTCAGGAGGGCAGTCTTCAAGGAGAGTGCCTTAAGCCCGGCTGACTGCAAAACTCAAAGGGGGCTCTCTGTAGACCCTGAAAAACTACAGAGGTCCGATGAGGGAACAAGGCGTGGCCTGGAGGGATTCAGCCTCCTGGCGCCTCTTAGGAACCTGATGATCAGATCATGCTTCCCTAAGGACTCACCGTCGACTGCGTCATGGCGTGCTGCTATGGCAGCAACGTACACCTTCAAGGTGGAAGGGGACAGCCTCCCTTCCAACCTCTCTTGCAGGAAGGAAAGCACTGATCTGACTGCGCACCTCTGGGGGTCTTCCTGATGGGAAGAACACCACTTAGCGAACAGACACCACTTAAAGGCATACAGGCGCCTCGTAGAGGGAGCCCTAGCCTGAGTGAATGTGTCTACCACCGCAGGTGGGAGACGGCTTAGGTCTTCCGCGTCCCGTCCAGGGGCCAGACATGGAGATTCCAGAGGTCTGGGCGCGGGTGCCGAATGGTGCCCCTTCCCTGAGAAAGAAGGGCCTTTCTCAGGGGAATTTGCCCGGGGGAGCTGTCACGAGGAGCGTGAGGTCCGAGCACCACGTCTGGGCGGGCCAGTAGGGTGCTTACCAGGACGACCTTCTCCTCGTCCTCCCTGACCTTGCACAGGGTCTGTGCGAGCAGGCTCACTGGGGAAAACGCATATTTGCGAATGCCAGGGGACCAGCTGT
This sequence comes from Myxocyprinus asiaticus, assembly GCF_019703515.2. NCBI lineage: Eukaryota > Metazoa > Chordata > Actinopteri > Cypriniformes > Catostomidae > Myxocyprinus > Myxocyprinus asiaticus. The sequence goes on from NC_059346.1 coordinate 49,583,014, forward strand.
GCCAGCGCGTCTATGCCGAGGAAGGCCTCGGTGAGGGCGTACCAGAGCGGGCAGTGGGAGGATTCTTGGGAGGCGAACAGGTGCACCTGTGCCTGACTGAATTGACTCCAAATCAGCTGGACCACCTGAAGGTGGAGTCTCCACTCTCCCCTGCGGGGAACCTGCCGTGACAGCGCGTCCGCTGTAACGTTGAGGTTGCCCGGGATATGAGTGGCTCGCAGCGACTTGAGGTGCTGCTGACTCCGGAGGAGGAGACGGCGGGCGAGTTGTGACATACAGCGGGAGCGCAGACCGCCTTGGCGGTTGACATATGCTACCGCTGCCGTGCTGTCTGTCCGAACTAGCACGTGCTTGCCCTGGATCAACGGCCGGAACCTCCGCAGGGTGAGCAGAATTGCCAGTAACTCGAGGCAGTTGATGTGCCAACGCAGCCGCGGACCCGTCCAGAGGCCGGTGGCTGCGTGCCCGTTGCAAACAGCGCCCCAGCCCGTCTTGGAGGCGTCTGTCGTGACCACGATGCGCCTGGAGACCAGTTCTAGAGGAACACCTGCTCGTAGAAACGAGAGGTCGGTCCAAGGGCTGAAAAGACGGTGACAGACCGGTGTAATGGCCACGCGGTGTGTCCCGTGGCGCCATGCCCGTCTCGGGACTCGAGTCTGGAGCCAGTGCTGAAGCGGCCTCATATGCATCAACCCGAGCGGGGTGGCCACCGCCGAGGACGCCATATGCCCCAGGAGCCTCTGAAAATGTTTCAGTGGAACCGCTGTTTTCTGTTTGAACGCCTTCAAACAGGCCAGCACCGACTGGGCGCGCTCGTTCATAAGGTGCGCCGTCAAGGAGACTGAGTCCAACTCCAAACCGAGAAAAGAGATGCTCTGAACCGGGAGGAGCTTGCTCTTTTCCCAGCTGACCCGAAGCCCTAGTCGGCTGAGGTGTGAGAGCACCAGGTCCCTGTGTGCGCATAACCCGTCTCGAGAGTGAGCTAGGATTAGCCAGTCGTCGAGATAGTTGAGAATGCGAATGCCCACCTCCCTTAACGGGGCAAGGGCAGCCTCTGCGATATTCGTAAAGACGCGAGGAGACAGGGACAGGCCGAAAGGGAGGACTTGTACCGATACGCCTGACCCTCAAACGCAAACCGCAGGAAGGGTCTGTGTCGAGGAAGGATCGAGACGTGAAAGTACGCATCCTTCGGGTCTACCGCCGCGAACCAATCTTGATGCCGGACGCTCGCTAGAATGCGTCTTTGCGTCAGCATCTTGAACGGGAGTCTGTGTAAGGCCCGGTTCAGTACTCGCAGGTCCAAGATTGGCCGCAACCCACCGCCTTTTTTCGGTACAATGAAGTAGGGGCTGTAAAACCCCCTCTTCATCTCGGCTGGAGGGACAGGTTCTATCGCGTCCTTCCGTAGGAGGGTAGCGATCTCCGCGCAAGGTAGCAGCGTTTCCATCTTTCACCAAGGTGAAGTGGACACCGCTGGACCTGGGCGGATGCCCAGCGAAGTGAATCGTGCAGCCGAGTCGGACGGTCCGGACCAGCCCTCGCGACGGACTGGAAAGCGCAAGCCATGCACCCGAGTTCCGCGCAAGGGGGACCAAAGGGACAACGTCATCGGATGTACCGGCGGGTGGGGCCTCGCGGCGGGGCGGAGCCTGAGGTGCCACACCCCATCGTGGCCGTGCTGAGTCAGAGGACATCGAAGCACTTACCTGGCTCCTTGTGACCACCCCCGGAACAGCCTGGGACGGGGGAGGAAGAGGCCTGTCCTCATGACCCGTGGAGACTGTCACATCGGGGGCAGATTTGTGCCACAGCTGGGCGCTCAGGGCGGGAGACCGCCGCTGGAGCGCCAACCTGCTAAATGGAGTGGTGGACGGTGGTCGTGATGCCAGCCGTACACACCGAATATGTGACCCAGGGAACAAGGAAACCACTCTTGCGGAGCTCTTGAGTACTGCAGCCACTTGGGCATGCAGCGCAATTAAATGCAAAAGGTAACAAAAAGATCTGCTTACCAGCTCCAGAGCAGCGGGTTTCGTTGTCCCTGGGTCGCCCGTCTCAGGGGCGCTTCGAAGACCTCCGTGGGTTCTTCGGTGCCGGCTGTGAGACGGGTGGCGTCGGCTTCCTGCGGTGGGCTCCACGCCGGGGCCGGGCCGGAGGGGCGGGCTGCGGCGGAGCCGGTGCAGTCACCGCAGGGGGACGCCCTCGGCGATGAGTAGATGGGGGGATCTTGAGCCACGCCGGGGCAGGACAAGCCGGCTAGCACCCATCTACTGCTCTACCATCGAGAACTGCTGGGCAAAGTCCTCGACAGTGTCGCCGAATAGGCCCGCCTGGAAAATGGGGGCAGCAAGGGATCGTGTCCTGTTGGCCTCACCCATCTTGACCAGGTTGAGCCAAAGGTGGCGCTCCTGGACCACTAGTGTGGCCATCGTCCGCCCGGGAGACCGTGCCGTGACCTCCGTCGCTCGGAGAGCGAGGTCGGTCGTCGAGCGCAGTTCCTGCATCAATCCCGGGGCGGAACTACCCTCGTGCAGTTCCTTTAGCGCCTTGGCAGACTTGCAGGAGAGCCATGGCGTGCAGGGCGGAGGCGGCTTGTCCAGCAGCGCCGTAGGCTTCGACCGTCAGAGACGACGTAAACCTACAGGCCTTGGACGGGGCTTTGGGCACCCACGCCAGGTGGCGGCGCTCTGCGGGCATAGGTGCACCGCGAGCGCCTTTATCCACCGGGGGATTGCCGAATAACCCTTGGCCGCCCCACCATCGAGGGTAGTGAGAGCGGGGAAGCTGAAAAGATCGGGACCGGGCAGTAAAAGGTGCCTCCCGCGATCTTGTCAGCTCTTCATGCACTTCCGGGAAGAAAGGAACGGGGCGGGGCGTGGCTTTGAGCGGCGCCGCGAGCCCAGGAACCAATCACAGAGCCGCGAGGGTTCAGGGAAGAGCGGTGAAATCCACTCTAACCGACGCTCGCGGCTGTCCGGGAAAGCATGTCGTCATCTCCGCGTCAGCCTGTGACTGGGCGATCGACCCCGAAGGGAGGAGCCCAGCCGAGGCTTCCGACTAGACGAGCCCGCTCTCCGATGCTGCGCTTGAGAGCTCATCACTTTCGCGGGCTCCGAATAAGAGGTCGAACTCGCCGTGAGACGAGCCGGCGGACTCACCCGGAAGCCCGATCGGGGCAGACGAGCGTGCTGGGGGATGGGAGTTCCGCGGGGGGATACCCGGCGGAGGCGGTCCCATTGGGGTCCCCAAATCGCCCCCAGTGCTAGCCGCGCTGGCCTCAAACCCGTGGGTAAAAGGACCGAGGCGGGAGCCTCTGGGGTGGCTCGCTTCCTTACGAAGGCGAGCCGCGACCGCAACGTTGCCATGGACACATTCTCGCAATGAGAATGTGACCATCCACGAACGCTGTCTCCGCGTGAGCAGTGCCCAGACACGAAAGACAGTGATCGTGACCGTTAGAAGGCGAGAGATAACGAGCACAACCAGGAATAACACACAATCGGAAAAGCATCTTTAAAAAGACGCGTCTTTAAAAAGACGTTCCGTGTGTGCGCTCTTTTAGAGAAATATATACTCTTTTAGAGGGGAAAAATGCTCTTTCAGAAAATATACTCTCTAGTTTTTCTGCCGAAGCGCCCAGGGGCGTTCTCTGCAGTGCACCAGTGCAGAGGAGGGAGAAGCCGCTGAAATGCGCCGTCAGATCCAGCAGGTGAATGAACAGTAGTATTCAGCTCAATGAGCATGACCGTTCGGCTCCGAAGAGAAAATCTGAATGAGTGGTTGCATACCAGCTCCTTTTATACCCGTATGTTCGGGGGAGTGGCATGCAAATACCACTCGCCAATTTTCATTGGCCTTTTATCAAAGACCAGAGGTGTCTCGGGCTCCCAAGAGTGACCCCTAGTGTCACTACATCGACACCAACGTCGAGTGAGTGACAGATAGGGAACAAAAAATGGCACTTTATGTCAAAAAGGTCGCCGAATCCTGCACTGTGTCAATATATTGAGGTATCTTGTAGTAACATGGGTGATGATAGTAATTTACCCCTGATATTTAATCAATATCACATGAGCAAGAGTGGTATTTTAAATATATATATATATATACACACTGAGCACTTTATCAGGAACACCTGTATACCTACTTATTCATGTGATTATCTAATCAGCCAAACATGTGGCAGCAGTGCAATTCATAAAATCATGCAGATACATATCAGGAGCTCAACCATCAGAATGGGGAAAAATGTGATCTCAGTGATTTCAACTGTGGCATGATTGTTGGTGCCAGTCAGGCTGGTTTGAGTATTTCTGTAACTGCTGATCTCCTGGGATTTACACGCACAACAGTCTCTAGAGTTTACTCAGAATGGTGCCAATAACAAAAAACATCCAGTGAGCGGCAGTTCTGCGGATGGAAACACCTTGCTGATGAGAGAGGTCAATGGAGAATGGCCAGACTGGTTTGTGCTGACAGAAAGGCTACGGTAACTCAGATAACCACTCACTGTACAATTGTAGTGAGCAGAATAGCATCTCAGAAGGCACAACACGTCAAATATTGAGGTGGATTGGCTACAACAGCAGTAGACCAAGTCAGGCACTTTATTAGCACCATAGTGTTCCTAATAAAGTGCTCAGTGAGTGTATATTATGTCATATTGCTTTTATGCAACAATTGTACAAAATATTGAGCGATTAACATTTTAGGAACAATATGGCCTATTGTCTTTTTTTGCTACACTACCGAAAATAATTCCAAACTGATCCAAAGCAGTATCAACTGTTGCATGTTGCTGAGCACCATATGGACTGACAACCTGTCTGGAACAAGCAAAGTTATACAAATAGTGAAGCTTCCCATTACATTACATTTACATTTAGTCATTTAGCGGACACTTTTATACAAAGCGTCTAACAAATGAGGAACATAGCAAGCAATTTGTCATACAAAGTTCAACAACATCTACAGTGTTGTACTGCCAAGCTCTCAAGGTGGATGGAGTGGTATAGGTGCATAAGTTTTTTTTTTTTTTTTTTGTGTGTGTGTACACTAAGTGCAAGTTAAGTTCAATAGTAAGTGCAATTAGTGTGGATTGGTTAAGTGCTCGTGGAACAGATGTCTATTCAGCTGGTTCTTGAATGTTGAGATGGTGTCAGCAGATTGTGTGGATGTTGGAAGCTCATTCCACCACAGTCAAACAGAGAAAGTGAAAGATCGTGAAACAGACTTTGAGCCTCTTTGTGATGGGACCACCAGGCCCCACTCATGCATAGATTGCAGAGAGCGAGTTGGAGCATAGACCTGGAGAAGTGAATTGAAGTAAGAGGGTGTGGTTCCATTGGCTGTCTTGAAGGCCAGAGTCAAAGCCTTTAATTTAATGTGAGTGCTATTCTACGAAATATCAGCACTTTTAGAACATTGCTTGTCCAAGGACTATAATTATTCTGCGCACATAACTAATGACCGTATAATTAATTGTTGTATTTTATGCATTAAAGACAGAAAGGAGACTAATTATGTAATAAATACATTGTTACATAAAAATAAACATGTAATAACACATTTGTAAAAAATGTCATGCATTTTTAGTTGTTACATGTGAATATGCTACTTAGTTGTTGCAAATAATGCTAAATATCTTACCGTAGACACACTACTGCACCACAGAGTTGAGTCATATCGCTAAAACCACATTTAATGGAGGACATTTGGGGGTATTCAGCTGACAATTCTGATATAATGAGTATTTAGGTTCAGCCTTTTTACAGCTATCAAATCTGTAGTGCTCATGGCAGGTTAGAGCTACACTTCCTCTCTCGCTCTGAGGAGGAAGACGACACCAGATCCACCCCAGTCGCCTTCCTTATCCAGCATGCACAGCCCATCTGCAGCTAATCAGAGGAGACTAGAGTCATTAGTTATGGGCGCAGTATGCAACCCCCCCCCCCCATACTTCTCCCTAAAAAAAATGACAGTTGTTTCCTTCTCTCCCAGTTGTGTACCTATATTCAGAATAGGGTCTGGGTGTTATAGCAGGATTGTTAGCTGGGTCCTGATGAGGCAGTGTGGCAGTGCTGGCCTGTCACACCACAAAGGAGGTATTAACTTAATTGATCAGAATTTCTATGCATGAGTCATGTGGATGAGTCTCACAGGGGGCAGTCTTAGCAGCTTGGCTTTACTGAAGGGCCATTCATCTTCATCAGGAAAGACAATACTTGTTAAGAGTTTACTCTTCAGCAGAAATTAATCAAAACTGAATTAGAGTTCTAATTTTTAACCATATTTAATAAATAGTGGACAAAATAATAGAATAACAAATATTTGTGTGTCTACAACCCCTTCTGCTATGACTATATTCACAATATAGAATGAACTTGAGTGCCTTATTGCTTAATACTAATAAAATGGTATATTTATATGGTGAACAGTTGTTCCATGTCATAGTTACTATATTTTATGAAATAACATGTATATTTGGACATGTACCATGGTAATACCATGTCATTCTTTGAAGTACTTCTTTGAATGTTCAACGGGAGATAACTTGACGTAATCAAGTTTTCATCGTATCTGTACTGTGTTACCATGTGACTACACAGAAAATAAAGAGCTAAAGAGGAAAAACTGAGGAAAAACTGTAATTTATATATATATATATATATATATAAATTACACAAAAGCACTATAATAGTATTCCAAACCATATGATAGCATTATGTGAGGAACAGAGTAAAAGTGAAGGTATTAATCTCTGAAAATCTTCTCCCTCTGTAAATGCAGTGACATCCGTATCCCAGGTAGGAGCTCTACCGGTCACATCTTATTTTCGATAGTCAGTTTCGAAACATGCGAGAGCCAATGCCGTTTGACATCACTGACATTCAACCTGTGTCATTATGTTTCTGGAGGCAACAATTTTTGAATGTGTTAGAATGAGTCGATAGCGAGATGTGTTATACCTTTATCGTTAAATAGAGAATTATATTTGGGTTCGTTCTTCACACAAAGCGATCGGAAGATATGGAATACACCTAGACCGAAACAGGTCACTTCAGCAGAGTAGAATGTGTACAGAAAACAATGACAATGATAAATCATTGTCTGCAGGAAAACTCAGGCATCTACGTCAGGCCAAATTGGATGCTTACAGAAGTGGGGATAAAATCTTGTACAACCAGGCCAAAACACACTGACAAAAGAGTTTAAAGTGGCTAAAAGCTGCATCAGTGTAGAGAGGTCTGAAAGATATTAACTACAAGACACCATTCCCAAACTAGTTGATTCCTGTAGGGAATCAACAAGTGGTTGATGACCTGAATGTGTTTTAATGCAGATTTGAAAAGCCCAGTCTCACACCTCACATGCGCTCGACTTTCTGTTCACATAACCATCAACACCTCCTATAACCCTCTCCTCCCCCCTCCTGCTACTCAACCTGCACTTAGGATCTGTGAAGATGATGTGTGCCAGGACATCCAGAAACAGAAGACAAGGAAAGCATCGGGCCAAGACGGTGTTTTACCTGCCTTTCTAAAATCCTGTGCTGACCAGCTGGCCCCCATCTTCACACAGATCTTCAACAGTTCACAAAAGCTGTGTGAATTTCCCTGCTGTTTCAAATGCTCCACCATCATCTCTGTCCAAAAAAACCCCAAATTACAAGGTTTAATGACTACAGACCTGTCAGCTCTGACATATGTGGTCATGAAGTCATTTGATAGACTGGTGTTTACCCACCTGAAGGACATCACTAGACCCTTTTCTGGACCCCCTGCATCAGGCAAACAGGTCTGTGGATGATGCAGTCAACATGGGATCGCATTATATCCTACAACACCTGGACAGACCAGGGACATATGCAAGGATTCCTGTCATTCCTGTTCTCCTCCCAGACTAAATTAACCCAGCTCTCTGTTCCCACCTCTATCTGCCAATGGATGACCAGCTTCCTAACAGATAGTCTAGGCTAGTGAGACTGGGGAAATTCACTTCCAGCAGCTGTACAATCAGCAATGGTGCCCCATTGTTCAGCATGTATACATGTTAATCAGTCCTCAATTGGTCTCTGTGTTATGCACAAGCTCCGGAAAACAGTTGCCTTGCGACATATACAGTACTTAACCCAGAAGTTGAATGCAACACAAAGCAGAGAAGAAGAGCAACAACAACACAAATGTCCCAGCATTCCAAACAGGAAAAATCAGCCTCGAAGGGCACTTCGAAGTGAGAACAATCATGATAGCCATGCTGTGAGATCGCTTCAAACAGAATTTCCACACAAAAAATTACTTAAAAGGTGAGTTTAGAATAAACGTTATTTTTGAGCCCCACACCTTTCAGCTCTCCAAAGCTCTCACGATGGATGATAAAAGGGAATAGGGCATAGGAATGATCACTTCTGAATGGAATGCATCCTGTATCATGGTGAACGCTAGACATGTTCATATTTGGACGGATCAGCAGTCTGAAAGCCATTCACACCGGTAACACATTGATGTGCCCCTAAATTTGATTATTTTGTCTGTATTCTGCCCATTGACTAACCCTCTTATCTTTCTGCCATAGTAACACCCATATCACCCAACACCCATCTTTGCAGTAGCATCAAATGTCTTTCTATAAAAACAAGTATAAAAAACTTTATGATCTTACATGGACTATTTTCACAAATTACATCATAAATTACAATAAAAGAACAGGTCATACTATGGCCAAGGTTAGCATGCTAGTATTAGCATTAGCGCCATGAATGTAGAATGCAAATGTTAAAAATTACACATTATCTACTGCATTTATCTTACTTTCAATAATCATTGAGTGGTTATAACAGCTTCTTTTACTGATCTGATGTGGATTCCATTCATAGAATGAGGCAGAGAGCATGATATTTATTGAATATGCAGCCTGAAGCAAATGACAGGTGACAACAAGTGACATATAGACAACAAACATATGAAAATACCAGCGATTGTTGGAAAAATATAGACAAACCATATATTTAATTAATCGTCTATTTATTCATGACATGTCTCCTCAGTCTAAACGTTATTATTACACTTTACACTGAGTTAAAAAATCAAATTTCCTTATAAATTAATGCGATAAGTGAAACAACAAAAATTTAAAGCCATAAATGGCATATTCCCACGGATATGTAATGATGTTATAACAATGTAATGTAAATGAAATTGCATTTAACTTGCATGTCAGACCTTCTATAGCACACGTATACACAACACATTTCCACCTTTCATGATCATAACTTTATAACTTTTTTTATAATTTTTCATTTTTATTTTCAAACTTATAACTTCCTGGTCATATGACCTGATGATGTCACACCACCTGTAATGCATTCACACACACCTGACACACATCTTACATGACTTGGATTTTGGAAATATGATTTTGTGTATTTTTTAGGAATTTTTGATATTTTCAAATCTTTATTCAGTAACTTCCTGGTCATGTGACCTAATGATGTCTCACCACCTGTAATACATTCACAAACAACCATAACACACCTTCCGTGACTTGGATTTTGGAAATATCATTTTGTGTATTTTTTATGAATTGTTGACATTTTCAAATCTATATAACTTCCTGGAAATGTGACCTAGTGATGTCAGACCACCAGTAATAAATTCACAAACACCTATAACACATCTTCCATGACTTGGATTTTGTAAATATGATTGTGTATATTCTTTATGAATTTGTGACATTTTCAAATCCATATAACTTCCTGATGATGTCACACCACATCTAATGCTTTCGCAAACACATCATACCCATAATAATAATAATAATAATAAAATCCTTCCCATCTTTGTTTTTTAAATATCCTCCTGAACATTTGGACATGGTGCATAACATTTTGTACTTTTACTTGGCTACGCCATGCTTATTAGGCCCTTATATTAATTTAAGTAGTTGCACTTACAACACTCGCAATGTGTTAGGAGCTGTAGAAAAACAGCCCAGTAACATGTTTTTACTGTGTATAACTCATTACTTACTTACCCATGTACTTACACACTAATATAAAGTACTAACAGTTGAATTGTTACAGCTGTAACTGCAGTGCACTCAAACGCCATAGAAAAGAGGGAAAGGAAATCATCTCAGTTACGCATGTAACCTCGGTTCCCTGAGATGAAAAGAACAAGGCATTGCGTTGCTGACGCTATGGGAAATTCCTTTCTCAACGACCTAGTTGAAGCCCTTTGTACAATAACAGCAATTCTAAAATTGGCAATGGTGTTTTAGCCCCGCCCCTTTGTGCAGTTGGTCTATATAAGCAGGTGCAAAACCACCATTTCCTCTGAATTTTTCAACTGAGGGTCAAGGAGCATAAACTTCGAAGCTCTGGGTCAGTAGTGTGGCCAGTATAAGTACTTCACAACCAGGGTTGGGAAGGAAGAGGTTAATAAGAAGCGCTCTTAATTTTAACAACAAAATTATAGCAGATATAGCAGCAATTCATTTTTTTATTTTTTTTAGATGCTTTATTTGAACATTCAGTTTGCAGTGTGGTACAACAAAATTAGAACACAACAAGTATTAAGAATAACAGCAATATAAAGAATAGTTAAAGAAAACACTTCACCAACACCATAGCTCAAAACAGAAACAAAACTAGACAGTAACTAAAATAATAAACGAGAAAGAAGAAGAAGAAAAAAAAAGAATGAGGGCATTACTTTACTTAAAAGAAAATTACACATTAATAAAAAGTAAAAAAGTTTGTAGGCCATGCAAATTGTACATGTTCTGAGTGCTTTTTTGTTAAGAGAAGATTAAATTGTAATCAAATAATGTTTTATCTCTTGTAAGAATACCAAAAAAAAAAAAAAAAATTGGTTTACAATTCAAATACTTACATTTATGAATATAAAATCTACACAGGAAAATAATGAGATTTATTATAAAGCAGATCCGCTTCAACAAATCCAAAAATAACAGTTTTGGGATTCATTGAAAAACTTTGCAAGATATTGCTTGAGATAAACAAACTAACATCTTTCCAAAGTTGCAGAGTATAACTGCATGACCAAAACAAATGAAGAGGAGTTTCAGTGTCATTCTGACAAAAAGAGCAATTAGTGTCAAAATCAGATCTGAATTTTTTCTTTAAGAAATTTTTGACAAGGTAAATATTATGAATTAATTTAAAAGATATTTCTTTTACTTTGTTTGTGAGGAAAAATCTTTGTTAAATGGACCATATATTTTTCCAATTTAAATGATCAAAGAGTCCATTCCAATATGAGTTTGCAGGAGGGGCAGAGACAATGTTCTCAAGGAATAGAGCTCTTACTTTATGATTCCTTCCTTTTTTTTCAGTGAAACATATCTCACCAATAGGTGTGTTTACAGGTTCAGGAGAGGGTAAAGGGAGAGTATTATTTTTGAAAAGCATGTGTATGCCAGATGGAATAGCATCCATAACTGTGGCAAACTCTTTAGGAGTTACTGGTATATTATATTCTGAAAGATATTCTGTATACCTAAAAAGCAGACCTTCGTTATTAAAGAGCTGTCTAACATGAAATATTCCATTACTGAACCAGTGATTATAGAACAAAGATATTGTTCCATAGTAACACCGATGAGGAGAAAAGTTATGCTTGTAAATAAGAGTCCATGCCAAAAGAACTTACTGGTGAAAGTTAGATAGCTTGACAGGGAGTTTTTGAATATCATAATTACATATTAAAACAAACTTTGCACCACCAAGTTGTGAGAGGGCAAGCTGAGGGAAAAGATTCCAAATAGAGGTGGGATTTTTAAGGAATCGATTAAGCCAGTTTATTTTAATTGTGTTATTTAGTGAGCAAAAATCAATGAAGTTTAAGCCACCCTTTTTGTGAGAATTTAGTATCACTGACTTTTTCAAATAATGGGATTTGTTTTTCCATAAAAATTTAATTAAGATTCCATCGATTACTTTACATGTGGGCTTATCAACGTACAATGACTGAGCGGCATAAGTTAGGCGAGACAGACCCTCTGCTTTAACAAGCAAACCTCTGCCTTTCAAAGAAAGGTTTCTCTGCAGCCAGCAATTAAGCCATTTCGTTGTTTTTGTAACAATTGTGTTAAAATTAGCAGTGCATCTAGAGTTATCTTTGGTTATTTGTATACCCAAATATGTAACAGTTTTTAACTGCAATACCACCAACTGAAGAAATCATACTGTTTTTTTATCAGAAGTAATTCATATTTATTAAGATTAAGATGTAGGCCTGAGGATTTAGAAAAGAGATGAAGAGTACATAGGGCTGCTGGTATTTGCAGAGAGTCTTCAAAGAACAAAGCAGTATCAAAAATCATATTTCCAGTAACTGACTAATAATTATCTCTGTATTGCCAATACTGATGCCTTTTAGATGGCTTGCTTTGATGTGTGAACTAAGAAATATTGTCGCAATTAAAAAAAAGATAGGGAGAGACTGGATATCCCTGTCTAACTCCACGGTTACTTAACTTAATGGAGCTACTACTATTCATATACAGCATTTTGACCATATTACAAAAGGAGTCACCAAAGCCAATTCTATGTAGCGCTTGAAACAAAAACTCACGTTCTAGTGTGTCAAACGCTTTATAGTAGTCTAAAAATAAAATAAAACTTTATTTTTGGAGTAAATATGAATAGTCTAATACATTTAATATTAAGCGTATCTTGTTTGATATATGTCCGTTTGGCAGAAATCCTGACTGTGTTTCATCAATAATGGAATTTAGGACACATTTTAGTCTTTTGGCCAGAACGAAAGTTATTATTTTATAGTCATTATTTAATAAAGTGATTGGGCGCCAATTGTCTATCACAGGGGGATCTTTGTTTGGCTTTGGAATTAGGGTTATTATTTCTTGACATTAGGTGGGGGGAGAAATGTTTTCTCTATGCTTTCCCTAAAAACCTCTAATAGAAATGGTGCTATTTTTTTGCTAAATAATTTATAAAACTCTGAAGTGAGCCCATCAGTGCCTGGAGATTTTCAATTTTTATATGAATTAATTGCTTCTACAATCTCATTCAGGGTAATAGGAGCATCACAAAAAGCTTTATCTACTATATTAAATTGCTGCACATTCTGAAGAGACTCGAAGAAATCAGTTGCATCTTGGTGGCAAAATGTAGACGTATATAACTCACTGTAAAATTTAGCACAGAATTTTCCAGTGATTTTCTGATCTTCACTTACTATTCCATCAATCATGAGTTTTCCTATATGACTTTTTTGGCTTGTTGTCTTTCTAATCGGAAAAAATAAGCAGAGCTTTGCTCACCTTCCTCGAGCCACTTTCTGCGCAATCGGATGTAAGCTCCTTCAGGTTTATATTTATATATTATATCTAATTGATGTTGCTGTTCAGCAAGTTCAGCTTTTTCAAAATCAGTAATATCGTCCACATTTTTAGCTAAAAGACTAGCAATTTTACAAATAACATTACTCTCATTAGACTTCTGTTTTTAGCCAAGTCACCACTGAATTTCCGAAAATATTTACAAACTTCATATTTAGTTAACTCCCAATTACTGCAGTAGTTATCTTCCTCCTTTGCTTTGTTCCAAACATTTGTGATAATGTCATCAGTTTTGTTTTTTACTTTATCATAGGTGAGAACTGAGTTACTAAGCTTCCAGTTAGAGGGAGTTCTATACGAGTTAACAGTAGTTGAAAGAGGGATGCGAATATTAATACATTTATGATCAGATAAAGGTGAAGGTATAATATCAGTTTAAATATTATGCATCTCCTTAGAAGCAAGCCATCAGTCAATGTGAGATTGGCGTGAGAAAGAGTTATTACTCCATGTAAATACCTTTAAAAATGGATGAGTTTGCCTCCTGCTATCAACCAAAGAAAATCTTTGCATGAACATCTTTAAGTAGGAATTAGAATCATTAGATTTTGGGGGCCATCTATCAATATTGTTGTCCATAACCGCATTGAAATCTCCTCCAAAACCAAATAAGAGTTGAGGTAGTTATTTAAAAATGAAAGTATACGTTCTTCCATTCGATAAAAGAAATCTTCGTTTTCTTTTTTTGATTAAATCCATCAAGATTGGTAACAATAAACATCATTGTAACAAACTTCACAGCAGAAGGGAAGGAGAACACAGGGAAGCAGGTTTTTCCAGGCTCAGGTAAGATTTTAATCGGTCACTTCAGTGCTTTTCAACTTCACAAAAGTGCCCTTACCGCTTTCTCTCTCTCCAGACGGACGCTTGACCACGCCCCCACTGCCACAATCATATCTGAGATTTCAAGTAGGAGGCAAACATACCGACCACTTGGATCACAGTCAGAAAACAGAATTTTCCCCTTAAAGTAATGAAGATGCAAACCCCAGCTGAGTTTGACCTTCCATGAGACATCCACAGGTCCATGCCCCATTGTGATCTCCAAAAATTAAAATCTTCTTTGACTGAATGACATTCTTGTAAAAAATAAAAGTCAGAATTAAATTGTTTAAGGTACAAAAAGATAGCTTTATGCTTAGTAAGGTTTCTTAGCCCTCTAACATTAAGTGAGAGAATAGAGAGAACCATAACAGAAAAAAACAACAACAACAAAAACTTTAAGTATAATACAAACAACGCATTGAGATCGGACTTATTTAAGAAATATATGCATAAAAATGAGCACAGCAAATTCTACAATAAAAAAGAATAACATCATATTGATGTAGTGCAGTACAAAATATAGGCCTATACATTTTTAACTTTAGAACAAGGGGAGTATAGAAGAACAAGTAACCAACACAGGTCAAACAAACAAATAGCAATAAAGCTCCTCGTTTTGTTCGGCAAATTCTCTGGGCTATTAAGTTAAACCCAGTGACATTTTAATAAAGTGCAAAGTTAAATGTTATAAAACAGGATTAAACCCTAAAAGTAATAAAATACCTGACTTGAAGGCGTTGTTGTTCCGCGTGGAACTCTATGCACTCTAGTTAGTTTATATAGAAGTCCTGAAGCGGCAAAAGTGCGCAGTTCTACTTCAGAATGGAGCAAGTAAATAAACAGTCAGAGAAGAAAATTCAGGTTGGTGGAAATATTTCGATGCCATCCACAAAAGCCCTTCCTCCTACAAAGTAAGCCTGCTTGTTATCTCGCCGTGCTTTGTCCACGAGAGGCCATAGTTTGTTCCTCTTTTCTCTATCTGTCGGAGACAGATCCTCAGATATTTTTAAGTTGTTGTTCCTGAGAAAGAGAGAGTCCTTTACTGCCTGCCAAACGGCATCACGGTAGAAGCGAGAGTTAAACTGAAAGATGACCCCTCTAGGTTTGTCGCTGCTCAGTTGTTTACGCCCAAGTCGATGTACAGTATCGACAGTGTATGGAAGTTTGTCCTTTGCTTCTGGTAAAAGCTGCTGACATACCTGGATAACCCTCTCCCGAACATCCTCCCTCTCCTTTTCGGGGATCCCGTAGGTTCTCAGATTCCAACGACATGAGTATCTTTTGAGATGAGAGAGATGTTTTTCGTTCTCAGATGATTTAGCCTCAATCTTCTTCACTTGTGACTCCATTACACTGAGCTGGCCTTTAACAGCTGTCTTCACGTCGGATATCTGTTTGATGTTTTCATTAACTGTCTCTTTCATACTCGCCATCGCACGTGCATTCTCTGCCACCATTCTTTCCAGGGCATCAGATCAATTATTAATTAGAATCGAGAGTACTTTGAGTTGTGAGAGGACATTGGTGGTATCAAGGCTGTCCATCTTCCACTGTTTAACAGCAGGAGACTTACATGGTGTTTTGGGGAGAGGATGGAAAACTTCCTCAACAGGCATGATATCTGCAGAATCAATTTCTGACTTGAGGTAATCATGCAAATTTTCACTCAAAAGTTTGTTTGAAACTTGCTGCTTCATCAAGGTAGCTTTAGCAGGATTAGCATTGGCTTGGCACATGTTCTAGTTCTTTCTTTTTTCAGATTTCCCCATTTTCAATCATTATGATCATTGTAACAACCACTTATGCACCAAAAGAAAATTAAATAGTCTTACTGCACTACAAATTAAATAATTAGTCTGAATTTGCAGAGCTCTTCAAAGCACGTATAGTCATAGTGCCATCTTGGCCGCTCCAGAATCCAGTTCATTGAAGGTGCGTTATGGGTGTTTGTGACATCATCAGGTCACGTGACCAGGAAGTTATATGGTTTTGAAATTTTCAAAAATTCATAAACAAAATAAAAAAAATCATATTTCTAGAATCCAAGTCATGTAAGGTGTGTTATGGGTGTTTGTGAATATATTACAGGTGGTGTGACATAATCAGTTCAAATGAACACTATTCAGCGTTTTTCACTTTTGATGCTTAAAACAATTACATTTATCGAATAACATTTTAATTACTTTTGCTATTATGATTTACAGTGTTATCTGAACGAGACAGCATGAACCGCCACTATTTTGCAATTACATACCAATTAATGTTAAAGGAAGGATCGAATGTCTAACGAATATTCAATATAAAAACAACTTTACCACAGTTACATTTTGGACCCTGTTCGCACCAGTATTTAGCGCTGTCCACTTGTGATCGGATCACCCGAGATGGATGTTAAAGGGATGGTTCACCCAAAAATAAAAATTCTCTCATTATTCACTTACCCTGATGCCATCCCAGATGTGTAAGTCAGTCTTTCTTCAGCAGAACACAAATGAAGATTTTTAGAAGATAGAGCTCTGTCAGGTCCTTATAATGGAAGTACATGGGTGCCAGAACTTTAACAGTCCAAAGTCATATTTAGGCAGCAATAAAGTTATCTATGCGACTCCAGTTGATCAATTAATCTCTACTGAAGCGATTCGAAAGGTTTATGTAAGAAACAAGTCGATAATTAAAATGCTTTTAACTTTAAATCGGTGCTTCCATCCAGGGCTCTGATGCTGTTTGAAATGTCTGAACTCTCGCATGATGTTCGTTCTTCTGTTGTAAATAAGCGCCGCTTCCGAATTCTTGCATGAACTCGCTGACATGCTTACCTCACGCTTTGTGTCAGCTGCTAGAAGGAAGCGCTTTTTTTAAAAGTTAATAACGTTTTAATTATCAATTTATTTTTTACACAAAAATGTAGTGATTTGCTTCAGAAGACATTAATTGATCGACTGGAGTCGTGTGGATTACTTTATTGCTGCCTAAATGTACCAGACAGAGATCTATCTTCTAAAAATCTTAATTTGTGTTCTGCTGAAGAAAGACCGCCATACACGGTTGGCATCAGGGTAAGTGAATAATGAGAGAATTTTCATTTTTGGGTGAACTGTTCCTTTAATACCAGGTCTGAACAGGGCAAGAGTGACATTTGACAACAGTTGTCGTTGCTTGAACACAAAGACACGTGCTTGAAGGAACACATTTGATTATATTTTGAAGAACAGATAAAAAAATAAAAAAAATGTTGGAACGCATGTCTGATTCGCTGTTTGCTGAAATATTCAATGACGCTCAGCCACTCATGAGCGCAGCATGAAAGTCTTTCTGTTGCTGCTGCATTCACTGAGCTCTGCGTCACTGCCATCTATTTTACCCAAGTAAACAAAGCAGAATTTGCAGCTCTGCTTGTAGATTTCCACTTTACTTTTTGCAACGTGCCTCAAATGAAACTCTGAATATCTTTAAAAGGTTTGAAGTCACTAACATGGCAAACTTGGGCAAATCTGGTGATTATTTTGTCCTCAAAAGTTTGCTACTCGCTGAAGTTCCAACAAACTAGCCAATAAGATTTGTGCTGATGGTTTGAGAAAGCATTTTCCAATTCTGTGTGCAATGTGCATCAAACGTTAGAGCATGGACTGTGGACTTCTGAAGAGGAGACTAGCCATTCGTAGGCCAATTTCCCGATAAGTTTAGGGAATATCTTTTTGATCGACCAATGTAAGACATGGAGAGTGTTTGGGAAATCCATTTAAAAACATTCATTATTTTTTGCAATTCGGTTTGGTGACGCTAGTGGCACACAACTTTTACACGTCAGCTTTAAGGACAACAATAGCTCTGAACTTTATATAATATCTGGCTTTATGGTGTGTATTCTCTAATAGCGCTGTTGTATGCCATAAAATAAATGGGTTTTACAGGTATAGATGATCTATCTGACAAATGTAAATGAAACTATGACAATAAAATGCTTTAATTTGTTCCATTAAGTTGTGCAGTGACATTTTCTCATGAACACAGAGGGCAGGAAGATAAACCGACTCATGCCTGCAGAAGCATATAGAGAGGATACATAGGGGAGAATCCTTATCTGTGAAAGTGAGCAGTACAAATTGGAGAGTGCTCGAGCAACTTGCACACTATCATTGGGATAATGAGGGTTATTTGTTTCTTCTCAGAGCGAAAGTGGGGAGCCAAGTTACTTTAAGCAGAGAACAGAGATATAGAGGTGAACAATGAAAGCAGCTCATAATGGCAGGCCAAAGGGACGCATGCCAAGGCAATTTGGTCTATGCCAACATATAACTCTACATAAACACACAGGAAACAGATCAAAGACAGACCAAACTTGAAAAACACAAGGGGCAAACTAGAGGAAGAGGGTTCCTATACGTTTTGGGAAAAAAATGCAGATGCCGTCTCTAAATATAATCACATCAACATTTTAGGAAATACTTTTTCTTTAAACTCTACAAAGGCGATAATGAGCACAACAATGACACATTTCTGCACATTTCACAACACATGATAAATTTAGGAGCATAAGCAACATATTGAACTAAATGTGTACATTTTCTGGTGACAATGTAAGTGGTGCCTGCCCATGCAAAACTCACTGACATGATGCTAGGGTGTTTTGAGTGGTTGCCATGGCACTGCTATGTGGTAACTAGTGGTCGACTGATATGGGTTTTTTAATGGTCAATGCCGATATCCAGAGAGCAGGGTGGCAATAACAATGGAAAAAGGAAATAACAGCACACACAGTAGTCCAGCAACCAAGGATGGCATGTCCATGTTAGCAATCGCATTTTCTCAAAAAATACAGAATCAAACCAATTGTACATACAGAACACAGTGAATAAGACATTTACTGTACTTATAGCACACATGAAGTGCTTTTACCTTGATTGCTCTCATGCCCTTGTGCGAATCCAGCACGAGCAGCAATCTCCTGACAGTTTAAATGGCCTGGATTGCCTGCTTGGATTGTCAAAGACTGACTGTCCTGATTTGTGTATCAGAGGAAATTTTGATCCTGGAGTTTTGATTGTGGCTGATATAAACGCGCTTCAGAGGAAGATATTAGATAAGTGCTCGACAGGAAGAAAACGCTGGATTTTCATGAGGTTCGTGAATAACATCTGTTTAAACGAGATATTTGCAAACGGTATACACTGATCAGCCACAACATTAAAACCACTGACAGGTGAAGTGAATAACATTTATTATCTCGTTATAATGGCACCTGTCAATGGGTAGGATATATTAGGCTGCAAGTGAACAGTCAGTTCTTGAATTTCATGTGTTGGAAGCAGGAAAAATGGGCAAGCGACTTTGACAAGGGCCAAATTGTGACGGCTAAACGATTGGGTCAGAGCATCTCCAAAACGGCAGGTCTTCTGGGGTGTTCCCAGTATGCAGTGGTTAGTACCTACCAAAATTGGTCTAAAGAAGGACAACTGTTGAACCGGCAACAGGGTCATGGGCGCCCAAGGCTCACTGATGCAGGTGGGAAGTGAAGGCTAGCCCGTCTGGTCTGATCCCACAGAAGAGCTACTGTAGCACAAATTGCTGAAAAACTTAATGCTGGCCATGATAGAAAGGTGTCAGAACACACAGTGCATTGCAGCTTGCTGCGTATGGGGCTGCGTAGCCGCAGACCGGTCAGAGTGCCCAAGCTCACCCCTGTCCACCACCAAAAGTGCTTACAATAGGCACGTGCATGTCAGAAGTGGACCATGGAGCAATGGAAGAAGGTGGCCTGGGGCCGGTTGCATAAAACTGTTTTAGACTAGTCTTACTAGTTAGTCTTCTAAAATGTTGAACTTAAATCAGTCTAATTTAAGACCAATATGTAAGACAGCACACCGCTAGGCTAACTTTTGTTTACATTCTATGTTGCCATGGAAAATAACTGTCAGCTGAGCCAGTGGGGGCTTCAGTTGAGGGCTGAAAGGGGCTTGAGTTGAGACTTTGTAGAAGACTTTGACTTCAACGATCTTATCAAAATGTCATATGGTTTTTATCATTTGGGTTAAAATCACTAAATTTTTTCATTAGAATTAATTTTGAATTTTCAGCGAATGAAAACTGTATTGAGCATCCACTGTCGGTCATTTTTTTAAAAGCTGTTCAGTGTCTTACTTTTCCCACAATGCAATGCAAATTAGACTGTCTTACTAAAGACAACTGTGAGCTTGTTTTATGCAACAGGCTTTCTATAGCGTCTTTAGCTAGTCAAACTAATTGTTAGATGCAGTCTTAAGTTAATGGCTATGTTTATACAACCGGCCCCTGGTCTGATGTATCACGTTTTCTTTTAGATCATGTGGATGGCCAGGTGCATGTGCATCGTTTACCTGGGGAAGAGATGGCAGCAGGATGCACCATGGGAAGAAAGCAGGCCAGCAGAGGCAGTGTGATGCTCTGGGCAATGTTCAGCTGGGAAACCTTGGGTCCTGGTATTCATGTGGATGTTACTTTGACACATACCACCTACCTAAAGATTGCTGCAGACCATGTATACCCCTTCATGGCAATGGTATTCCCTGATGGCAGTGGCCTCTTTCAGCAGGATATTGCGCCCTGCCACACTGCAAAAATTGTTCAGGAATGGTTTGAGGAACATGACAAAAAGTTCAAGGTGTTGACTTGGCCTCCAAATTCCCCAGATCTCAATCTGATTGAGCATCTATGGGATGTGCTGGACCAGCAAATCTGATCCATGGAGGCCCCACCTCACATCTTACAGGACTTAAAGGATCTGCTGCTAACGTCTTTGTGCCAGATACCACAGGACACCTTCAGAGGTCTTGTGGAGTCCATGCCTCAAGGGGTCAGAGCTGTTTTGGCAGCACAAGGGGGACCTACACGATATTAGGCAGGTGGCAGTTTTAATGTTGTGGCTGATCAGTGTATAATAGAAGTTTTATTGATATTTGCCTTTTATCTTTCTAAAAGAAACTTAAAGGTGACAGGGAACTGCTGAGGAGAGGCTGATAGAATACATGCTTTAGAGGTAAATAAATGAGCGCTCCACGGGATGCTGGATCTGCTCAAGTTTTGTAAGGATTGTTTATACGAGATATGCACATACTTGCAGACAGTATATGATATTAGTTTTATTGATATTTGCCTTTTTATCATTAGACAAGATAGTTAAAAATTACAGGGAACTGTTGAGGAGAGAAAATGAAACAGGCGAGCACTTTAACATTATGAGTTCAAACGTGTCTGTCGTGGCTCTGAGATGCAGACCATTTAAATGACACTGTGTTGAACACTGGTCTATTATTGTTCTAACACGATGGCACATAACAACAAAAGGAACTGTGACTGGTCGTATACATGTCTCAAGTCGCTTAACATGCAAGCAGGCGATTATCAGAAATTCTCAACAAACAAATCAGCCAAGCGGGAAAATTTACTGGTCGATGCGATAATTAAAAAAGTTAGAATATCGTCCGATTTATCAGCCTCGGCGATATAACAGTCGAACACTATTGGTAACTAAAGGCTTGTTACTGCATGAGGTTGCTAGGGTGTTCTGGATGGTTGTTAGGTGGGCGCCTACTAGTCCAAGTCAAAAGAGCCCACCTCCATTGTCTCCATGATATTCTGGTCCCTAGATTGGTCACTACTTCAATTTAGGGAATTTTTTCAGCAGTTTTATCATTCGCAAGGCAAAAATCATAAGTCTGATCACTTGGAAAAGTAATAACATAACTCTTCTCAACAAGTCACAAGATTTGAGGTATCATTTATGTACATAGCACAAACATGCAAGATAAGTTGTGCATCAAAGAGTAAAAGTTGGGCTAGGGGGCTTTCAAAACCCCAAACTCTACGAAGTAAGATCAATAATAAAAGAGGGAAAAGAGGAAAGAGGAGTATTTTATGGTTAGCTCTGAGGAGAAAGATTTATACAGGAATCTCTTTTCCAGCACATATTTAGTGTAGAGTTGTCAGTATCAAATGGCCCCAGAGAGCACACGTTTTGTGTGTGTGTGTGTGTGTGTGTGTGTGGGCGGGTTTAGGTGGTTTACGAGGACATTTTTTTTAGGTTACAAACTGGTAATTACAAGGGTATTATGCTATAAATGTGACATTACTAGTGTCCACATAGTTCAAATCGCTTAAAAAATATACATATAATATGTTTTTTTGAAAATGTAAAAATGCAGAATGTTTTTTGTGAGGGTTAGGTTTAGGGGTAGGGTTAGGGTTAGGGGATATAATCTATAGTTCGTACAGTATAAAAATCATTATGTCTATGGAGAGTCCTCATAAGGATAGCCGCACCAACATGTGTGTGTTGGGGGGGGTGGCACTCACTTAGTAAGGGTCGGCTATGGTCCATGACCTCATTCTCCAGAGTCGTGTGGATGCTGCTTCTTTGATCGCTGGCCAAGCTGGAAGGGCTTTCCATGACAAAGCTAGTGTGAGTTGGACTTGTTATGCTGGACTGCAGGGATGTCTGCATTTGACTTCCACTGGATTCTGAGTGTAAAGTATTGAAAAAAATAAAATAAAATGTGATTCACATTAAAGAACAATTACTTGGACACATTTCACCCCAAGAAATGATTGTAATATTTTTATTTGTACAAAACATTTGTTATTGTATTGTAACTGAAAAATAAAGTAAATTATGTATTTTTGTAGAAGCATTAATATTTTTTTGCATTATTTTCAAAACAATAAAGCACATCCCCCGCCCCTAATTTTCCTTACTGTAATGCATCCGGATGTTTTACTTTTCATTTTGTTATTGTCAATAATGATTCTCATGTGGTTTTCATTATAGTAAATAAATCATCCTGCTCAGATACAGTTATATTTCATTTATTTTAAAATCAGCATAAATTAAAGGCAGTGTAACATACTAACAAAATGTAAAAATACCTAAATGTAAATACTATTTTTTACACTAGATATGCAGTAAACTCTTCATTTTGAGTAAACATCAGAATCATGTTTTTTTATTCAAAGACATTTTTATTTCATAATACAAATATCTGCCTGGGGATTGAAAAATTAGCAAAAAATCCCCTAGACTTCCACTGAAAAGGTTACACATATACAGGGATCAGGATGTCATAGAGACTTGCGGATTTGGGGACTTCTTGGGGTCTCTTTTGACTTGGGTCAGTAAGCAGCCATCTTGCAACCATTTAGTAATGCCCTTGCAACCACCTTGTAACACCAATGCCCTAATAAGCACCCATTAACACCCTGACATTCCATAAATAAGGGATGCAAACTCATGAGTGGTGAAAAATGTGAGAAAGTCATAGCAGGTGTTCCAGATGTACATTCGGTTGATTTGTTTGTTGTTTTTAAAGCTTTATTAGTTTTAAGTGTTTAATCTTAAAGTAACCATTTAAAGTGACTTTAATAAAGAACAATTTGGGCAAATTAGCTTCAGAAAATGTGATTTTAGCTGAAAGGTGAGTAGTTTGCATCCCTGAAATATAAACATATATCATAATAATTGTTGTGGAAAATCCAAAGTAATTTTGACCAAATATGAGATCAAGTTAACTTTTTCACTGTTTTTAACTCTTAAACATATAAGGAGGTATTTAATTATCATGACAATTATGTTCACCCACTTAGACAACTTTCACAATAAAGACCATGGAAATTCAACCGAAATTTCCATGAGAGAAATGTTAATGACCAATAAGCTTTTGTTCAAAATAATGGGGTTTTAATAGGAAAAACATTTCAAGCTGACCAAAAACGGACACTTAGCCATACAGTAGGGAGATTTGTGTTGTCTGTGAAACGTACAAAAATTATAGATGGCCTTGTGTGTGTTTAAGTTTGTTTGTAGGTGAGTGGGTGTGTTTCCAAGTATGAGCCAATAAATTTCCAGGAATTGTGTATTACCGGAATGTCTTCTTTGATCGGACTCAGACATGAAGGTCTTTCTGTCACTGCTGCATTCACTGAGCTCAGTGTCACTGCCATCACTTTCACTCAAGTAAACTTGAGAGAGAGAAAGGAAAAAGAGAGAGAAGAGGTAAAAAAAAATGTGACACTGCATTGAGTAAACACAGTGACACACTGAGTATGAGTCTACACAGGCATTAAGATAAAGCTTTAAACCAGGCCTGTAAACAAGACCCTGTGACCAGACCTAACGCAACTGATAATGTCAAAATTTTAAGACCGAACTTGACCAAAATAACTTACTCTCTTTTAATTTCCTATTTGACTAATTAGACCCAGACGTACTGTTTTTTTAGTGAAAAAATGGCTTCCGTTACATTCATTAAAATAACCTTGAAAGCAGTAAGAGCAAAATAATAGTGATGCCATTTCCAATGGCAAAAATGACTAAGAAAAGTGAAGTTAGTTTTGAGAAAAGGTGCACTATATGTTTACAGATGCCACTTGGTTTGATATTTAATTTTGTAATACAATTAAATGTATACATTTTACAAATGGCTTAAGTGTCCAAATATTTCTGGGGCCACTGTACATGAAAAACTAAGCCAATCCATAGGAGGGAGAGAGACCATGGGTAGTAACACGCTACATTTACTCCGTTACATTTACTTGAGTATCTTCTTGGGGAAAAATTTACTCTTAGAGTAGGTTTAAATATGGGTACTTTTTACTCTCACTCAAGTAAATTTCTAATTAATTTTTTTTACTTTTACTTCTTTACAATGGGCGGTGTTCCTGTAGTTACATTACTGGGTTCAATTTTAGTTAATGTGTAATTTATTGAGAGATTACTGAATGGGACTTTTACGACAGCGGAAGTTCACACAATTACGCGCTGCTGTCACAGGCTGTCACTCAAGTCATCAGTGCTGCAGCATCAAACTCTACAAAGTGAAACACTTTCTTCGCTCCGCAGAGTGAAAAAAGAATAGTTTCGTCATGTAATGCCTTAATTTAACACCAAGACAAGCTGATAGTTGAAGATTAAAATTGAAGCTCCAACTTATGGCAGCACTCTGAGGTAAGTTTTGGCTCTAATGATAATGCAGGCTTTTCTGTGTAATGTGATGGTCATTTTCAGGGTGATTCTGTAACTGGGCCCTTATGACATCAGTTTTTAAGTGTACATTTTTAAAATCAGTTCAGCAATATATCAGTGCACTCTGTCCCGCGTCCCGCAGTCATGAGCAGTATTTACGCATTTACTCCACGCAGCTATTGCAGCTATTTCTGATTAACTGTATAAATCCATGTAAAGATCCAAGTTAGGTGTAAATAAATGCCTTTTGCTCTGCTGTTCACGTGATTGACAACTGAAGCGTGAACAGACAGCATTTCTGCGCTTGCACAGCGATGTGCGCGGGGTGCGTGCGTGAGAGGTGTGCGGGCTCAAGGTGATCAAATGGCAAAGAGAGTGGATGTGTCCGAAATCGTTAACTCGTTCACTCATTCACTATTTCCTATATAGTGAATGACAGTGAGTGCACTATATCTCAGCAGTGAGTGAACAAAATGAGTGAGTGAATTCGGATGCTGATGTATACACAAAGCGTCGGATCTCTGGGGCTGTCGCAGAAACAACGTCACATATGAACTTTTAAAATACTTGGGCCTTACTTGTTATTCTTATTTAATAATATATTAATACATTAAATCTTCATTCTGTTTGTAATTATATTATATTATTTTAATATAAAGAGTAAACACATTTTATCAAATGTACATTATTGTATAAAGCTGGGTAGCGTTTCACATCCGACCAAAGTTATCATAACCTACATGTTATAACTGAATATTTAAACAATCTACAGAATTCTTGTGTGCAGTCTCCTGCATTAAAATAATATCACCTTAGTGAATTATTTTGTAAATAAAGAATTCTTCATCTCAATGGCAAAATTCTGTATAAATATAAATAAAGAGTACATTTTAAAATGTATTTGTATGTTTTGCCTATCTATATGTTATTATGCTATTTTAATCACGTAATGATTTGTCAAAAAGTAATTTAATACATTCAGCATGAAATAAAACATTGTAGGAGTGAATGAAGCAGTAAACTACCAGCTCGTACCTCTTCCCCACGGTGGATTATAGGCAATTAACCATTGTCGAGTGATTTGATGTCAAATGTACACTCGAAATTAGAGTGCATTGTGAGTAAGAATGAGTGAACAAAAGTACGAGTGGCTCACTCAGAATTCAGACACTCCTACAAAATGGTGGACACCCGAAATAGTGCACTATATAGTGGATAGGGGGCGGTTTCAGACACAGCGAGTGTTCCACGACCGGGGCTGGTGCCCTACCCAAGCTGCATACTCTGCGTTTAGAGAGCGGCGGTACTACTGTACAGAACTAATGATCTAAATTCTTTCAACACTGAAAACTGTAACTACACTGAAATAAGAATGCACACTGGACTTTAAAAGCTATGAAATAGCGAAAGTAGGCATTAATAAAACATGACCTTGCTTTGGTTTATATTTCAGCACTATATATAATGTCCCTGTCGGTCGTTTTCACTGTAATAATTACTAGAAAGGTTTCCAAACCTCTCTTCTTATTTACAAATTCATCCAGATCTGACAAGAGTCCCAAAAGTGATAGTTTACCCAAAAATGAAAATTAGCTCATTTACTCACCCTCATGCCATCCCAGATATGTATGACTTTTTCATCTGCTGAACACAAATGAAGATTTTTAGAGGAGTATTTCAGCTCTATAGGTCCATAAAATGCAAATGAATGGGTGCCAACATTTTAAAGCTAAATAAAAATCAAATAAGTCAGCATAAAAGTAATCCATAAGACTCCAGTTGTTAAATCAATATCTTCAGAAGCAATGTGATATAAGAATGTGTGGATGAGAAACAGATCACTTTCACATTCTTCTTCTTGTGTTTTTGGTGATTCACATTCGCAAAAAATGACAAATATTGATTTATTTCTCACCCATACCTTTCATATCACTTCTGAAGATATGGATTTAACTACTGGAGTCTTTTTGGATTACTTTTATGCTGCCTTTATTTGCTTTTTGGAGCATCAAAATGTTGCCACCCATTCACTTGCATTGTACTGACCTACAGAGCTGAAATATTTTTCTATAAATCATAATTTGTGTTCTGCAGAAGAAAGGAAGTCATACACATCTGGGATGGCATGAGGGTGAGTAAATGATGAGATAATTTTCATTTTTAGGTGAACTATCCCTTTAAAGTGATAGCTCAGCCATAATTTAATATTATGTCATCATTTCCCAACCCTCATGTTGTTCCAAACACATGTGACCTTCTGTATTCTGTGGAACACAACATATTTAGAAGAATGTTAGGGACTGACAGACTCAGTCACCATTCACTTTCAAAATATGGAGAAAAAAACACATTCACTGAAAGTAAATAGTGGCAAACATTCTGTCTAATATCTACTTAGTGTTGCATGGAAGAAAGAAAGTAATATGGGTTTGGAACGACATGGTGGTGAATGATGACAGAATTTCCATTAACAATAATAATAATAATTCTGTAATACATGTTAAATGTGTATTATGTAATGGAATATAGGGTAGATAACGTCTATTATGTCATTTGTGAAAGTAACGAGTTACTCACTACTTACTCTTACTCAATTATTTATGATAGTACTTTTACTTCTACTTGGGTAATTGTTTTTTTTCAATAATTGTACTTTTACTTGAGTACAGTTTTTGGCTACTCTACCCACCTCTGCCCTTAAGCTAAGTAAAGCACAATACTGCAACCCTAGTAGAGTCGATTCAGCATCATCTGAAAGAGTATATGATTTACATACTGTTCGAACAGTGGTGTCAAACACATGAACACATTCTCAAACAGTCTGTAAATTGGCTCAGGGCAGAGTGAGCAAAAAACAAACAAATCACATTAAATTGGGAGGAAAAAATTAGGACAGAAACATGAAGGGAGAAAGAGGGAAAGACAAAGTAAAATTTTGCACCTTTTTTTTTGTATTCCTGGTTCAACTGGTACTGTGCCCTATGATATTAGATTTTATTAAAAATTAGTTAGTAGATCTTTAATAAGAGTGAGGCCAAAAAAGTACTACACAAGAACGCAAACGCAGACCCGGACCAGTTGAACGTCAGTACTCTAGGGGGCGACAGAGTTATCTTCAAAAGCTTGTGCCATAAAACCGGATGTGATATTATTCAGGTAATTTGTTCTAAATCAAGGGCGTAGCAGCCGCGGTGGAGGTGGGTGACACGTCCCCCGCAATCTGTAAAAAGGTGATTTTTGTCCCCCGCACTTTTCCAAGCTAAACCCATACCAAGTCCAAATGGTGGATTTGTATAAAGTATTCTTTGCATTTTGTTATATTGGGCTGATTGAGTGACCATCCAGCCAATCACAGGTGAGTTTCGTGAGCCGAAACAACCCTTATGTAATAGGCTGTCTGTCGGACAGTCTAATCAACGCTGCACCATTCACTTCTACAAAGTTGCTTTCAGCAATGCTCATTTATCCATGTTTTTTATCGGCATTGATGTTAATCTAAACACACAAATGAGAGTTATTTATCGGCATATCATTCTTGATTGGCAGCATTACGTGAAATGCACTGCAGAAAAAACTCAAAGGACAATCCTTCTTTTAAGCACACATTGTAAGTGGAGTTTATTTCACTGCCTGAGTCTTCATTAAGTTATGTTTTTTACATTATGTTTGTGAGGTATGTTTGATCAGTTGTTTTTGCCAATTTAAGCAGATTACGAGATCTGTGTTAAACATGTAAAGCTATTTTTAATATCAGCTCCTGTTTTTTACCTCTATGTTGGTGTGCATTCGGCAAACTGCAGGAAAAAGATAGATCTGCTGTGTTCTTAGAACACTTAGGCATTTTACTGAAGTGAATAGTTATGTAGACATGCCTTTTTATACAAGAAAACGTACGGACGTTATTGAAACTCATAATTATTATAAGACTATTATTGTTGTCTTTTGATAAAAGTCACAAACTGTAGGAAAATGATAGATTTGCTTTGTTCTTACAATGCTTAAAACCTCTACTAAATCTCTTTGTAGGTCTGTAGACATACAAATTTTAAAGGATTAAAATGTTCTTTTGATTGTTAATTCAGTGACTAACTAATTTCACAAAAGACCTTCTGGCATCACCAGAAATGGTCAGTGAATCTTTTGCCCCGAATCCTCAGCCTGCTCCATGCCATGTCACAGCAACGCCTCAGCCTGCTCCATGCCATGTCACAGCAATGCCTCAGCCTGCTCCATGACGTGTCACAGCAATGCTTCAGCCTGCTCCATGCCATATCACAGCAACGCCTCAGCCTGCTCCATGCTATGTCACAGCAACGCCTCAGCCTGCTCCATGCCATGTCACAGCAACGCCTCAGCCTGCTCCATGCCATGTCACAGCAATGCCTCAGCCTGCTCCATGCCATGTCACAGCCATGCTTGAGCCTGCTCCATGCCACGTCACAGCCACGTCTGAGCCTGCTCCATGCCACGTCACAGCCACGCCTGAGTCTGTTCCATGCCATGTCATGGCCACATCTGAGCAGTTGGACCTGGAGATGGTTCCTGCCATTATACCCACCCTTAGTTCTCCTGAGCATGCAAAGGGAACTTTCAACCCTCCGACCCCGCCTGGACCCTCCGAGCCCTGGAATCCGCCTTGGCCTGTCGGTCCCTCGAAATTGCCCCAGCTCTGCGTTCCCTTGGCTCCACTGTGGTCCTTCAGCCTGTCGGCTTTGCCAGGGTCCCTCATCCCTCCGGCTCCTCCTTGGTCTGTCGGTCACCTGGCTCTGCCTTGGCTCTCCGATCCTCTGGCTGTGCATCGTCCCTACGATCCATCAGCTCCACCGGGGACCTCCTTCCATACGGCTCCACCCTGGCCCTTCGAGTCTTCGGCTACTCTCCAGGCACCAAGTTCCATGGTGACACCCTTCAAGTCTCTCATGGCTCTGCTTTCCATGGCTCCACTCCTCAAGTCTCTCACAACCCCACCTTCCACAGCTCCACCCCTCGAGCCTCTCAGGGCCCCACCTTCATTGACTCTGCCCTGGTACCATGACCCATGCTATGCCATTCCAAGCCATGCCTCAAGACCCCCCCACCACCCCCCTCCCCCAGCTCCCTACAGAACTTTGGAATATTATGTCATGTTTTATGTGTTTTGTTCATGTGTTGGGACGTCGGGAGCCACCCCTTAGTGGGGGGGGGATATGTCGTGTATTTTGTTGATTCATGTTTTTCATGTCTTTTATTTTGAAAAGTTTAGTTCCTGTTTCCTGGTTATGTGATGTACTGTTTTCCCTCCATGTTCATGTGTCTTGTTTTCATTGGTTTATTGGTTGATTATCTTGTTATCAGTTCTGTCTGTTTATTGGTTATCTTTGTCATGTGTTCTCCCATGTCCATGTAATTAAACCCTCATGTTTTCCATTGTCAAGTATTGTATGTGTTTGGTACATTGTTCATGTCATGTCAGGTCATGCTATGCCAAGTTTATGTTAAGTCAAGTTCATGTTTATGTTTATGTTTCATTCACATTTGTAGTTAGGGTTTTAACTTGTATTAATAAATTGCACTTGGGTTCTTCAATTCATCATCTTCATCATTGTCAGCCCCAGCAGTGCATCGTTACACATACTTGTATATTAATAAATACTGAGTGGCGAATTCTCAGGGCCAGCAAAGCCTTCGCTGGCCTAACATGCCAAATAAATAAATATTTTTCATCCTTTCATTCTCAATCACCTTTTTGCCTATGTATTTTTAATCACTTTCCACTCTTAATTAATCTACAAACAAATAGAGAAAGACTAAAAGTTTATCCAGTCAGAATTTATTCCTTGATGCTTACAAGCAAAGTGTGACAGCTGTTTAACAAATCGCATGCCCGAAGCCAAGCTTGTTAGCCGAAGCAGCGCATGAGTCTGAGCTCCACCCCCTCAGGCCTTCAGAATTTCCAGAGAATCCCTCAACAGTGCAAATGAATGGGCAACTAAAGTCAGATTGTCAGATTCATCAGCCAATCAGATTGATTTATTTGTTCTTGGTGAGTGTGATCTTTAGGATATGTCCTGGTCGAGGCCTTCTAGCTGGCCTTGAGTGACGTAATCGCATTTTAAATGATGTACGTAATTTGAAAGCGAAGAGCTCGAGATCATCATAACTGCCGCTATCGCCATTGAGAAAGAGATCCTCATGGATTTAAAAACATGAGATGTTCTGCATGACAGTGTGATTGCTTAATTTATTAAACAGGAAAGGAGGGCTGATTTTCACTTCAAGCAAATTGGTAAGTGCTTTTTGCATTGTTATAGCAACATCAGGAGTTTTCTAAGTGTAAATTAGGCTGCTTGAGCATTCAGTGTCGGATCAAGTTTTGAAAAGTAGTGCTGCGTTCCATTCAACTCGGAAAGTCGGATTTTACAACCTCCTACTTGGAAAAGTGCAATGGAATGCATTTTTAAGTCAGAATTACAACTTGTAGGCTCGTGCAGAAATTTTCAATTCTGATTTCGCCGAGATGCAGGGGCATGACGTCACACAAACATGTCGACACTCAGGGAGATTCTATACAAAGTAAGTGATAAACATTCACTTTATTAAGTAATATCGATAAATGAGTTAGTTTCCACATTATATAATATTAAAGCTTGTTTAACAAACACCTGCAGAAACAGGTGCATAAACCAATTTATAAATTATAAACTCTTTTGATAATCATACACCTGAAGTACAAATGCTAGCGCTGCAGCATTGTTTATCAGTTGGGTTGCTAGGAGACATCTCTAATGAGAGTCAAACTCCTGCTAAGCTAATGGGAGTGTTGCAGTTCCGAATATCAGGGAATGGAATGCATTTCTGGTCGGAGATATCAAGTAGGAATATCCCACATCCAACTTGAATGGAACGCAGCATAACCGTGTACCCTGACGTAATGAAATTTATTGCAAGCAACATTTAAATCGCAAAGATTTTTCCAGGTATTATAGACCTCCTTGGTAGATTCATATGAAAAATTATGGTTTTTGACATTCATTCACAAAACAGTCATGCTGCAGTTAAAATTAGGCATGTTTGAGCATTAAGTGTCGTCTCAAGTTCTGGCTTTCGTGTGTGGACGTGTTTTTAAAATGTCAGTTGGTATTACTAGTTGACTGCCACATAATGTATGATATGGCATACGGTGTCTTATTCAATGTGAAACTGTGTTTTCTTAATGGCATGAATCGCACTGAAGGCCTAGACTTAAAATGCACAGCCCGCGGCTGTATATACTGTAATATATTAATACTGCACTGACAGCTGCCCCCCCCCCCCCCCCCCACACACACACTTTTAAAATGACTGCTACGCCCCTGTTGTAAATATATTGATTTTAACTTACTTGCATAGCAATATTCTCTTCAAACTGTTGCTCTGGCATTACAGTATTTAACTTGAAAGAGAAAACTCACAGCAGAAGTGAACAGTTCACACTAATGTCTACTATAGCGCACCCTGCATCAACATTGAAAATGCAATGCATACTTGCATTGCGGTGTTACACATTTCAGAATGCAACAACACCCGAAATCGAGCTTGTGTAGCTAGAGCGTTCTCGAGACATGTTAGTGCAGTGGTAAAGTTTTCGTATAGCATGTGAGTGGGCACAGGTTCGAATCAGCACAAAACGAAACGAAAAGCAAAAGGAAAACAAACAAAAATACACAAAACAAAGACCCAACAGGCAAGTAGTAAACTAATAAACCAAGCAAAATTGAAACTAAACTTAACAGTTTAGTGTGATCATCATGCATTTTGGTAGTATGGAAAAGAGCAGCTTTGACAATAACAAGCTCCTTTTGTGTTCTACGGGAAAAGTTTCAGAGCATTTTCAGTGCAACCCCGTGTCCACAAGCATGGATGTTGTATTTTGGCTTTGCTACACGCAACGCATAAATTAATTTTATTTAAACCAACTGATCTCAGTTCAGGAGACTCTGTGCTGTCAGTGAAGGGTTAAACTTTTGACGCACGGAGTTATGTGACCAAACAACATGGCACCGAACACAGCAGAGTTTGCGTTTGTTTGAAACACCAACAAACTACATCTGGTAAGAAACGTAATTACATTTTTACATTGAAACCTGTTTGAGTTAACATTAGAGTCTCTAGTTTCATTCGATATGCAGTTTTTTTTATATGAGTGATTTATCGCGAAACGGCATGCTGCTAAACACAATGAACACGTACGTGGACTGCATGCTCAGTTTCATTTAAAATACCCTATATTCACTGAGCATTATCACAATGAGAATTAATGGATGCATCCAAAAACTGGAAAATGTTGCTTTCAGAGGTTGTATATGGAGTTAGAATGAAAATAAGGTGCATTTCAAATTGTTCTGAGACCAGTGCAGACAGACAGCACACTGAAGGTTAAGTCTATCACTAAATAGGGAGCAAGGGAGCATCCTATAGCTCTCTATAAGTGTATTCAATCCAAACTTCCTATTTAAAGTTAAGTTGCAGGCTACAGATGATGTCTGGACCACTCAACATGTTTGGCAGACATGGGACAATGGTAATCATTACACAGATTCAGAATTTGTAATGTATACATTTATTTTAATATGGTTGGCAGTGATTGGATGATGCCGGCCAATACTTTGAATCAGAATTAATTATGCAAATTTCTGATGTAATGTCAGTAACATCTCAAAAACATGAAAAAACAACACTCCTGGAAGCATATGAAACAATTTGATATAAAAATCGGACATTCTATAGCTTGGTATTATTTAGAATTTCACAACTTAGTCCCACTGTCCACATATGTGGACATTAATTTTTAGGAAAACTATTTGGTCTACAAAAATGTTTTTTTGCATGTTTTGCATGTGATTTTTGCCAAAGAATCTTAGATAATTTAGACAAACTGTTTCTACCTACAGTAATCATTTAGATGTTGAATTTAAAATCACCTTTCTGAAAATCTGATGGGACAGTCCCCCCTTAGTTTGAATGGGCACAACACTCCTGGTGTCTTTACAATCATGCTATACATTCTATATTCTATCTGTTTCTCATTTTCTGAGCAGAGGCACGTACAGATACTGTGAGGAACTTCTGAGAGGCTTCACATAGACACAAACTTTTGCCCATCTCTCCAAAACCTTCATCATCACAGCAGCACACACCTGTCCCCGATCAGTGGCTTATGACCAAGCTGAAAATTTATATTTTTATCAGAGAGAAAAAAGGCAAACTTCGGATCAACAGCGTTCTGCCTTCCAATTTGCTGCACCCCATCTGCCATGGAATCAATCAGAGGACGGAGGATGGCGGTGCAGTGCTGTAGTGTGTGTGTGTGTGTAAGAGGGAGAGACTTGTCTTCCGCCTCCTCCTCTAAGTCACACACGTTCTCTCTTTCACACTTTCTCTCTATATTACCCCCCGTCTCTCCAATCTGGCTTGATGAATAAGGCTATAGTGCAGCGACTTCTGTCTTCATGCTGAATCACTGTTACACACACACAGGTCAGATTGCCCTGGTCTATGTAGCATCAGAACACTCTTCATGTGTTCTTTTCAATTACACTTAAAGGTAAAGTGTATTATATATATATATATATATATATATACACTACCGGTCAAAAGTTTTGAAACACTTACTCATTCTTTATTATAATTTTTTTTTTTTCACATTTCATTATAATAGTAGTCATCAAAACTATGGAATAACATAAATAGAACTATGGGAATTATGTTGTGACTAAACAAAATCCAAAATAAATCAAAACTGTGTTTTATTTTAGCATCTTCAAAGTAGTCACCCTTTGCCTAGAATTTGCAGACATTTTCTCAACCAATTTCTTGAGGTATCACCCTGGGATGCTTTTTAAACAGTATTGAAGGAGTCCCCGTCTATGTTGGGCATTTATTGGCTGCTTTTCTTTATTATTTGGTCCAAGTCAACAATTTCAAAAACTTTTTTTTTTTATAAATAAAATGTTAGTTTTATAATGAAATAAATTAATATATATATATATATATATATATATATATATATATATATATATATATATATATACAGTTGAAGTCAGAAGTTTTCATTTACCTTAGCCAAATATATTTTAACTCAGTTTCCCTATCTGTCACTCACTCGATGTTGTGTCGATGTAGTGACACTAGGGGTCACTCTTGGGAGCCCGAGAAACCTCTGGTCTTTGATAAAAGGCCAATGAAAATTGGCGAGTGGTATTTGCATGCCACTCTCCCGGACATACGGGTATAAAAGGAGCTGGTATGCAACCACTCATTCAGATTTTCTCTTCGGAGCCGAACGGTCATGCTCATGCCGTTCATCTTTTTAAAGATGCCTTTCCGATTGTGTGTTATTCCTGGTTGCGGTCGTTATCTCTCAACTTCGGATGGTCATGATCGCTGTCTTTCATGTCTGGGTGCGACCCACACGGAGGCAGCGTTTGTGGATGGTTCATGTTCTGACATGGCAACGTTGCGGTCGCGGTTTGCTTTCATAAGAAAGCAAGCCACCCCAGCGGCTCCCCGCCTCGGTCCTTCTACCTACGGGTATTTTTGGGGACCCCAATGGGATCGTCTCCGCCGGGTATCCCCCCGCAGACCTCCCATTCCCCAGCATGCTCATCTGCCCCAATCGGGCTTCTGAATGAGTTCGCCGGCTCGTCTCATGGTGAGTCTGGCTTCTTGTTCGGAGCCCACGAAGATGATGAGCTCTCGAGCGCAGCATCGGAGAGCGGGCTTGTCCAGTCGGACACAGAAGCCTTAGCTGGGCTTCCCCCTTCAGGGACGATTGCCCAGTCACAGGCCGATGCCGAAATGACGGACATGCTTTCCCGGGCAGCCGCAAGCGTCGGGTTAGAGTGGAACCCTCCGCTCTCCTCTGAACCCTCACGGCTTGATGATTGGTTTCTGGGCTCGCAGCCACGCCCTGCTCCAGTGCCATTCTTCCCGGAAGTGCATGAGGAGCTGACGAAGTCGTGGGAGGCACCTTTTACTGCCCAGCCCCGATTCCGCAGTTCCCCTGCTCTCACTACCCTCGATGGCGGGGCGGCCAGGGGCTACACGGCGATTCCCCCGGTGGATAAGGCACTTGCGGTGCACCTATGCCCGCAGAGCGCCGCCACCTGGCGTGGACGCCTAAGCTCCCGTCCAAGCCCTGTAGGCTCACGTTGTCCCTGACGGCTAAGGCCTACAGTGCTGCTGGACAAGCCGCCTCTGCCCTGCATGCCATGGCTCTCCTGCAGGTCCACCAAGCCAAGGCGCTGAAAGAACTGCACGAGGGTAGTTCTGCCCCAGATTTGATGCAGGAACTGCGCTCGGCGACCGACCTCACTCTTCGAGTGACGAAGGTCACGGCGCGGTCTCTCGGGCAGACGATGGCCACACTAGTGGTCCAGGAGCACCACCTTTGGCTCAACCTGGTCGAGATGGGCGAGGCCGACAAGACATGGTTCCTTGCTGCCCCCATTTCCCAGGCGGGCCTATTCGGCGACACCATCAAGGACTTTGCTCATCAGTTCTTGACGGTGAAGCAGCAGACGGAGGCAATCCGGCACATCCCGCACCCCATCTGCTCGTCGCCAAGGGTGTCCCCCTGCGGTGACTGCACAGGCTCCACTGCAGCCCACCCCTCCGGCCCGGCCCCGGCGTGGAGCCCACCTCAGGAAGCCGACGCCACCCATCTCACAGCCGGCACTGAAGAACCCACGGAGGTCATCAAAGCGCCCCTGAGACGGGCGACCCAGGGTCGAGGGAACCTACTCACATGGAGCTGGTAAGAAGACCACTCCATCCCCCAGTGGAGGGCGGGGTGGAAAATCATTTGTTGCCTTTTTGTTTGATTTCGCTGCATGCCCAAGTGGCTGCGGTACCCAACAATTCAGCAAAAGAGCGGCTTCCTTCCTCCCTGGGTCACAAATCCAGTGTGTACGGTCGTCACCACGACTACCGTCCACAGACTTTTTCTTGAAGGATTGGCACTCCAGCGGTGGCCTTTCCGCCCCTGAGTGCCCAGCTGTGGCACACAGCCACCCCCGATGTGGCAGTCCCCACGGGTTACGAGGACAGGCCTCTTCCTCCCCCATCCCAGGCTGTTCCGAGGGTGGTCACAAGGATCCAGGTAAGTGCTTCGATGTCCCTAGACTTAGCACGGCCACGACGTGCATCAGTCCCTCCTGCAGCAAAGAACACTCACAACATGATGCTTCCTCCCCCATGCTTCATGGTTGGGATAGTGTTCTACGGCTTGCAAGCCTCACCCTTTTTCCTCCAAACATAACAATGGTCATTATGGCCAAACAGTTCAATTTTTGTTTCATCAGACCAAAGGACATTTCTCCAAAAAGTAAGATCTTTGTCCCCATATGCACTTGCAAACTGTAGTCTGGCTTTTTTATGGCGGTTTTGTAGCAGTGGCTTCTTCCTTACTGAGCAGCCTTTCAGGTTATGTCAATATAGTTCTTGTTTTTCTGTGGATATAGATACTTGTCTACCTGTTTCCTCCAGCATCTTCACAAGGTCCTTTGCTATTGTTCTGGGATTGATCTGCATTTTTTGCACCAAACTACGTTCATCTCTAGGAGACAGAATGCATCTCCTTCCTGAGTGGTATGATGGCTGTGTGGTCCCATGGTGTTTATACTTGCGTACTATTGTTTGTACAGATAAACGTGATACCTTCAGGCATTTGGAAATTGCTCCCAAGGATGATACAGACTTGTGGAGGTCCACAATTTTTTTCTGAGGTCTTGGTTGATTTCTTTTGATTCTCCCACGTCAAGCAAAGAGGCACTGAGTTTGAAGGCAGGCCTCCTATCAGAAGCTACTTGTCTAAAGGCTTGACATCATTTTCTGAAATATTCCAAGCTGCTAAAAGGCAAAGTTAACCTAGTGTATGTAAACTTCTGACCCACTGTAATTGTGATATAGTCAATTATAAGTGAAACAATCTGTCTGTAAACAATTTTTGTAAAAATTACTCGTGTCATGCACAAAGAAGATGTCCTAAATGACTTGCCAAAACTATAGTTTGCTAATATGAAATCTGTGGAGTGGTTAAAAAAATGAGTTTTAATGATTTCAACCTAAGTGTATGTAAACTTCTTACTTCAACTATATATATATATATATATATATATATATATATATATATATATATATATATATAATATGCAGAGATAACTTTATTTGTAGTTAACATTCTCTCTAACATGGAAATTGTAAACACTGTGGCTCTGTGAATGAATCAAAACATTGCTCTGTTTGTTTGAGCAGCCAGACACAGCAACATTGATTCAACCAATGTTGATGAATCAATAGCTGCATTTCCACTATCATACCAGTGTGAGCCAGGGCTATCAACTGCTCAGCTGGGGCCAATAGCCTCGGACCTCGAACCACGAGACCAAAATCAATTTGCATTCCCACCATCGGGCCAGTAGCCCCGATGCGTTGCTCTAAACCCGCCCTTAATATGCAGCCCTGGTGCCAACGTCACACCCCCTGCCCATTTCACAATCAAGAGGGAAACTCAAGCTGAGGTATCAGACCCTGGAGACTAGATAGCCCTCTAAATAAACACAAATTTGTAACATTTTTATTTGTATTTTTCACGAACCTGTACCGTTGTGCACTGGATACGTTAGGCAGACACCGTCGATCTGACATTGCACATTTTCATCATCCAAATATTTTGAAGAGCTTTGATTTCGTCTACTGACCAGTACTGACGATTCTCCATTCTCTGTTGATCTGTTGAGGTAAGCTGGTTGCTAGATTTGAAATTTTGGGAAATTACTATCTTTGTGCTGAATCACTGACCTGACTCAGTGAAACTCTGCCATTGAAACTGACCAGCCTCAACCCCCTGTTGGCTTTCTTTGGCCCAAGGTTAATCGGTGGAGGAGGTACAATGTAGCCCTGGAAGTGACAGTGGGAACATAACTGTCCTTGGCACGCACTAGCAGGCCCTCATTTGGCCCTATAGTGGAAACGCGGCTAATTATATGTAACCCTAATCAAGATGCTAACATTACATAACTTTTACAATGTGACTATGTGCACTAGGTGTTAATAGCACCTGCCACACAGCATTGCTATTTGCACTCCAATAGTCAAGTAAAAATACAGAAATCAAAGACAAACTGTGCCCCCAAGTGCGCTGCAGTAGTGTATTGTGTAAATACGGTGTGGATGTGCTTTCATCAAGTGTACTTCCATGGCTCGATGTCCCAGTTTTTCCCATCCTGTTTCCTGTCTCCACTCTTAATATTTCCTTTAATACCTCTTATAATAATAAATAAAAATGCAAATAAAGGTTGATTTCCTCACAGTGATTAAACATGGTTTTACTAATATGGCAATAAGCATATTTTTTGGCAGGGGCCTTAGTTTTAATGCAATTAACCATGGTGTTATTACATTAATATGGTGTTTATATAGTAACCATGATTAATTTTGTGGTTACTATGATTTTACTACAAAATACCATTGTGAAACTATGGTTTTGTAGTAAAACCATGGTTAATTTTTGTAAGGGAAGGTTTAGAGTTAGGTTAAGGGGTAGGGGTTGGTTTAGGGTGTCTATGGGACTCTAAATAAACACAATAAACATGCTGCAGTGATGCCCCTATACTGTATGTTATGTTGCAGCCTTATGCTAAAATGATTTTAATATTTTTTTCACATCAATCTACACTCCATACCCCATAATGACAAAGCAAAAACCAGATTTTTGATAACACCGCAAATGTATTAAAAATAAAAAACTGAAATATCACATTGACATAAGTATTCAGACCCTTAACTCAGTACTTAGTTGAAGCACCTTTGGCAGAGATTACAGCCTCAAGTTTTTTGGGTATGATGCGACAAGCTTTGCACACCTGGATTTGGGGATTTTCTGCCATTCTTCTCTGCAGATCCTCTCAAGCTCTGTCAGGTTGGATGGGGACTGTCGGTGGATAGCCATTTTCAGGTCTATCCAGAGATGTTCTGGGTTCAAGTCCGGGCTCTGGCTGGGCCACTCAAGGACATTCACAGAGTTGTTCTAAGCCACTCTTGCATTGTCTTGGCTGTGTGCTTAGGGACATTGTCCTGTTGGAAGTTGAACCTTCGGCCCATTCTGAGGTCCTGAGCACTCTGGACCAGGTTTTCATTAAGGATCTCTCTGTATTTTGCTGCATTCAGCTTTTCTTCAACCCTGACCAGTCCCCCAGTCCCTGCCGCTGAACACCCCCCCCCCCCCCACAGTATGATGCTACCACCACCATGCTTCACCGTTGGATTGGTATTGTGCAGGTGATGAGCGGTGCCTGGTTTCCTCCAGATATGACGCTTGGAACTGATGCCAAACAGTTCAATCTTCATTTCAGCAGACCAGAGAATCTTGTTTCTTACAGTCCGAGAGTCCTAGGTGCTTTTTTATGTTTCTTGCACTGAGGAAAGGCTTCCGTCTGGCTACTCTGCCATAAAGCCCAGATCGGAGGAGTGTTGCAGTGATGGTTGTCCTTGTGCAAGTTTCTCCCATCTCCACACATGATCTCTGGAGCTCAACCAGAGTGACCATCGGGTTCTTGGTCACCTCTCTTACCAAGGCCCTTCTACCCGATTGCTCAGTTTGGCCGGGCAGCTTTAGGATGAGATCTGGTTGTTCCAAACTTCTTTCATTTAAGAATTATGGAGGCCACTGTGCTCTTGGGAACCTTCAGTGCAGCCACATTTTTTATTTATTTATTAGCCTTCCCCAGATCGGTGCCTCGACACAATCCTGTCTCTGAGCTCTGCAGGCAGTTCCTTAGACCTCATGGCTTAGTTTTTGCTCTGATATGCATTTTCAGCTGTGAGACCTTATATAGACAGGTATGTGCCTTTCCAAATCATGTCCAATCAA
Source organism: Myxocyprinus asiaticus (assembly GCF_019703515.2). Lineage (NCBI taxonomy): Eukaryota > Metazoa > Chordata > Actinopteri > Cypriniformes > Catostomidae > Myxocyprinus > Myxocyprinus asiaticus. The sequence goes on from NC_059346.1 coordinate 49,624,107, forward strand.
TTGAATGTTCCACAGGTGGACTCCAATCAAAGTGTAGAAACATCTCAAAGATGATCCAGAGAAATGGGATTCACCTGAGCTAAATTTCAAGTGTCCTAGCAAAGGGTCTGAATACTTATGTCAAAGTGATATTTCAGTTTTGTCTTTTTAACAAATTTGCAAAGTTATCAAAAATCTGGTTTTTGATTTGTCATTATGGGGTATGGAGTGTAGATTATTTAAAATATTTAAAGCATTTTAGCATAAGGCTGCAACATAACAAAATGTGAAAAAAATGAAGGGGTCTGAATATTTTGTGAATGCACTGTATCTGCCACTATTTGCACTGGGGTGCAAACAGCATCTAACACTATTTGCACTTAGCTGCTGCTTAACGTTTACTGAAGCTTCCTGGTTACCATTCAGATAAGAATAAAAACATCCTGAGCCCTGAATTCTGATTTTTAATCTAAACAAATACAAATTAATTTTACAACATAATAATACCTTTATCTCTTTATTCAGACACCATCTGTAACCAAGAAGCCTAAGAAGAATGTAATTTCCCTCCGCTCATTGTGTACTGTTGCCTGATATTCAGCAGCATTCAGTCACATCACTGGCAATGACAGGAAAGGCCAGGTTACCAAATGAAGAAAAACTAACCTCTGGCTAGAGGCAACAGTACTTCAACTGATTGTTCTACAATTGAAATGTCACCAAGACTTAGAGTTAAAGGTCTTTTCAAATATGAAGTGACTGTTTACTTTCAGTTAAGAATCAGTCAGGCATCCGCAGGGCTTCAGTCAAACAGGCGTGAAAGTAGAGATGCAGAGTGTGTAAAATTAATGTGGAATTATGCTGCGGTGTATGTATGCTACCAGAGTCTAAGAGGTTACAGCAAGTGTTAAGTATATTCAGGTATGTTACTCTTGCATTCACGATGGTTGCATACATTTTTGAAAATGCATAATGCAGGGTGCCTTGCGCATATCACGGTTATAACACCCTGACTTTGATTTGGCGGATAAAAGTTTTAAAATTATAAATAATGTTCAAATTACACTGCTAGAAGTTTTTAAGATTTACTAACGTTTTTACTTTATGCACCACAAAAATTATCATAATTAATTTTAAGTCAGAAGCTGAAAGCAAATTCAAAGAAGACATTCATTTTATCTCATTGTATTTATTAAATGCAAGTTTTATGTTTTTAATACACAAATTGCTAGGGATACAAAAAGAGACACATCACTGACCCTTTCAAGTAAATATAACCAGTGGCTGATCATATTATTTCTGTTGTTAGCTCTGTTAATATCCAGACTGATCACACTGTGAATTTGGCAACAGTACAGTAGGTTGACAGTTTTGCTGCTGAAATCGGTCTGTGCCAATCAAAAATTGTAATCACTGCCCCAAGTAGTGGAAGATGTAAGTGTTGTTGAACGTATGGGCATGTGCAAGTTCCAGTTTTTGGGTGAAATGTCCAAAAAGTGAGCTGTATTTTTAAACAGGAATCCAATTTCTACCCAAAACCCAAACCCAAATCCTAAACCTAATCATCAGTGTAGTGAAAAGGTCATTTTTGAGCAAAAATGCAACCTCAAAATCATGCTCTACATTGTTTATGTCAATACGATTACTTCCTGTTTCCCACGGGACCAGAGCCAGTGGTTGATCTGTAATTTTTTTTTAAGGGGGATGGTGTAGTCAAAGTTGTTGTTTTGTTTTGTTTTGTTTTTTTTAGGGGGGGGGGTCTATTACTTATGGGTCATTGACAAATTACACCCAAAATTTAAATGAGAAACCTTTTAAAAATCTAACACTTACTGTATGTCATATTTTCAGAAATGTCATATTTGTCCAGTTTGGTTTCATACATTTTTGAAAAACCTTTATAGCATTTTCAAAAAAACAAACAAAAATCTTTCAAATTGTCATGTGGTGTAACTATTAAGTAAAAAGTATTATAATACTTTCTTTGCAACTTGAATGCATGAGAGAATAAACAACTTATTCATTAATTTCCAAAAAGTATTCAAACACATTTGTCGAGGAAATAGTTTTTTTATGAATATTATGAATTTTTGAGTCAAAATATCAACTTTTTCTCAGGGTTACACCACATGAACAAAATGTGCCATTTCATAACCATGTCAAAATAAATAGCATTTGTTTTTTAAACATCTTCCTTTCTACAAATATGAATCATATTTTAAAACAATTGTTTCACTGTTTGTTTGTTTTTAGAAATAACAATAAAATATTATTCTGCACTAGTCATGCCAATTTTTTAATGAGACTATTTTCTTTTTTCTTTTCTTTCTTTTTTTTCTTTTTTTTTTTTACTGTCTCTGGACACCACATCACATTTTTTACTTTAAGCCCCAGAAAAAATATCAATATGACTAAACTCAGCAACTGAAAAATTTTAATCACAGAAGAGGTGTAATCAAGTAAATGGTTTGTGTGAACTGCATTTTTTATGTTTTTTTTTTTAATTTTATTTATTTATTTTATATATATATATATATATATATATAAAATCAACATTTAAACCCCACAACCCTCCTTCCCTGACCAGCCCCCCCCCCCCCCCAAAAAAAAAACAACACTGTGGTCAATATACATACATACATATAAAAACATAAATACATATAAATATATATACACATACATACATACATACACACACATAATAATCATACAAACTATAATACACTACTCTCTCCACACCCCACCCGAGAGCCCTCCAAAAACTCCAAACACCTGCCCCATTTTCGAACAAACTTATCCAAGCCACCCCGTCTTCCAGATGACACCTCCTCATAAGCTGCCACCCTCCCCACCTCCGTGCACCACTCTGGATATGGGGGCGCACCAGCTGACCTCCAACCCCTCAAAATAACCTGCCTGGCGATCATCACACACGTCAGAACCCAGTTGCCTATATGGCCATCCCCCACATCGATGACCGCCCCATCGCCCAGAACACAAAGTCTGGGGCAAAATGAAACCTGAGTACCCACCACGTCACACACAAAATTTTGAACCTTCGACCAGAATTTTTGGATCTCGACACACCACCAAAAAACATGGGCCATGTCTCCATCCTCCGATTGGCATCTCCAGCAGGTGGATGTGTCTTTAAGACCAAGCCTATACAGTCTAGAGGGGGTCCAATAAAATCTATGCAAAATTTTGAATTGTATAAGACGCACCCTTGCATCACTAGATGCAGACTTAATGTTTTTAAGAATCTTAGCCCACATTCCTTCCTCCAATGCCAAGTTGAAATCTTTCTCCCATACTCTCTTGAGAGAAGTTAAGGCTCCGTCCCCCATACTCTGAATTAACAGGGAGTAGTACACTGATGCCTCATGACCTTTTCCAAAAGCTGCAATCACCTCTCCCAAAGCATCTGCCTCCTTAGGGGGATGTGTGCTACTCCCAAAAATAGTGCAAAGCAGGTGGCGCAGTTGTAAATACCTATAAAACTGAGGTCTGGGGATCCCAAAATGTTGGACCAAGTTTTCAAATGATCTCAACACACCACCTTCATATAGGTCACCGAGTGTAGCAACCCCCCTCACAATCCACTCTGGCCAGCAGAAAGGAGACTTGCCAATACATAGTCTTGGGTTCTGCCATATGCTCGAGGCAGCATTTAAATAAGTGTCCAATTTAAACAATCTAGACACTTTAGTCCATACCGAGTGTAAATGTGAAATAACAGGGTGTAACTTAACTTTTCCGATTAGTTTGATAGAGATGCTTTGTAATGGCGAAATAGAGGCAAGAACTGCCTGTTCAATAACAAACCAGGGAGGGGCTCTCTCTCAGGTGGAAGTGACCAATGAGCCAAATGTCTGAGACTGAACGCATAGTAATAAAACAAAATCTTGGGTAGGCCTAGCCCTCCTTTGTCTATCGGCCTATGTAACTTATTAAAATGCAAACTGGGACATTTACCATTCCAAATGAAGGACTTCGCTATGCTATCAAATTCCTTGAAATAAGAGAGGGGGACATCTATAAGGAGATACTGTAATAGGTAGTTGAATTTTGGAATACAATTCATTTTAATAACATTAACCTTCCCAATCATCGATAAATGTAATGAAGCCCACCTGCTGACATCGCTCGAAAACCTTTTTATTAAAGGGTCAAAATGAACACTAACTAAATCAGACAAATTTGCTGGGAATAAAATCCCCAAATACTTAATGCCCTGTTTGGGCCACTGGAAGGCGCCCGGCTGAAAAGCCATTACTGGGCAGTACGCTGTCAAAGCCAAAGCTTCGGATTTAGCCCAATTGACTTTGTATCCTGGAACTTGGAAAAGGAATTAATAATTCTGTGGAGGCAAGGCATAGGTCTAGTAGGTTCAGGGACAAATAATAAAATATCATCTGCGTAAAGCAGAAGTTTATGCGGCACACCTCCCACCACCACCCCTGGAAAATCATCCACCTTTCTTATTGCAGCTGCTAATGGTTCCAGGGCAAGACAGAACAATAATGGGGAAAGAGGGCAACCCTGCCGAGTGCCCCTATTCAAAGTAAAATAATCTGAGATTAATCCATTTGTTTGTACTGCTGCTACAGGGTGTCTATAAAGTAACTTAATCCAACCAATAAATGTACTCCCGAACCCGTACATTTCCAAAATCTTAAAAAGATAATCCCATTCTACCATATCAAATGCCTTTTCGGCATCAAGTGAGATGGCAGCGATTGGAGATTGATCATTCGCTACTGACCACATGATATTGATGAGACGCCTGATGTTATCAGAAGAGCCCCGAATAAACCCCACCTGATCTATATGTATAAGAGATGTCATAACTTTACTTAATCGATTAGCCAAAATTTTTGACAATATTTTTACATCTAGTTGGATCAGGGAAATTGGACAGTAACTTTTACACTCGCTTGGATCTTTGTCCTTTTTAAGAATCAGACTGATCCGGGCTTGTGTCATGGTTGGAGGAAGCTTTCCATTCTTTAATGAATCAGTATAAACTTCTAACAAAAGTGGAGCCAGTTCTGTAGCATAGGATCTAAAAAATTCTGTGGCAAAACCATCTGGCCCTGGAGCCTTGCTAGTAGGTAGGGACTTAATTACCTCGTCAAGCTCCTCCAAGGTTATCTCAGAATCAAGAGAGTTTTTCTGCACAGTCGTCAGTTTAGGAAGATCTAATCATTCCACAAAGTTTCTAATATCTTCATCAGTAGACGAAGACGTGGAACTATAAAGATCAATATAGAACTCTTTAAAGGCATTATTAATATCAATGGCTGAGGTAAATATTTCACCACCAGCAGATTTCACTGAGGGAATGGTAAAAAAAAGACTCTCTCTGCTTTATATATCTAGCCAAAAGCTTCCCTGCTTTGTCACCCGACTCAAAGTATGACTGTCTTGTCCTGAATAACCAAAACTCCACTTTCCACGACAAAATAGTATTATATCTATATTTCAATCGGGTCAATTCTCTGAGGCCATCAACTGACATAAGGCGCTTCAGCTCTGCCTCTGCACTTTTAATATTTCCTTCCAACTCCACGAGTTCTCGTGCTTTGGATTTTTTGATGAATGTGGCATACTGTATGATCTGGCCCATAAGAACTGCTTTAAGTGCCTCCCAAGCCACGCCCACAGAGGATACTGAGGACCAGTTGGTCTCCATATAAACATTGATTTCAGTCTTTAGCATTTGTTGGAAATCAGGATTTTGCAGAAGGGCGCCAACTATATGATTTCTTTTTCTCTATATGTGGCATCACCTCTAAACTCACCAGGGCGTGATCTGAGATTAAAATGTTTCCAATTGAGCAATCAACAACAAATGAAATTAGGGATTTGGATATCAAAAAAAAAAAAAAACTATTCTAGAATAAATCTTATGGACTGATGAAAAAAATTTATAGTCCCTACCAGATGGGTTCAAAAGTCTCCAAATATCTGAAAGACCAAGATTTTTACACACTTACACACTTTTGCTTCACTATGATCAAGGACTGAGTCCATCAAAAGATTGAAGTCTCCTCCCAATATTATATCATGATGGGTGCCAGCGGTTTGCAACATCCCTTCAAGATCTATAAAAAAGCCCTTATCATCAGCGTTAGATGCATAAATATTAGCCAAAATCAACCTTTGCCCTTGAATTTCAGCTAAAACAATAATTACTCTTCCTAATTTATCTTTAATCTGTTTGAGACATTTGAATTGTAAATGTTTATTAATCAATATAATAACTCCCTTGCTCTTACTTGTGCCAGCACTAAAGAAAGCATGTCCACCCCATATCTTCCTAAATTTTTCAGCTTCCTGCAGGGAGAGATGTGTTTCTTGAAGAAACACTATATCATATTTCTTACGTTTAAGAAAAGAAATAACCTTCCTTCTTTTTATGGGGTGCCCCAACCCATTCACATTCCATGTGGAGAGAGATAGTACACTTATATTAACAACTGACATATTGATATAATAGAAAAAATAAATTGTGTGCCAAAAACAAAATTATGAAGACCACATTCCCCATTAGTGAAACAATCAACCCCCGAACATCCCCCCGAACAAAACAAACAGAAAAAAGAAAAACGTGCGCATTAACCCCGCGCACGACAGCGCCAACTGGCGACAATCCCTCTAAACTCAAAAGGTCCATGAACACCCTTGAGTCCCCATGATAACTTTGCCATCGGATTGCTCAATTTAATTACATAACAGAAAATACTTTGTGAAATAAACCCAGTCAATAGGAAAAATGAACACAAAGAACATGTAGATTCATTCACAGAACTGTCTCAAAGGTGTGATCTTCCACAAAACAAATTTCAGCTGATATAAAACCATTCGGAATCCTCGGACAGACAAACGAATGTTCAGTGAGCCGGCTGTTATGAGTTCAACGGATGACGTAATCATTCCAATATCTCATAAAAAAACTCAACAAAACAAACCACAGCCAGCAGGAGGAATAAGCACGGAGAACGAACAGATGAATCAACAGCTGTTCCAAAGGAGTGTTATTCATCAGAACAAGCTCCAGCCGCTAGGCGGAACCAATACAAAAAGAAACAAAACCGGCATCCCGGTTCCCCCGGATGATCGAGTCAGTTCACTCAGAGGCTGCATAAAAGTATATACCATGACTTACACAATCCGTCAGCTTTATAAAATACATCCTTTGTGTGAGCATGTAGATATTTTGCGGTCATCCATAGTGTCCACTCTCAATCTATCTGGGAACTTCAATGCAAAAGTTTCTTTATGGAAAGTGTTATTCACAAAACAAGCTCCAGCCGCACGGTGGAGCCAATGCAAAAAACCTAAAATGTCACCCAGCTTCCTCAAGATTAATTACAGAGTCAGGCCCGCTCACATGAGAAACATCCAATGGTTTACTCAGACACTGATTCTATAAAAGACATTGCCAGATTTGGACATGTGAATACTTTGCAACCGACCTTTGTTTCTATTCTCAGTTTGGCAGGAAACATTAGAGCAAACGAGATCTTTTTCTGATGTAAGAGTTTCTAACATTCCTTGAACCGATCGCGTTTCTCTCTTGTCGAACTCGCAAAGTCCGGGAACAAGAAAATATTATGGTTCTTCCAAGAAAGCTTCCCTTTGCTCCTCGCCTGGCGCAACACAAGATCTTTATCGGATGATCTCAGAAATCTGGCCAGAATCGATCGGGGCCTATCTCCCTCAGCAGATCTCCGAGCCGGCACTCTGTGAGCCCGCTCGATTTCCAGCTTGTGGCCTGCTATGTCGAGTAGACTCGGGAAAAGCTCCTCATGCTCAGGAATTCCAACAGTTCGAACGTTATTCCTGCGGTTTCTATTCTCAAGATCTTCAATCTTGTCAAGGAGATGTTCCAAATCAACTTTGGTCGCTAGCGGATTAGCAGCTAATTCCCTCTCCGAAGATTCCAGAAAATCGATTCATTTTTCAACATCAGTCACTCTTGTAGCTAACTCAGAGAATTTTGTTTCCATCGCCATAATCGATCGATGTATTACAGCGAGATCCTCCAAGTCAGCAAGAATCTTCGTCAACATCACCGACATGTTGGACAACTGACGCTGGATTCCTTCTCCCGCCGCGCCATCCAAATCGAGTCCCCGGTCTGTAGGCCTGTCAGGGCTTTCATCCTGAACACTTAAGTGTCTTTTAATGTCTCCAAAGCCTTTTGACTTCTTTGCCATATTTTGCAACAAAGGGCAAATGTGTAACTGGGTGTATCAAATTTCACCAAATTATAACATGAGAATAATCGAAAATTCAGCAAAGTGCGCAGAGCTCATCGCTCACACGTCCGCTCCTTGCATGGCGTCACGTGACCCCCTTTTTTTATGTATTTTTAATTGAATAGATCAGGACAAAAATGAGCATCACTTCATTGACTCATGGCCATAATATGCACCTGTTACCCTCTGTAATTGTATTTTATGATTAATTTTGTGAAAAGAATCCACATTATGATCATGAAAAAGTTGTTTTTCTAGATCGCTCGCCCACTGCAGACACACATTTTTTCTACTCCAATCTACTACTTGACCATGTTTGAAAGTGTGTGAAACATTTGAAAACTTGTGGCTTAAGTTTCATGTGAACACTAGGGCAATTCAATCCATCGCAAACTCCGACATACTTGCCAGTGTTTTCAGAAAACCGGTGTCTTTTTTCGCAGTGGAGAGAGAGCTTGCACTCTTAAGGTTGCCCGATTGAGAGACTAAAGCTTCACCCTGGCAGCATATATCCAAACTGTACAAATGTCCAGATTTGATTGGGGGATTTCACCTATAGAAATCTGGCAAACGGGATGGTGGTTTTACAAGGGGGATGCTTTTTGTTATTTCTTGCAACAAGGGGGATGGCATTCCCCCTCAACACAAGCCCTGACCAGAACCCATGTCTTGGAGGTTGCCCACGCAACACGCTATTAATAGTGCTAGAGGTAAATGTGTTCAAACTTGAATCCATGCAAAAATGTCTGATGGGGGATGGAACTTGTTACTAATTAGGGTTGATTTCAGGGCACATGAACTTTTGAAAGCAACATGACAATTTCCAGAGGGATCATGTTGAAAAAAGATAGAGTAGGCTACTTCTTACAGTGTTTAACAAACGCTTTTCTTCCAAAGTGACACATGCTGCACTAACTACAGGAAAACCTTGGCACAAGCTGCTTAAAGAAACACTAGAGATATTGAAGGTGATTCTCCAGTTCAAGGCTTAGCACAGCCTGAGCCCAAGTCTAAAGCCTAAAGGTAACTCGCCCATGATGACCTTCTGAACTCACAGTGAAAAAATGTAGTTCAGGTCAAAAGTTTACAATTCAGAAAATAACAGCTGAACTTTCTGTGCTTTAAAAATAAGTTTTGAGTTGTTTTATTATTTATTCAAAAGGAAATACATTCTCACCCCCACATGCCCTCAGGTGAATGAAGACCAATTGTTCACCATATAGTCTATTGTTTTAACACATGCACCTCTGCCAACAAACAAACTGATCCTGTGAAGAAAAATATTACATATATCAATTACGGAATTAATACAAAATAAAATTATTAACTCTTTCAATAAAAACTTTACATATTTTACCATAAATTTCACAGTGCTGATACGTGACAAAGTTTTTCTGTACTGTTTTAGAGGAATAATTTCATTCTGAAATTTGCTATCATTCAATTAAATTCTAGGATCAATATGTGCTTATGTGAAAAACTGTGTGGTTTCTTGTGTAGCCAAAGCTATTTACTGCCTCCTCCTCATCACCAGAAGAAACTGGACTAAACAAATGATTACAGGTAATAATCTCTTTGTAAAGCCATGAAGAACATTTTTTTATCATTTTAAATCTAAGAAATCATTTTGACCTCCCTGAAGGCCTTATGGAATATTACCCAATGGTCTGATCATTTTCAATCTGAAAAACATTTGTAATTATGAAAAGTATTTGGACAGTTATGGACACTTAAATCACATGTCCAGTGTCTGAGTTTCATTGCACTGGAAACAAAATATGAAACCAAATGGCATTTGAAAAAAATTATGCTAGACCCTTCTCAGAACTTGCTTCAAATATCTTTGTAATTTTTGCCATTACTTTTTAACCAACTGGTCCCAACGTCATTTTTGTAGATATATGAAGTCAGTTCCCCTCAAGTTCACACAGGTGTCCTACCAGAGTAACCACAGGTTCAACACATTAACAATGAACATGTTCCAAAAAAACTGGAAGAAAAGTATCCAATAACTTTTTGTCTCATTATCTTTTCTTATATCTTGCTAAACCTCACAACTCAAATACATTTTCTCTCTTTAAAATTCTGTGGGTGACCAACCTGAATTTCACAAAAAAAAAAAAAAAAAAATATATATATATATATATATATATATATAGTGCTTCCTGAACCGAAATGTTATGTCTCAAATTGTTTTTTTTTTTTTTTTGTTGTTGTTGTTTGTTTGTTTGTTTTTTAGTACTCTTACAATGCAGGATTCACTGCTGTCTCAGACTCTCCTGTGATCACCATCTCTAAATAAGAGCTTGTTACCCATCCAAACAGCACATTACCATCCCAAATCTGTTATTGCTGCCAGATGCAGGATTTTCATTAAATTCCAAAGAGTCTTATTTTACAAATTTACATACATTTAGCCTGATTAACCCACCAGCATTAATTCACGAGTAAATCAAAATAATTCTGGCAGGTGGAGTCCAGAGAAGGATCAGTGCTGATGAAGAAATAAACATCTGGAGTTTCAGATGTGTTATCTGAATATTCTGCTGTAGTGCCTGCAGCACAAAGCCTGATTGATGCTAAAGACTTATGGCAGATAAGATAACCACACTATCTGTAAAGTGTTTCTACTGGCAGAGTAATTATTGGCAGATAGTTTTTTTAAAGGGGGGTTTTTGAGTCCTGTAAAACTGCTTCACCAAACTAAAGGTGAATGGTGTCTAAATTTGTATTATTATTATTATTATTATTATTATTATAATTATTTACAGTTGTAGGGAAAAGAATGTGAACCCTTTGATTTAAATATATATATTTTCAGTTATAATATGAAAACTGCACTGTTTGTGTGTTATTTGTTTAATTTGATTGTGTTTGTCTATTCCTATTACTTGATAATTTTGTAGATCAGATCAGATTTATTTATTTTTTAAATCCAAGGGTTTACACAATTTTCCCTGCAGCTGTCTGAAATTACAATTTAGAGCAGAAAATAGCTGAGCAGAATGTTCAGATGTCATCACTTTCCTTCTTTCATGTCCCCCAAATCATCTGTGATGAGAAGTCTTTTAACTGCATGTCTAATCACATCAGAGTCAGTAAAACTTTATCTGCATGTCTAATCACTAGTTAAACTAGCTGGGCTAACTATTTTTCAGGGCTAACTGAAAGCTCTATTGCAATTGCACAATATCTTAGCCTTAATCAAAGAGATACAACACATTAACTTTGGTGCTGATGGTGGTGGTGTATGTGTGTTAATTAGGAATGAAATTAAACCATTAATTTTTGCCTGGATGGTGATACTGGAACCCAATCTGACTATCATATCTTCTCAGAGTGCAACAGAAGGATATTCAGTCTAAAGCACATGCAGTGAGGTTCAAAAGTCTACACTGAAAATCTGGGATTCAAAATCAAATTTAAACCTGGAAATAAATAGAATTCTAAATAAATTAAAAACAAAAATTATATGGTGTAAAATGAAATACAAATGTTTTAGATTCTGCAATTTCTAAGTCACTAATCAAATAAGCATATTTGTGACCATATTTACTCTTTTACACGGAAGTTCAGATTTCCTTGCTTCCATTGAAGCACACTTTGGAACATTCTCAAATCATTATGGATAACAGGGATCATCAGGTTTTGTGCAAACATTAAAGCAAAAATGTGGACATACCAAATACTAAGAAAATAGCATTAACTAATCCTAACCCTAAACATTTATGTTCATTTTTCCAATTCAACTTTTCACTCAAATAATAAAAATTGGTTCTAAATTTATGTCGTAGATGCCATTTACATCTGAACAGAATGTTCCAGATTCAATGCAAGGTAAAGGTGCAGTATGTGATTTTAGCCATTCTAACTTTCCCGAGACTGAGCTATTGAATTAGCCATGCCCCTCTTTCCAAAACCCTGCGCATCAAAGATCCCATTGTGATGACACTGAGCAGAAGAGCAGCATTAGTGCGTGTTCCAGTGGTTGTCAAACACAACAGTAGCTAAATAGCGCCCTCAAATGAAAACTTTTGTGAATCTGAAAATGGCATTAAGCCTTGATCAGCTTCAACTACAACACAGAGAACACACAAAATGACTGACAGGCAAAAAGCATCAAAGACTGTGGCCCACATTTTGTTTGCTGTTTACACAGTCTAGTACTGTCACAGAGACCAGAGATATATCTCATGACACCCATGTCAGTATCTTCCAGGTAGTAGGAACATTTTCTGCATACCATTCCATAAAAAAAAATTCTTACTGCACCTTTAAATACTATCTACAGCATCTGTGACAACCTAATGGACCAATTTAGGGTTTAGAAGTAGAAATGTTAAGTTTGTATTTTAAAGCACTTGTATTCATCTTTGTATTAATTATGTATTTGCCTGTATTAACTGATGTATGAATTAGTATTAATTATACCATGGTCTATTTGAATACTCGATTCTGAATTGGCTGGAATGCATCCGTTAAAACCATTTAATGCACAGAGGGTTCCAGTCAGTTTTAATCACCATTCTATATTAATGCGCCTTCTCTGCTGTCCTCCTTAATGAGACATTGCAAGTGTTTTATGCCTCTGTTCAAACTACCCCCGGATGTGAATATAGTGTTGCAAGTTTGATGAGTCTCAGAGCTAGGATTAACTGTCACATAACAAAACACAACATCATCAATGCAATGCTCTTTAAATCAACTGTGAAGTGCTACAGAAAAAAAAAAAAAAAACAAGAGACAGCAGTGTTCATCAGCCCTGTATTACTGATTCTGACCTGGAGATGATTAGGAATGCACCTGCACTTTCCTCTTACACATCCATAAGGCTTGTAAGGAAAGTATGTCTTCACATTCAGCTATGTTTTGTACGGAAAGAGAAAGAAGTAAACCAGAACCTATTAAATGCATCTTCTGCCATCCGGCAAGACGAGGCAAGACGATTTGAACTGTAAGATGATAAACATCATCTAATATTGTTTCACTGCTCAGCATGTACCACTTACAACCGTTAATTATTCTTAAGACCGGCTCCGCTCGATCATACAGCACTTTTGCGGTTTTCGAGCCAATTGACATACAGTGTCAGGATCCTGTCACTTTGCCAGTCTGGGTTTTTGTGGTGACAGGATCCTGACACTCTTGTTCTGTGTCTGTGTTGTGTTTTGTTTTTTATATCTGTGTGAGTGCACGGCTTTGGGTTGTGGTTTCCCTGCCGTGCGCCCTTCGGTCGGTCTTGTGTTTCATGTTCAGAGCATGGTGTCTGGATCCTGATCTCCTGTCTGGTTCGGTTCTGGTGTCAGAATCCGGACACTCATGCTCTATGTCTTGTCTTTTATTGGCGTGGGTGCATTGCTCTTATGTCATCTTGGTGGCATGCACTCACGTCAATTGTTAGTGTCTGTCTCTCATGACCATGGGCATGCTTCGCGTTGCGCTCGCTTTGCACTGTGCGAGCCGTCTTCACGTTGTGCTGGGGTTCGATCACTTCTGTCTTAGATGTCGGTTTTATTTGTGGCCGAACTCTCGCACAGGTGTATTGTCTCGTTTTGTCGCCTGTAGCGTGCATCGCATGGTGTTTGCCTCACGATGTACATTCAGGCTTTGTTTAGAGTGAGAGTGCATGGCATTGCTTTGCTGCCGTTGCCATGCATTCTCTCATTCTGTCTGTCGGTTTGTATGAGCGCATGTTACCTTATTGTCTTGGCGATATGCGCTCATGCCATTCGGGTGTTTGTGTTTTGTGAGAGCACGTTGCTTTGTTTTGTTTCTGTTTTGCCTCTTGTCTCTCAGTCCTGCCTCATACCCTGCCTCCTTGTTTGCCCATTATCAGTTCATTTGTCTCACCTGCCCTGCCTATGAACCTATTGATTTCTCTCTCTATTTTAGTCTCCTCATGTGCACTGTCCTGTGCCAGTTTGTCTTGTTCTCTCTGCTTGTCAGCCCCGTCAGTTTTTTGTCCTGCTCCTTTTGATCCAGCCCAGCCCGTCTGTGTTCTTGCAATCCTGGACTGTTTTTCCCCTATGGGGTAGTTTGTGTTGGTTTAGTTTATTTTTGTGTTAATAAATCCTTTGTTTCACTCTGCTTTTGGGTCCTATCTCTACAAATCGTGACAGCTAGGCCATATCGTGATTTCATTCTTAATTCAATCAATCATGCAGACTTAATGGATACCATTTTATATTTAATTAATTCAAATAAATGTAATATTATCACACTACTTTATCTCTGTGCCTGATTTAAGCCTAAAGTACACTTTGACACAAACCCTTAGTGTCTGCATACAGTCGAACGCGAGCCTGTCAAAGTATACTTAATTTGACTGTGCTCATACACAGGCAGTTGGCGCATGCGCTCTACGATTGCTATGAGATACTGGATTATTTATCTTCAAGAGATTAGACACATAAAGGTGTCTTTATAGTCCTTCAGACTCGATTTATCCAAATGTAGGTATCTCCTGACCTCCTCACATGGCTCTTGACGAGCCCATCCACTGTTATTCTCTTTACCTTCATAGGCTGTTGTTTAACGGTGATTATATCTCATTCTAGTGATTCTTCATGCCAGCAACAGCTCAAATGGGAGTGTTGCCACCTTGTGGACCCACTAATTAGTGCAAATAATTTCAGGTGCAAAAGCATTCTGTGTGTTCAAAGACGCACAGTTAGAAAAATCAGGCTGTGCGAGTTCAGTGCTCAAGCCCTCTGCTGATGATGAAATCAGCGTTTGCGTCTGACTGAAGTATACTTTGGGCCATAGAATGGGAAGAACTCTAGATCTAACGACCCCTAGATAAAGTGAACTATTCTGTTATTCTCCCAGTCGAAATTTGCAATGCAAAAATCAATGACAGCTCTAACTAATCAATGCTGGCAAGTGACCATGGAACAAGCAGGATAATCCATGGCTCGTGTGCATTCCTTTTTTTTTTTTCCATTCCGGAACATTCCTTTATTAGTAAATTGCGAAGCCATTGAGGAATCTGTTTAAAGTTTTGAACTCAAATTCAACTAGATTAATCTCAGATTTGTTCCATCAGCGTTACTGGATTCTTTAATGCAAATTGTACTCCTTTTGCAAAAAGCCCTAGAAACATTTACTCTGCATTTGCTTGGTCAATACATAATTAAAACAAGATTGATTGGCCTACTGTAAGTATAAAGTATCCTGAAACTGCACAAATGTAGATTTAGTTTTTGCCTTATTTTGTCATATTCTTATGTCAAAGATTATATGGTCACGAAGAGGCAGTAAATGAATACTTGCATTTTTATAATTCAAGCTTCACTCAGTAAAAGCCTCTGACTTGCTCAAACATAACAGCAGCTGGTATGGAGGTATTATTCTATTCTAGTGCCACCATAGGCACATCTCATTTTATTTCAGATCTTATTTATTCACTAATCCTTTCCAAGGATACAGTTGTCCACCCCACTGACACTAATGCACCTTTTACACAATCTTTTGATGAGCACAGTTTTCTTTCTCGTGTTGACAAACTTCCTATTGAGACAGGAAGTCTTAGTGGGGCATATCGAAGAGCTCATTCTTTTCAAAAGGTTTCAGTTATGTACATTTTAAATTTGTATATCTCCTAAAAAGTTAATTTGGCCAATTTTTAGGAGAACTTTAGCATATAGATTAGATGGCTTTAGAGCTACACATGGAATAAAAGCCACAAAACTCCAATTTTGATTTAATGGGGTCTTCAAGCACACAAGGATGGTACAAACCCACATCTGCTTGTAAGGCTGGTTTTAGAACAAAAAGAAAATCACATCTCATCCATCCACCACATGTAATTGCAGATGTCTGTCTGCCTGCAAATATTAACTGTCAAACCGATACATCTTTCCAAAGTAATAAACCCCACCATATTCAAGTTTGATGAACGTCCCTGAACATCTTCTTTGCTTGTCAGAGATAATCAAATGCATGAAAAACTGTAACTATAAACTTTGGGCCACAAGCTTTATGATATGCAATAAAATTATGATAAATTGTTCCTTGGTGAGTCTTTACTGGGAGACATCATAGTTCTTGAGAGATGTTAGTTCACTTCTTCTGCTGCCTAATTCTTCTAAAAAGTAAGCTTATCACACACTGCAGATGGGTCCATATTATTCATGCCACGGCAAGTTTATTTTTACATACTGTATATTTTACTTTATATTTTCCGTTAAATTAATTTCTGCAAGGTTAAGCAGAACTGTGCCTCGCAGCTAGAAGCGTTTCAGCCTGAAACGGAAGTAAGAGTGGAAGTTTATTGGGAGGAGGGTTAAATGGGGTGACTATGAGATAGCTGAGCTCATTAATGGCCCTTCTGGTAAAGAATGGGATGTCCCATCTAAAGTACAGTATTGTCTAAGGGGTGAATTAATAAACTAAATGACATTTAGATTTATAGTCTCACTAGCATATTACATAACTGCTAAAATGACCAACTTGGAGACAGTATAAGGGAGTGAAGTAATGGTTTAAAACCATTACAAACCACTATAGAAAAAATTCTTACCTGCAAAACAGAGCAATTTAAATGTTAGACAAAGAGACAGTATGCAAGTTGATTGGCTACCCGATTACATGTCAAAGGACCTATCAGATTAAACCATTCGAGCCAATTGGCTTAATATATCACATGTGAGCGAACCGATTGGCTAACAGATAACAAGTTCAAAGACATGGTGTGTAGCAGCCAATAATGCAACTACCTTTAATGTAATAACTGCCAATAATGTAATACATTTTTTATTATTTTTTTATATACCCAGCCAATAATGTAATAGCCAGCCAATATTGTAAGAACTTATTACATTATGGGCAAAAAGTTATTACGTTATTGGTTCAGAAATTGTATTACATTATTGGTAAGTTATTACATTATTGACTTTTATTACATTAAGAATGGAAAATGTATTACGTTGTTGGCAGTTATTACATTAATGGTAGTTATTACATTATTGGCTTCTTCATGGTGCAAGCCAGTTCTTTGAACCTGTTATCTGTTAGCCAATCGGTTTGCTCACATGTGACATGTTAAGCCAATTGGCTCGCATTAGAGTTTCATGCCTGAATTTTTGTCATTTTTTAAATTTTTATTGAGTTTTTATTGATATCCTATTTTCAATTTTTTATTCCAATTTTATTTTCGAATTCCAGTTGTTTGCACTCCATAGAGAAAAAAACATCCTGGTTACTTTCGTAACCTCCATTCCCTGTGCTGAAGCAGTCTCATATGCATCAACCCGAGCAGTGTGGCAACTGCAGAGGATGCCATATGCCCCAGGAGCCTCTGAAAAAGTTTCAGTGGAACCGCTGTCTTCTGTCTGAACACCTTCAGACAGTTCAGCACCGACTGTGCGTGCTTGTTTGTGAGGCGCGCCGCCATCGAGACTGAGTCCAACTCCAAGCCGAGAAAAGAGGTGCTCTGAACCGGGGAGAGCTTGCTCTTTTCCCAGTTGACCCGAAGCCCTAGACGGCTGAGGTGCCCGAGCACCAGGTCCCTGTGTGCGCACAGTAACTCTCGAAAGTGAGCTAGGATCAGCCAGTCGTCGAGGTAGTTGAGTATGCGGATGCCCACTTCCCTTAGTGGGGCAAGGGCTGCCTCTGCGACCTTTCTTGAAGACACGAGGGGACAAGGACCAGCCGAAGGGGACGACCTTGTACTGGTATGCCTGGCCCTCGAAAGCAAACCGCAGGAAGGGTCTGTGTCGAGGTAAAACCGAGACGTGGAAGTACGCGTCCTTCTGGTCTACCGCTGCGCACCAATCTTGATGTCGGACGCTCACTAAAATGCATTTTTGCATCAGCATCTTGAATGGGAGTCTGTGCAAGGCACGGTTCAGAACTCACAGGTCCAAGATTGGCCGCAACCCACCGCCTTTCTTCGGTACGATAAGTAAGGGCTGTAAAACCCTTTCTTCATCTCGGCTGGAGGGACAGGCTCTATCGCACCCTTGCGCAGAAGGGTCGCGATCTCCGCACGCAAGGTAGTGGCACTCTCGCCCTTCACCGAGGTGAAGCAGACACCGATGAACCTGGGCGGGCGCCTGGCGAACTGAATTGCAAAGCTGAGTTGGACGGTCCGGGTCAGCCATTGCAACGGGTTGGAAAGTGCAAGCCACACGTCCAAACCAAGGCGGACCAAGGGGATAATCACGTCGGACGTACCGGCAGGTGTGGCCTCGTGGCAGGTGCCACATCACGGGGGTTCGAGCCCGTGGCCGTGCTGAGTCCAGAGACATCGAAGCACTTACCTGGCTCCTGATACCCACCATAAGATTGGTCGAGGAGTGGGGAGGAGGAACATCGTCCCCGCAGTCCATCGGAGCCAACCCGGTATGGCCGTGTTTGTGCCACAGCAGGGCGCACAGGGGCAGGGGGTCCGCCGCTGGAGCACCAAACCTGCCAAAATGGGACAGTGGATGGCAGTCGTGATGATGGCCTTGCACACCTGACATGTGACCCAGAGAACAAGGAAACCACTCTTATGTTGAAGTTTTGTGTACCGCAGCCTCTTGGGCATGCGGTGAAAAATGAAACAAAAGATTCTCCTCCCGGCCCTCCACCGGGGGATGGAGTGGTCTGTCTACCAGCTCCGTAGAAGCGAATCTCCTCGTCCCTGGCGTCTGCTTCCTGCGGTGGGCTCCACGCCGGGGCCGGGCCACGGGCCGTGGCAGAGCCGGTGCTGTTGCTGCAGGAGGATGCCCTTGGTGACGAGCAGATGGGGTACGGGGTCTTGAGCCACGCCGGGGCAGGATGTGTTGAATGGCCTCCGTCTGCTGCTTCACCGCCGAGAACTGCTGGGCAAAGTCCTTGACGGTGTCGCCAAATAGGCCAACCTGGGAGATGGGGGCATCAAGGAACTGTGCCTTGTTGACCTCTCTCATCTCGACCAGACAGAGCCAAAGGTGGCGCTCCTGGACCACCAGGGTGGACATCGCCTGCCCGAGAGACCGCGACGTGACCTCCATCACCCGGAGAGCGACATCGGTCAACGAGCACAGTTCCTACATCAATCCCGGGTCAGAACTACCCTCGTGCAGCTCTTTTAGTGCCTTGGCTTGGTGAACTTGCAGGAGAGCCATGATGTGTAGGGCGGAGGCGGCTTGTCCAGCGGCACCTTAAGCCTTAGCCGTCAGGGACGAGGTAAACCTACAGGCCCCGGACGGGAGCTTCGGGTGCCCACGCCAGGTAGCAGCGCTCTGCGGGCACAAGTGCACCGCGAGTGCCTTATCCACCTGGGGGATCACAAATACCCCTTAGCCGCCCCACCATCGAGGGTAGTGAGAGCGGGGGAGCTGAAAGATCGGGATTGGGCAGTAAAAGGTGCCCCCCTCTTGTCAGCTCCTCATGCACTTCCAGGAAGAAAGGGACCGGGGCGGGGCATGGCCATGAGCGGTGCTCTGGGCCCTGGAACCAATCATCGAGCTGCGAGGGTTCAGGGGAGAGCGGAGGGTTCCACTCTAGCTCGACACTTGTGGCTGCCTGGGAAAGCATATCCATCATCTCTGTGTCGGTCTGAAACTAGGCGACCACACCCAAAGGAGGGAGCCCAGCCGAGGCGTCCGCGTCTGTGTGGACGAGCCCGCTCTCCGATGCTGCGCTCGATAACTCATCGTCTTCCCGGGCTCCAAATAAGAGGTCGAACTCGCCGTGAGACGAGCCGGCAGTCTCATCCGAGACCCCGACCAGGACAAGCGAGCGTGCTGGGGAATGGGGGGTCCGTGGGGGTTTACCTGGTGGAAGTGCTCCCACTGAGGTCCCCAAATCGCCCCCAGTACTAACCGGCACGGCTTCATACCCGTAGGTAGAAGGACCGAGGCGGGGAGCCGCTGGGGTGGCTTGCTTTCTTACGAATGCAAGCCGTGACCACAACGTTGCCATGGTCATGTTTTCGCAATGAGGACAAGACCCATCCATGAACGATGTCTCCGCGTGGACAGCACCCAGACACATAAGACAGCGATCATGGCCGTCAGAAGCGGAGCGATAACGACCACAACCAGGAATAACACACAAACGGAAAGGCATCTTTACAAAGACGTTTCTGTGTGCCGCTCTTTTAGAAAGAAAATATACTCTTTTAGAACATACTCTTTTGCTCTGCCAAAGCGCCCAGGGGTGTTATCTGCACTCCAGGGGTGCAGAGGGGGAGAAGCCACTGAAATGCGCCATAAATCCAGCAGTTTTAGGTGAACAGTAAAGAGAACTGAGTTTGAATTGAATTCAGTGCACTGAATGCAACCGCTCGGCTCCGAAGAGAAAATCTGAATGAGTGGTTGCATACCAGCTCCTTTTATACCCGTATGTCCGGGGGAGTGGCATGCAAATTTCACTCGCTAATTCCCATTGGCCTTTTTTCAGAAAGCAGAGGTGTTCAGGGCTCCCAAGAGTGACCCCTAGTGTCACTACATTGACACAACGTTGAGTGAGTTACAGATAGGGAACTGAATAGAATCTATGCATAACCTACTATAGACCAATCCTTTGGCAACATCACTGCTTATGTCACACACGAAACTGGTAACAGTAAACTTTTATTGGATTCCGGTGATGAAAAATGATTTTGAGGGTTTGAGGGCTGTGGCTTCAAGCCATCAACAGAGCTGACTGGACTGAGGAGATCATTTTAACTCACTGCTTTGCAGCAAACATATAAAGCGAACATTATTACAGATATCTTGTTAACTCATATCATTATAATAATTGTATAGCTAAGAATATGTCTGTAATTATGATAGTTTTGTGTTTTATTTTCATTTAATCGTCTAATCTGTCAAATCTAACAGAACAGTCTATCGGCTTTCTGTCACCACATACTGTGTATGCGCTGACATTTTTGAAAACAATAGAATTGGTCTATACAACAGATCAAGACAGAAAACAATCTAAGCAATTTCTACAGAACAGAACAGAACAGAACAGAATAGAATCTATGCATAAAAATCTAACCTTTGCTTTGAGCCCAAGTGTAGGTGATGGGGGCACTCCTGGTCACTGGCAGCTGCTCTCCTCTTTCTATTTCTGGCTTTCTGCTATCTAGAATTGAATCCTTAATAGGACGAATATGCTTGGGCAAGGCTTTGTAAAACCAGGCTCCAGAACGTTTCCACACCTTTGAAGAGAAGGAAAAGCCAAACAAATTAAGCACGACTCAGTAAAGGATGATTTAAAGGAAGGTTAGCAAGTACGCATGGTGTTTCTCACAAGAGCAAAGTAATCTCATAGGGCCAAAGAAATTAGTTTTATGACAGAATGCTAAATTGCAGACACTGAGAGAAATGAGATTGCAGACTTTCAACTATAACCTGCATTTGACCCAAAGCACTAAAGCTGTTGATTCAGCAAGTTAGCATGATGTTACTACAAATCCTGGTCTTAAAGGTGAAGTGTGACATTTTTTATATGTTAAAATATATTATTCTGCCACAGTTTAATATGCAGAAACTACAATAAATAAGCCATTCATCATTTGAAAGGTGGAGTAAAGAGTGTGAACACTGTAGCCCTGTGGTCCAACATGCCAATTTCTGGCTCAACTCAGTGGTGTGAGTTTGAGGCCTTTTTGTTGGAACTAAGGATGTCTAGGGAACCACGTTGTTACTTAATAGTGATAATAATAATAATAATAATAATAATAATAATAATAATAATGATGATGATGATAAAAAGACACCAGTATTTCTACAGTATCAATATGATCAACTTTGGTAAAACACAAAATTGCTGTTTGACTGATGCGTCTCATGCACTACATTCCAAGTCTTCTGAAGTCATGCATGTGAGTAAAATACATTTCAATTGTTATTTGCTGAAAATCTTTGCCTTCACCACAGCTTTGAAATATTATTTGCACCTGAACTGAATTTAATGTCAATGTTGTGTTTAACTGGTTCAATGTTGTTTTTAATTTTGATTTTGATTTTTTTTTTTTTTAAGTGCTTGAAGGTATATTCCACTACTGGAATTTTCTGTCATAGTTGATTGTTTTTTACCTTTGTATTTTATTTTATTTTATTAATTTCTGAAAGTTTACTTGAATATTTGATACTGCTTTTAAATACCTGCGGAAATTTTTTTTTCTGAAAAAACACAATCTGTGTTTACTTCATTTGTAACTTTGTTCTATTGTTGTTGTTTATTCTATTGCTTGTAATTAGATTTGTTTGATTTTATTACTGACTGCTTACTTGTATAATTACTTGAATTACTTAATTGAGAAATACCCGAAGGCTACATGATAGTTTATATTGTTTGATAATATTTTTTATTAATATTTAGCATTTTAAATAAGTGTTTAACAGCATATTGTTATCGAGAATTGTGAAATTGTACTGGTATTAGTGTCAACTTCTGAATTTTTGGTTAGAACAATGGCAGATAGGAGTGAGAATTTTTCAAGGTGATCATTAATTTTGCTAATTTGTTTGGTCCTGCTAGTGCTACAATTACAAAGATACTGGAAGTCTACTCAGTATGATGCAAGAGTGATTATACTCCCACATAATTTTTCACTGCACCCAACAGACAGCAATGGCAAAGCAATATCCAGCCCTTCACTGAATCAGAGCTATGATTTTCAAAGCAATGGCACTCAATCAGTTGACAGAACCCAAAAATTCAAACATTCCTTTCAAAACACATTTCCACTATGTAACAAACACTATAATGCTTCAGAGGTGTTCTGACCACAGTACGGTCTGATGCCAGTCACTCTCATAGTGTTATTACAGCGAGAGTGTGATGCTTTGCAGACCAGCCCCTGCTCTAGCCAGGAAGACTATTAAGAAATGATGGACAGCAAGCACTGAAATATCTTGGCTAAAACCATCTCCCAGCTGTACCTGGTCACTTACTATCTCCATTTTCACAAGCACTGGATAGAAACAACATTGCAAAACTAGTTTGCAGATTCAATCAATCACATAGCCTAATAGTTGATGGCCTTTCAGTTTTGCATTTTTGTTTTTGTATTGGATGGGCAAAAAGCATATAAAATAAATAATTGTGAAATATTCTCTAGGTACTGTATACCTTGATGAGGTTAGTTAGCTCTAATAATTAAGGTTTTTGTGTTTAGTGTAGAAACCAAAAGGCAGTTATCTTCCATTTCTATTTCTTTCTCAAAGAACCAGTTTCTGGTAACCAATGAGGAAAAATATGCATTTTAAACTTCATTTGCAATTAGTTCATTTCACAGCAGAAAAGAATAACCTATTCTGATACAATCATGGATAAAGGACTTGAACAGGCATTTTTTTCCCAGAAATGTGTTTTATCAATTCGAGATAACATGTAATTTAGAAAAATGATCCACTTTGCCCTCTAAAAGTGTATGTAGTTCTTACAGTAGGATAATTTTATTCCTGCAGCTATTGTATGTTATCAGTGTGATACTGAGAAAAATACATTGAGTAAGACTTGTACTTGGCATTTACACAACAGAAAACTATTGAATAATATAAATAAATGCTTACAAGACAAAATAACACTTATTTGATATCAGTGTTGTGTTTTAAATGTGTTATTTTAATTGTTTGAATATTGGTGATTGGGTATATACCATATGTAGTTTAATTTAATATTTTATAACATATTTTCTTTTCAATTTCTGAATGTTTACTTGAGAAACTGATACTGCTGCTCTTTGTTATGTTGTTTTTATTTGTTCTATTGCATGTTATTTGTGTCTTTGTTATTTTGTTCTGCTGTTTTTATTGTTCCATTGCTTCTAGTGTTTCTTTGTCCTTTATTTTAATACTGTTTTTATTCGTCAAGGTTTAACAAAAACTTTGTTTTTGTTCTTTTGTTCTTTTTGTTCTATTGCTTCTAATTAGTTTCCTTGTTCTTTATTTGAATACTGACTGTTTGATTGAAAAGTTATTTGGAAAATATGAAGCACTGTTTACTTGACAAATATTTTGAAGGCTACATGCCACTGTTATAATTCAATTATTTAAAATCTATATTAGTATTTAACTTTTAAAATAAACTAAAATGTTCATTAGCATATTAAAAAGCTAGTCAGAACAATGAAAGATGGGGGCAAGGTGGAGAGAGTTGGAGTGTGCGACAGTGTTTCCTAAAGTATTCAGCTCTTGCAGTGGGGGGAAACGGAGTTTTGACGTGGCGCTGGAGATTCAGTAGCGGTGGCGCTGCTGAAAAGCGGTGCAGGAAACACTGGTGTGTGTGAAACTTATTTGCAATATTTTATTACCTTTGCAATTCACATTGAGTTAGCCTTGTACTTGGCAATTAAACATCAGAAACCCATTGATAAAACAATGTAAAAACAATATAAAATAAATAATATATTTTTTTAAATAGTAAGATTAAGAAGCAGCAAGTGTAAATTGTACTGACTAGAGAAAACGTAACCTTTCCTTTGATGCTGTAGCGGTACAACTCTCCTTCGGTCTCAGCACTTTATAAGCTGAAAACCTCAATTGACAGCAGAATGAAAGTTATTGTAATGCACATTAAAGCATTAACATATGCAATAAAGGACCATAGCAGGGGAAATGTAAATCCACCAATAGGTTACCTTTAAAAAATGATGGAATAAAATTGAATGGACATTTGCCTGACTTAAATAAAAAACAGATTTTATCATCCAAATTACTATATCCCTCTATTGATTTTGTGGAACTTTCAGACCCATTTAGAACCATTTTAAAAACTGGTCAAAATGGCCCACAACACCAAGGAAGAGATTTAAATAGTGGCACAGAATATAACCATAAACGTATAAAAAAAATAAAATAAAAAAAATAATAATACAATAAAAAACAAATAAAACAGAAAATAATCTAAGCATAATATATATATATATATATATATATATATATATATATATATATATATATATATATATATATAGAATAGAAAAAGTATATTAAATCTTCTATGGAATAGATTAGAACCTATAAAATATGTGGGAGCAGGCACGTTGTTAGGTCAAAACATTCTGGCTCAAACATAATAGAATATAAGCAGAAACCTCTATGCACAACAGAAAACACAACAGAACAGAATATAAGCATAAACTTTGAACAGCGCAGAACTGAATCGAAGCAAAACTTCTATGGAATAGAATAGAAAAAGTATATTAAAACTTCTATGGAATAAAATAGAACCTATAAAATATGTGGGAGCAGGCACACTGCTAAGTCAAAACATTCTGACTCAAGCCCTGAATGATTTTGATCCAGCCCTGTATGTTTTTGTTTGGAATTGCAGGTTTTTTAGTGGATCTGAAGTGGGAGTTAAGTAAGGATATTGCAGTGGCTTTCCTGCTCATTTTATGTTATTCTTCTGCCATTTGGTGCTTTATATAGGCTAAATATGCTTTCACATCTGAAACAAGCCTGGTTTACGCACGAGTGTTGCGCAAGCCATCACAAAACCACTCGCATAAGCTGCAGTTATACTTTTGCCTGGCACCGTAACGTGTCTTGTGCCACTAGGCATTTATACTTGACGCGCACTACAAAGGGTTATGGGTGAACCCATTATGAAGAACCTACACCCAAAACCGCTTGTGCTACTGGGTTTCTGGTGACATCAAGTCGGTAGTACCTTACAAAAGTGTGGGGGGGAAGCCCAACATGCAGCTGAACAAATGTCTTGGAGAGACTCCCTGAAACAGGGCCCAGAAAGCAGCCATGCCTCTTGTGGAGTATGCCCTAAGGCCTAAGGGGGCCTGGAGCTCCTTAGAGCTATATGCCATAGATATTGCTTCCACCAAGCCAATGGGAAAGGCATTGTTTTGATATAGGTTTACCCGTATGGGGGGAAGCCCATGAGACAAAAAGCTGGTCAATCTTTCTGATATTCTCAGTCCTACGCAAATACATGTGGAGCGCACGCACAGGACACAACGCATTCAGCCTCTCATGTTCCAGAGAGGTGAAAGGAGGTGGGTGGAAAGCGCTGAGCTCTAACACCTACCCTGTGAATTTAGGGAAGCACTTATGCATTAAGTCTGGACTGGGTCTTAGAGAAACCTTCTCCATGCCTGGGGAAAATCTTGTACAAGAAGAATGAACAGATAAGGCATGCAGATCACTGGCTGGTGCCAGCGACTTTAAAGAAATATTCTCCAAGGGCTCGAAAGGCTGCTGTGACAGAGCCTCCAGCACCATGGAGAGGTCCCACTCAGGAAAAAGCTTTCTAGTAACTGGCACAGAACGGTGAGCACCCTTCATGTGAATGAGAGGGTGCTGTCACACTGTTGCATCACTAAAGCCAATGTGGCAAGCAGAAATGGCTGCCAGGTAATCCTTGATGGTAGAAAAGGATTTTTCCTTGTCCAGAAGGTTTTGTAGAAAGCATAGTATGTCAGTGACTGAACACTGATATGACACCAAATGACATGTATTACACCATTTCTCAAACACTTGCCACTTACAGTCATACAAAGACCTTGTGGACAAGGTCGTGGCATTTTGTATGGTGGCGACCACCCCGGGGGAAAGCCCTAGTGTGTTCAGGTCCAGGGCCAGGCCCATAGTGCCACCCTGTCTGGGTGAGGGTGGTATATTTCTCTATGCGCAACGGGAGCAGGCACGGCTGGGCGTAAAGGAGAGAAATTATCTCCGCCAGCCATGATGCTTTTGGCCATCTGGGCGCTATGAGAATTAGTGTCAAGCTCTGCTCCCTCACTCTGGCTAGAGTGGTAAAAATCAAGCTGAGTGGGGGAAAGTCATAAAGCAGCACATTGGGCCATGGATGTGCTGGTGCATCTACACTGAGGGAAGCGTTCTTGCACTATTTGAGGGTGGAGATGCCACTCTCCATTGAGAGGGTTCCCCCTTGATAGGACATCCATGCCTGAGTTTAAAACACCCGGGACATGAGTTGCACGTAATGACAGGAAGTGCTAACTGCTCCATACCAACATTTTGTATGCTAAGCAGTGAAGCTGAGGGGTGCGCATCCCTCCTTGGTGATTGATGTGCGCTACGGCTGTAGTATTGTCACAGCGCACCAGGACATGATGCCCCTGAAGATGGGGCAGAAAGTTTCTTAGAGCCTTTCAAACAGTGAGCAGCTCTAGATAATTTATGTGAGCTGAGTGTAGTTCAGTCGGCCACGTCCCATTCATTATCCTGCCCTCCTGGGTGGCACCCAACCCAGTCAGGGAAGCCTCTGTTGATACGAATTTTCATAACATGACCACCCCTAGAGGCATCCCGTGTGCATAAAACTCTTTGCTCGTCCAGTGGCGCAATGCTGATGTGTAAGCGTGGGTCACTGTTATGATGGAGATCGCGTAGGGGACTGAGATGAAGAGACAAAATCCATTTCATGAAAACTCTCATTCTCAAAAGCCCCATGGGCACAATCTGGATGGCTGATGCCATGAGGCCCTGTAGTCTGAGGCAAATGCAATACTGCACACTCGCTCCCTCTTTGAACTGTGAGAGACCATTCATTAGAAATAGAATGCACTCTTCTGATAGACGAGTGCACATCGCAGTGGAATTCTGGGATCTCCAGTCCCAGAAAAGTTACATTCTGGGATGGAGTGAAATTGCTCTTGCTCAGATTTATTCTGAAACCCAGAGATGCGAGGTGCGAGAGGACTAGTTGTGTGTCTCGCATTACTTTCTCCCTTGAATTGGCTATGATTAACCAATCGTCTATATTTGTCAGGATTTTCAGCCCCGCTAGGCATAACAGTGCTAATCCTGCTTCCACACAAAGACAAAATATGTGTGGGCTCAGGGTGAGACCGAACGGCAGGACCGTGAACTCGTAACAATGCCGTGATAGGCAAAACGAAGAAATTTTCTGTGTTGGGAATAAACGCTGACGTGGAAGAAAGCATCTTTCAGATCGACTGATGTGAACCAATCGTTCTGATATATTGAACGAGAGAGAGTGTTATATGTTAACATCTTGAAATTGTATTTTCTCAAATGTCTGTTTAACACTCTGAGATCCAAAATAGGACGCAGTGAACCACCCTTCTTTGGAACTAGAAAATAACGGGAATAAAACCCCTGTTGACATTGGTCCGGGGGAACTACCTGAATTGCCCCTTTCTCTAAAAGAGAAGAAATTTCTTTTTCCAGAAAATGAGCAGAGATCTCGCTCATCTGCAAGAAAATTATACCACCGAAACATGGAGGTTCGTGGCAAACTGTAGCCTGTAGCTGTGTATAATCGTCTGAATCACCCACTTGGGGGCAAACACGGCGTGCCAGCCTTGTATGTGATTTTTGAGCATGCCCATCTGAGCTGGGGCATTGCATTGAGCGGCAATCTAGCGGACACCTTGGGGGTGGCATGTGGGGCTGCTGAGAGTTATTAATCTCAGCTGATTTTCTAGATTCTTTTGAATCTTTATTTTCACACACACATTGGCTGAAGCCTTTATTGGGAGTGTGGGAATGGTGTTGTGCAAACTGTGTGGTGACACTGCTGTGTGAAATCTCTTTCCAGCATGAACACTCGTTGAACCAAGCGCTGGGAGACATGACTCACATAGGGATGCACTTGAACTGGTGCTATGCGACAGAACACTGGATAGGAAACCGTGGGTTTGGGGGGGCTGACCCCACCGAATGAGTTTCCTCCTTTTGGGAGTAAGGCTGGGAAAATCCAAACTCGCGTCCATGGGGCTGGTAACCCGGGAACCTAGACTCAAAGTTCCCTGAACTTGTACATCAGGCAGGCCGCATTCTTTTGGAGTCAGATGGGGTTGGGTTAGACTTAGACGCGGCAGCAGCAAAGGACATTTTACCCCAGGGCTTGGGGGGGGGGGGGGGCGAGGTTGGGCTGCTGACTAGGCTGCTTTTTGCAGGGTTTAGGTTGGGCAGCATTTTGGTAAAAATGCCCAAAAGTCAGGGCCTGGGCAGGCCGTACAGTGGGAACCTGGTGGGGTGTGGACTTTCTAGGAAGGCACAATTTAAAAGCTTCATCCTTCTTTTTTTCGTTGCAGCGCTGCTGCATAAGGGCGACAGCCAGACCAAACAGAGCTTGTCCAGTTTCCATTGGGGCTCCCAAAATACACCTCTTCTCACTGTTGGGCAGACCTGAGAGATTCAGCCACAGTGTGCATTCACCCATGACAGATAGTGCCATAGCACGGCCAGAGACTTGGACAGCCTGAAGGGCATTATGAAGAACGAGGTCATTGACCGTGATGATTTCTTTCCACAACATGGGCGAAGGACAGCCTTTCTCTAAATGTTTACCCATTTCTTCCATGAGTTCAGCCTGGTAGGCTGAAAGAAGGAGGAAACATTCAGAGCTCAAACACAAGAGCCGAGGTTCTGTACGAGCCTTGAACAATGGGGCGGAGAAGCAGTCCATCTTCTTAGGTACCTCCTTGCGAGAGATTAAGGTGTCTGGCTATTGACGGTTCAATGATGGGGGGTCCCCCATTCCGAGCGCAGCCATATACTTCACCTCCAAACCTGAGAGACCGTGCTTAAGATCAAGCGGGTCTCTCCAGTAGTGCTTCATGTGCTTAGCGCATGCAGGATGGATGAGCAGGAGCTGTTTTCTCAGGCCGGGCAGTGGCCCCAACAGTTTTCCGTCATAAACATCCCTCTCCTGATCGGGAGCATTTTGAAGGGCCGGCCATTCGATGTTGAGCTGAGTGGCCACTCGCTCCCACACCTCAAGGAGGATGGCATGTGGTAACACCGCCAAACCGCTGACTGGCTGAGCCTGAGACGACGGGATGGCCTCCTCGTCCTCCGAGCACTCCAGCACAGCGTCGTCATCATCCCCAGAGCCGTGAGGTTCGTGCTCAAACGAAGAAACACTGGGGAAGATTCTTCGAGTAAAGAAGCCTCAGTTTGGTTGGCCCAACTGAGAGAAGGCAAAGTCTGGGGGGCTCCTAGAGTTGCAACGTTGTCATCATTTCCCTCGTCCGAGTCGTCATGCTCGAGTTCGCTGCCTTGGGTAGCAGCTACTTTGAGCCTAAGGTGCAGAAGTTTCCTTGGCAAGGACATACAATGGCTACAATTTATAGGGAAGGAGAGAGCCTCCTCCACGTGTTTGAATCCTACGCACACAACAGAGAAAGAATGGGAATCTCTTGCTGCAATAAGCGCTCCGCTGGCGGCAGCGTATGCTCATGACAGCTGGTTACCGGCACAAGCAGGTGATGAGGGTTTGGGATGAGCCATGTTACAGAAAAACTCTTACGTAATAATCCACTGAATAACAGGAGGGATGCCCGAGATGCAGCGAACGAGGAATTTTCAATGAGGAAAGGCAGACAGCCATAAAGAAACATGAAGGCCAGCAAGCGTGGGTGGCTTACTGAATAAAACAGCAAATTGACCAGAACTCCTTTGGCAGTCAAGCCTGGCGAAGGCTGATCCAAGGATGTGTCCTTCTACAGACTGTTGAGTGAGAGCCTAATGTGAAAACCAGTCGAGCTGTGAGTATTCCGCATAGAGGTCGCAAGAAGCGAATGTCAACTGAGGAATGTAGTGCGTACAGGTCCTTTTATGCCCTCAGGTAAGGGCGAGGTCTTACAGCGGCATTGGACACGCACTCCTGTCTGTCAATTTAAGATTTTCTAAATAATTTCTTTATGTCTTTAATTAATTCAGAATTTTGTACAGCATCTCTTAAGAGTCTTCTTTTAAAAGAGTATTATTTTGAGTATGCCTTGTCAGGTTTGTGCTAAAAAATGAGCCACCAGTTAATGGAGTAGTTCACCTAAAAATGGAAAATGTACTTTTACTCACTCATTTACTCACCCTTATGTTGTTCAAATCCCATATGCTGGATTTTTTTCTTGGTACATAAAAATAGATATTTGAAACAGCTCTATTTTATAGAAGAAATGTTTATAGTGAGCAGGAGCTGTCAAGCTTCAAAAGGGACAAACACTATAAAGCACTATTAAAGGTTCAGTATAAATACATCACAACAGTAGTCCATATGACTCGTGCACTATATTCCAAGCTTTCTGGGGCCATACAGCAGCTATGTGTTGTATGGACTACTTTTATGATATTTTTATAATAATTTTTTTTTCTCTTTGGACCTTGACAGCAGTGGTCAATATGAACTGTTTTTGTATGGAAAAGAGCAGCGTTAGGATTCTTGAAGACAATGTTGTGTTAAGATTCTACTGGGAGATAAAAAATAATGAGGGACAACCAAAGAGGACCATTATATTTGTGACCCCATTATATTTTAAGGCCTACCAGTAAAATAGTTCCCCTTAAAGCTTAACTAATGTCTAATTAATGAAGACGAACAAGAAGACAATTAAAAAAAAAAAACACCACCTGTATCTTATGCATCTCTGTCACCTAAGTCATCTGTCACTGAGTAAACCACAGTCTTTATTCCCTAAAGAGAGGGTGGAGCAGTGATACGTGAGATAAAGAACCATTTGGGAAATATATCTGTATTATTTAAAGGTCAATAAGGAGGAGATTAAGATAAAATACACAGGTAAACATGTTTCTGTGTACACCATTATCTAGAGACTCATTATCTCCATGCATATACAAGAGGGAATCAATCTCTCTCTTGCAACAAACAGATACAGAACATTCCATCAAAGCTGCATTCATCAAATGCAAACAAACAAACTTTAACACTATGACATAAATATCTCCAACATTCCATTTAAATGACATTTGAGATAAGGTGAGATTAGAAAATAAAAATTAAAATACAATATAAGTGCAAAATATGTTATTCTAGTGGTACAGTTTTCAAGTTTAATAATAAACAGAGCAAAATTGCAAATGCAAATGAACCATAAATTTTCACTGGATAAAAAAAGATCAGCTTCTCTTTTCACAATGAAACCTAGCTATGCCTGGTGAATGTATGTCTGACATACTTTAATTATTTCATTAGTTTTTGTTGTTGTTGTTGTTGTTGTTGTTGTTGTTTTGTTTTTTTTTTTGCTTTTTTGTCTCATGTGTCCTCTAACAAAATTATTGAAGACTCAGGTCCGATATTATATCAGGTGAATGATATCCTTTAATTGGAATTTCAAGTTGGCAGCAGTACCTTTGGCAGACCCTTATCAAAATATGCTTGTCATATAAATCCCTGTTACATCATTTTGTGAAGATTAGACGTGACAAGGCACACAAATTGTGTTATGAAAGAAAACACATGGCCTTTTATGGGAAATATATGACATTGTATTGGTCATATGACTGTGCATTCATTAATCTCCATGACTATAACAGGAAAGCAAATAGCCCTTGTAGCACAACCTAATAAATTATGGAATGGAGTTGGATGAGATTCAACCCTTTTGACAGACGTAATCTTATTGGCTAGATTGAGGAATATGGGTGTGTCCTATAAGCCATTCATATTGTAGCTTTGCTCTTTTCATCTGGTGCCAATGCATCCGAGGGCAGGGATGTTAAAAGATATCATATTTGATGATGCACCTGATAAACACTATTGTCATTACCAATTATAACAGTCATCACAACCGTCAGTGCATATCGCACTGGCTAGCAATATCTTTCTTTGTTCATTTGACAGATTTGGGATATGCTGGATGAAAGGCAAATCGCTTTGAACAATTTCTTCTTGGCATTTTAATTATTGTTGTGATAGCATCACTAATTTGAATGAGAGAGGCAGTGTTTCGTGAAATTAGTTTTTGTGGCTGGTGGGTGCGCAACCACTGGTGACCAAAAACTCCGCTTGAGCCCTGTGCCCTGGGACAAATCAGGCAGAACTTCATTAGGCCACCCACGATCAGAGAGTGCAATCTAGACAAAGGCTTGCAGTGCAGGGGTTTGGTTATGTGAAATAATACATTCCCCCTTATAAGCCAAGAGTCAGATCATCTAGGCAAATGTCAATCAAAGCAGGTTGGGCAGGGCCAGACCTTTGACTAAACTGTACAAGGTCTGGTCCGTTTTGCAATTTTTTCTGCCCGAGATCCATCTACTTAGAGAGGAAGAGACATGTCTGACTGGCATGGAAAGCAACCAACTACAATTTGTTTTGTTTTATCATTTAGGGGTGGGTTTACCTGAAAAAGATGGTACCACAACAGACCTGTAAAAACAAAAAAGGCATTTTAATCATTCTTGAGTGGCTGCTACTGAGTACCTCAACCAAAACTCTGAATATCTTTCAAAGATATGATGCTACTAACCTGGCGAACTTTGCCAAATCCATAGATTATTTCCTACACATTGTATCAACCAGGTTTATTTCTTTCCAGGCCAACACGATCACACAGGAAATTGACATATGCATAAATCAAATCAAATCAAATCACTTTTATTGTCACACTGCCATATACACAAGTGCAATGGTGTGTGAAATTCTTGGGTGCAGTTCCGATCAACATAGCAGTCGTGACAGTGATGAGACATATACCAATTTACAATAACATAAAATTAACACAACACAATTTAAAGTCTAATATACACATAATTACACACAACACAATATACAAATAATAACATACACTGTACAGTATACAATACACACAATATAGATACAAATTATTCAATAATATATATATATATATATTATATATATATAATGTACAGTAGGTTGTATTGTACTGTATTGACATTCAGGCTGTCGGTTGATAGTAAGTTGTTAAGAGAGAATATATATAATAATAATATAATTATATGACAGTCTGGTGTGAGATATAAGAGTAAGAGTAATAAAGTGCAGTGCTCATGTATTTTGATCGTGGGAGATCAAGAGTTCAAAAGTCTGATTGCTTGGGCGAAGAAGCTATCATGAAGTTGGCTGGTGTGGTTCCTGATGCTGCAATACTGCCTGCTTGCCTGATGGTAGCAGTGAGAATAGCCCATGGCTCGGGTGGCTGGAGTCTCTAATGATCCTCCGTGCTTTTTTCACACACCGCCTGGTATATATGTCCTGGAGGGAGGGAAGCTCACCTCTGATGATGTGTCTGGCAGTTCGCACCACCCTTTGCAGTGCTTTGCGGTTGTGGGCTGTGCTATTGCCGTACCAGGCGGAGATGCAGCCAGTCAGGATGCTCTCTACAGTGCAGGTAGAACCGTGTGAGGATGTGGCGGTTCATTCCAAACTTCCTCAGCCGTCTCAGGAAGAAGAGGCGCTGATGAGCCTTCTTCACAATGACTTCAGTGTGGATGGACCATGTGAGTTCCTCAGTGATGTGGACACCCAGGAACTTGAAGCTGCTGACTCTCTCCACTGGTGCTCCACTGACGGTGATGGGACTGTGTTCTCTGTCTTTTCTTCTGAAGTCCACCACAAGCTCCTTTGTCTTACTGACGTTGAGGGAGAGGTTGTGCTCCTGACACCAGTGTGTCAGAGTGTGCACCTCCTCTCTGTAGGCTGTTTCATCATTGTCAGTGATCAGACCTACCACCGTCATGTCATCAAAAAACTTAATGATGGCACTGGAGCTATTTGTTGCCACACAGTCATGTGTGTACAAGGAATACAAGAATGGGCTGAGAACACAGCCCTGTGGGGCTCCAGTGTTGAGGGTCAGTGATGAGGAGATGTTGCTGCCTATTCTAACCACCTGGCGTCTGCTTGACAGGAAGTCCAGGATCCAGCTGCACAGCGAGCTCAGAGCCCAGAGTTTCTCATCAAGCTTGGAGGGCACTATGGTGTTGAATGCTGAGCTGTAGTCTTCAAACAACATTCTCACATAAGTGTTCTTTTTTCCAGGTGGGAGAGAGCAGTGTGTATTGTAGATGCAATGGCATCATCAGTGGAGCGGTTGTTGCGGTAAGCAAACTGCAATGGGTCTAGAGAGAGAGGCAGCACAGAGCAGATAAAATCTCTGATTAGTCTCTCAAAGCATTTGCTGATGATGGGGGTCAGAGCAACAGGACACCAGTCATTTAAGCAAGTGATTTTTGATTGCTTTGGAACAGGCACAATGGTGGACGTTTTAAAGCATGTGGGGACTACAGACAAAGAGAGGGAAAGGTTGAAAATATCCCAAAAAAACACCAGCCAGCTGGTTCGCGCATGCTCTGATGACGCGGCCAGGAATGCCGTCTGGACCCGCGGCTTTGCGGATATTCACCTGTCGGAAGGATCGGGTTACATCCGCTACAGAGACGGAGAGTGAACTAACCTCTGTAGCTTCGGCCGCAAGAGCTCTCTCCGCGAGGGCGGTGTTATTTCCCTCAAAACGAGCATAAAAAGTATTTAGCTCATCTGGGAGAGAGGCAGCGGTGTTCATGGCAGAGTTTTTATTCCCTTTCAAGTCCGTGATGATGTTAATTCCCTGCCACATGCTTCTAGAGTTGGTGGTGTTAAACTGCTTCAATCTTGTTCCTGTACTGGCGTTTTGCTGTTCTGATAACTGATAACTGGCTTGTTTATGCTCCTCCACGTTCCCGGAATTAAAAGCGGAGGTCCGCACATTAAGTGCCGCGCAAACATCGCTATTAATCCATGGCTTCTGGTTCGGATAGATCCATATTGTTCTGGTCGGAACGACGTCCTCTATGCACTTTCTGATGAAACACATTATGCTATCAGCGTAAAGCTCGATGTTGTCATCAGATACAGACCGGAACATCTCCCAGTCCGTGTGATCAAAACAGTCTTGTAGCGTAGAGTCTGATTGGTCCAACCAGCACTGGATTGTTCTGAGGGCGGGTGCTTCCTGTTTCAGTTTCTGCCTGTAAGCGGGCAGAAGCAGAATGGAAGAGTGGTCCGATTTGCCAAATGGTGGGCGGGGGAGGGATTTGTAGCCATCCCGGAAGGGAGAGTAGCAATGGTCCAAAACCCGGTCCCCTCGTGCGTTGAAACTGATATGTTGGTGGTATTTTGGTGCGACTGATTTGAAACTGGCTTTATTAAAGTCCCCGGTCACAATGAACGTGGCCTCAGGGTGCGCGGTTTCCTGTTTGCTTATAATCCCATACAGTTCCTTGAGTACCCGGTCTGTGTCGACTTGTGGGGGGATGTACACAGCAGTGATAATGACCGCTGTGAATTCCCTCGGTAGCCAGAATGGTTGACACAGAAGCATGAGAAATCCCAGATCAGGAGAGAAGAAAGACTTGATAGAATGTACATTCCTCTGATCACACCAGGATTTGTTGATCATAAAACATACACCACCTCTGCTTTTACCTGAGAGGTCTTTCGCTCTGTCCGCTCGGTGCACGGAGAACCCCGCGGGTTCAATGGCTGAGTCTGGAATCTCCGCAGACATCCAAGTTTCCATAAGGCAGATAATGCAGCAGTCCCTCGTCTCTCGTTGGAAAGAGATCCGCGCTTTCAGCTCGCAGAGCTTGTTGTCCAGAGATTGAACATTTGCCAGTAGAATACTGGGTAGCGGGGGTCGATTTGCACGACGTCTTACTCTGATGAGAACGCCGGCTGTTTCCCCTTTTCCTTCTGTGTTTCCGCGGCCGGGCTGCCCAGACAAAGGGCTCCGCTTGCGTGTTTGTAAACATCGGGTCGGCATTGAGGAATTTGAAGTCCGGTTTACAGTGTGTAATTGCTTAACCAGTGTCCAAAAGTGTTTGTCTGTCGTAGACAATAAGGTAGACAACATCCAAGACACAAAACATAAGAATTGTAAACAAACAAACAAAACACTACCAAAAGTGATTTGATTTTATTTGATTTAGTAAAATTCTACTCTTACCATGGATACAACATGCCCCTACCTACATGTGCCCTCCTGAGGAAGACACCTTTGAATTTTTATGACTGTGCCAGGTATGGGGTGGATGGTGGTGAAAGATGTTTAGATGCTTGTATAATTGTGCAGAGAACTGATTGCCATCCTAAATTAAAAATATTAGTGGTGTTCAGTAAGACTGTAAGATATATAGCCTATATAAATATTCTCGATATATCGCAAATGAACTTGAGACATAATTTTAATGCATCCATTCATTCAGTTTATAAAGATGCAGAGAGCAGAAAATACTAGGCACACTTCTTTGTGTATGGTCCTATTAGATCACCCTCCAGCTTGTTGCCCATTTCTCATATTATGTGATGGTCAAATATGTAATACTGCAATAGTTTTTCTATCACAAAAAAAAAATATAAAAATAAAAAATTGCATTGACTTACTGTACTCTTCAATTGGTTCTTTAAACTAAGCCATCTTGTTTTTTAGAAACCTTGTAACTCTTAACATACACTTAAGGTGAAGTTTTCCCGACATTAAGGTTTACTTTTCCTTAAGGGAAAATGGCACTTAAGGGGCTTTATGTAACACTTAATGTGTTTTAAGGGCATTCTTAAGTAAAAAATATATACTTAAGGGAAACTGAAAGGGATTATGACATTTTATTTACAAAAACCCTTAAGTAACACATAATGGTTATTTTCTGCAACTCTTAAATTTAAGGGAATCTTTAAGATGTTCTTAAGGGAAATTTAAGGTGCTTTATGCAACCGGCACTGGTCCCATGGAAATCACGTTCACATAAACAATTGTGATTCTATGGTTTCATTTTTGTTTTTTGTTTTCTAAAATTAAGCTTTTACTGCACTAAGGGTTTGGTTTAGGGTTGGGGTTTGGGTTAGAGAGTAGGGCTCATAAAATATGCATTTCTGTTGACTGTGCTACACCACTTACAACTAAAAATACAGCTCACTTTTGGCACCAACCTGTGGATATTTCACCTCGACAGCACTTCCAGCTTCATCCACTGGGGCAATGGTTTGAACTTCAGTAAGCACAGAGTGGTTTCAGCAGCAGAACTTTCTACCTCATGTTGCCAAATTCACAGTGTGATCAGTCTATCTGGACCGACTGTTAAAAACCCTGTGTGCCGTTTGTCCCGGAAGATGCAAAAAGTCAGCCAGTCTGATTAGACAGATTAGCTTGACAGATCGAGAAATGTGTTTTCCAGTTTTGTGTACAATATGAATCAGACAGTCAGTGAATGGACTGTGGGTGATCCGTAGGTGTACTGTCAAAGGCTGATGCCTAGATTACTCCGGGAACTTCTGCGGCGCATTCCGGCTCTGACGAGGTTTTGTTCCATCCTGCACACGGCGTCATACCCCACCGGGATTATTTCAGAAGCGGAGTGCTGTGAGGCAGCTGTATTGGTGAGATCACAAGATCAACAAACAACAATAAACTACCTGTCCGACGTTGACTTCCTTTTGATTTTGTATTTTTTTAGTCCACTTTAATTGTGTTTATTGTTGTGTTTATTGCTGTTATGACTACGATCGGGAGTCTGCACAGGGTGTTTTATTTTGAAATTGACCAAATGTTCTGACTTTAATTTTGTATTTGAACTGTGCGGCTTGGCGAAGCAGAGCAGAGAGACGCTTCTGGGACGCTTCTGAAATGCACCGCGGCGCGTGTGGTGAAATCACAAGCATTGACAAGCGTTGGAGCCAGAACGCGCCGCAGAAGCATCCGGTGTAATTACGGCTTGAGACTAATTAAAGGGGCATTCAGTAGTTCTCTAGCTAGAGTTAGCATTGCTCTTCTTCGTGTACTTTAAGTACCGATTTAACAGTGGTGTTAGATGCTATACTGGCATCTTTCAACGTGGATCAGCATGATCGTCTCTGCTGCCCCCGTCAGCTTTGGAATATCATTTGCATCTGGAAAATGTTGGAGTTTGAGGTAATTTTAAAGCTATTTATTACTCCTATAATATAATTGCTTTGCCTAAAAACAAACATCAGAAATCAAGTGAACATGCTTCTACTGTTAACGTCCTGGTTACTGTCGTAACCTCCATTCCCTGATGTCGCTCTTGGGAACAACAATCACCTCTGATTTTTAAGAAAAGGCCAATGTGAATTGGTGAGTGGAATTTGCATGCCACTCCCCCGGACATATGGGTATAAAAGGAGCTGGCTCACAACCACTCATTCAGGTTTTGCGCTAAGGAGCCGAGACAGGGTCCCGGCCATTTCAGCGGGTAGTTCATTGTTGTGGCAAGAGGGACACAACGTCTCGTTCACTCAATCAGGGAACGGCGGTTACGACAGTAACCAAGACGTTCCCTATCTGTCACTCATTTGGCGTTGTGTCGATGTAGTGACACTAGGGGTCCCTATACGAAACGGCACAACTAGCTGAACTGTGTTACGTGGATTGGCGGTGCAGGTGCAGGCAAGCCACTGCGTGCTTCGTAGCAAGTGCACCCAGCCCTTACGTAACCTCCCCCAACACTCCATGAGCATCGTACAGTCCCCTGCACCTCGGGGACAAGCCAACTGCCCAAAATGGGGACAAGCCGCACCAGCCATGGCCTCTTCTCTTCTTTTTTCTCCCCAAAAAGTGGAAAGGGGGGGGTCCTTTCCCAAGGGGAAAGACACCGTGGAGAGTGTCTTTGGTAATTGGGTGGGAATACATCACATGGACTTACCGACCGGTAGTATCGCATGTGAAGGAAGTCCCCGTGGTAGCTCCTACCCGGAGGGGAAAGAGCTCTACAAACACTGCGACCGCTGGCAGAGGGAACTCTGCCCAAGGAAGATGCGAGTTTACCAACAGGGAAACTGTGCTATGGAAGATACATCAGACGGGGTTACTCACGGGCAACCAGCGTATGTGGAGCACCTACCCCAGTACAGGGCCTACTAGCACACGTACTGGGCCAGCATCGAATTTCTCCACCGAATTCGCCTGCCACAGGGCTAAGGAGGAAAGACATCTAGGGTCCACATTCTCATGAACTCAGCTGAGGGGAAAAAGTGCACATCTTCCCCTCCAGGAGGGGAAAGGCACTGTACATAAGTGGTACACCCCACCAGTTGCCCCACACACTTACCTGTTCATACCTGACAACACACGGGATGAAACCAGCTCAACCCGGAGATTTTAGAAACTCACGAAGGTATTGGGTGTTGCCCAGCCTGCTGCTCTACAGATGTCAAAGAGGCACCATTGATCGGGGCCCAGGAGGCCGCCACACTCCTGGTGGAGTGTGCTCGAAGCCCCAAAGGGGGCGGCGCATCCTGGGCCTGGTATGCCAAAGCGATGGCGCCAACGACCCAGTGGGCAATCCTCTGTTTGGAGACAGCCCTCCCTTTCCGCTGTCCTCCGAAGCAGACAAAGAGCTGCTCAGAGTGTCTAATGCTCTACGTGCGATCCAATTAGATGCGTAAAGCACGCACCGCACTCAGCAACGACAAGCCTGGGTCTGCCTCCTCCCAGGGCAACGCTTGCAGTCTCACCACCTGATCCCTAAAAGGGGTTGTGGGAACCTTGGGCACATAGCCTGGTCGGGGTCTCAAGACCACGTGAGAGTACTCCGGACTGAACTCCAGGCAGGTGTCACTAACAGAGAATGCCCCAACCCTCTTGATGGACGTAAGCGCAGTCAGGATGGCAGTCTTCAATGAGACAGCCTTTAGCTCAACTGACTTTAGGGGCTCAAACAGGGCTCTCTGCAGGCCCAGCAGAACCACGGAGAGATCCCACGAGGGAATGAGGCATGGCCTAGGAGGATTCAGTCTCCTCACACCTCTAAGGAACCTGATGATCAGGTCGTGCTTCCCGAGGGACTTACCGTCCACCGCGTTGTGGTGCGCCGCTATAGTGGCCACATACACCTTCAAGGTGGAGGGGAACAGCTGCCCCTCCAACCTTTCCTGCAGGAAGGAAAGCACCGACCCAACTGCACATCTCTGGGGGTCTTCACCTCGGGAAGAACACCAATTTGCGACAAACGACACTTCAAGGCATACAGGCGCCTCATAAAGGGAGCCCTGGCCTGAGTGATCATGTCTACCACTGCCGATGGTAGGCCACTTAGGTCTTCCATGTCCCGTCCAAGGGCCAGACATGGAGATTCCAGAGGTCTGGTCGTGGGTGCCAGATGGTGCCCAATCCCTGAGAGAGGAGGTCCTCCCTCAGGGGAACTCACCAGGGAGGGGCTGTCGCGAGGAGTGTGAGCTCCGAGAACCAAGTCTGGGTGGGCCAGTAGGGCGCCACCAGGACGACCTGCTCCTCATCCTCCCTGACCTTGCACAAGGTCTGTGCAAGCAGGCTCACTGGGAGAAATGCATACTTGCGCAGCCCCCGGGGCCAGCTGTGTGCCAGTGCATCTGTGCCGAGGGGAGCCTCGCCAGGGCGTACCAGAGCGGGCATTGGGAGGATTCCCGGGAAGTGAACAGGTCTACCTGCGCTTGGCCGAATCGACTCCAAATCAGCTGGACCACCTGGGGGTGGAGTCTCTACTCTCCCCTGAGTGTGATCTGCCGTGACAGCAAGTCCACTGTGCCTTTGAGGTCGCCTGGAATGTGAGTGGCTGCTGACTCCAGAGGAGGAGCCGGTGGGCAAGTTGCGACGTGCATCGCGAGCGTAAGCCGCCTTGGTGGTTTATATACGTTACTGGCACCATGTTGTCCGTCTGGACCAACATGTGCTTGCCCTGGATCAACGGCCGAAGCCTCTGCAGGGCAAGCAATACCGCCAGCAACTCGAGGCAGTTGATATGCAACGCAGTCGCGGCCCTGTCCAAGAGCCAGCGGCTGCATGCCCGTGGCACACGGTGCCCCAGCCCCGCTTGCGGTAGATTTTTTGACTATAAAAACTCTGCCAGTACAGTAAGATAAAATACACATTAAAAATATATTCTCTGAAAAACCTAAATATCTTATGCAGTTTTGTTTTCTAAAACAAGATAAATCTAATTGATCTTGTTTTTTTTTTGTTTTTGTTTTTTTTATCCCCTTTTCTCCCAATTTGGAATGCCCAATTCCCACTACTTAGTAGGTCCTCGTGGTGGTGCGGTTGCTCACCTCAATCCGGGTGGCGGAGGGCAAGTCTCAGTTGCCTCCGCTTGCCTCATGTGGCTCATTGTGCATGATACCGTGGAGACTCTGCATGTGGAGGCTCATGCTACTCTCCGCGATCCACGCACAACTTACCG
This sequence comes from Myxocyprinus asiaticus, assembly GCF_019703515.2. Lineage (NCBI taxonomy): Eukaryota > Metazoa > Chordata > Actinopteri > Cypriniformes > Catostomidae > Myxocyprinus > Myxocyprinus asiaticus. The sequence goes on from NC_059346.1 coordinate 49,666,180, forward strand.
CACGCCTCATTGAGAGCGAGAACCACTAATCGTGACCACGAGGAGGTTACCTCATGTGATTCTACCCTCCCTAGCAACCGGGCCAGTTTGGTTGCTTAGGAGATCTGGCTAGAGTCATTCAGCACACCCTAGATTCAAACTCGCGACTCCAGGGGTGGTAGTCAGCGTCAATACTCGCTGAGCTACCCAGGCCACCTTTAATTGATCTTGTTTTAAGGATTTTTAGATATTTTTACATGAAAACAATACAAAAATTATCATCAAGAATACGATTTTTGCCCTAATATCAAAGGTCTTACTAGAAAAAAAGAAATTATGATCCAACGTGAATATTCTTGATAAAAAAATATGATCGTGCCTGGTAACGTGCATGTAAAATGGCTAGAAATAGCATTTAGGCTTAGTGTAAAGCTGACAATTTACACAATGTTTATTTCTATTTCTTCTGCTCCAGACTTACTTCAAACTTCCTTCTCTGTCTGCTCATATGAATGTAACTCAAATAAGAAAGTGTTTCACCGCTGTTTAAATGCTCTTTGGATCGCATCATTTATATGTATAAATGTTTTCCATCTGAAAAGACTAAATATTAAATGAAACAAATGACAATAAAATGCAAAGTAATCTCACCAGTAATCAAAATACTTTTTGAATGTAACTGTATTCTAATAACCAATTATTTAAATTGTAACTGTAGTGGAATACAGTTACTTATATTTTGTATGTTAAATACGTAATCCTGTTACATGTATTCCGTTACTCTCCAACACTGTATATAGTCAATTCAAGAAGTTCATAGCATATCATCACTCTTCCATTTTTCCCCTAACAGATAATCAGTATCTTGCAGGAATAAACCAGATCTGTGCTACAGCATGAAGGAGAGAGTTTTATAAAAAACTTGACACTGTTTATGCCTTAGGCCTGACTTTTCCGGGTCCACATCATAAGTTGTAAGTGCTGAGGATAAAAGACATGCTTAAATGACTACCAGTTGAAAACACATTCTGTTGTGACCAGTGCTTGACTGAAAGCTGCATACCTGTCTTTTGACAGTTCAGGGTTTTACCAAGAATTTTGTTAACTAAGACTTTTAAAAAGGTCAAACAAATCCTGAAATAGTTTCTTAAAATAGTTTTAATATTCACTGCTCATTATATTGTAAATATATAATAATAATAATAATAATAATAATAATAATAATAATAATAATTCTTAACACATTGTTCAGTGGTGTAATTTTAAGTATAAAATAAATAATTCTAATTATTTTATAGTTAACTATATTACTGTGTTCAGTGAATTTCAATGTTCATTATTTAACAGATTCAGTAAAAAGGATTTTGTAACAACAAATATTGATTATTAACAAATAGAAAGCCAGAAAATAGTCCATTCTGAATTCAAATTAAATTGCAAGATACATCTGTGAATAACTGTGTATAGTCATGAGCATGGCATTATTAGGTCATTTCCATAATAGCGGGTTACATGTCACCATGCAGTTCATGAATGAAGGTAATTACTGAATTAATGATTCGTAAAACTCCATTACAACAAAGCAAGGTGGAAAGTAAATTTGCTGCCTGTCGTGCAGACCATACATACGATTACAGCCATTGTGGTGTTGGTACATCTTACATTACTTATTACATTTTCAGAAATAAATGCTTGTGATTTGCTTGATTTTTATTTATTATTATTTTTTATGATTCTTGATTCCCATCAGACTTTGATTCTTGAATTCAAACTCCATTGCCAGAGTTCATCATACCATCAAAAATAAATAAATAAAAAAAAAAAAATGTGTATATATATATATATATATATATATATATATATATATATATATATATATATATATATATATGTATATATATTTTTTTTTTTATTTTTTTTTTTTTTTTTTTAAATAATAATTTCTTTTTTTCTAGTAAGACCTCTGATGTTAGGGCAAAAATCGTATTCTTGATAATAATTTATTTTATTGTTTTCCTGTAAAAATATCTAAAAATCCTTAAAACAATATCAGTTAGATCTATCTTGTTTTAGAAACAACACTGCATATGATATTTAGGTTTTTCAGAGAATGTATTTTTAACATGTGTATTTTGTCTTACTGTATTTATAGTCAAAACAAGTGAAAAAAATCTACCAGTGCTAAAGAAGTAATCCAAAGTATTTAGAATACGTGTATATATATTATATTGTTTGTAGTCCCAGTCTCCTATAGGTGTCATAAGACATTTTTATTTCTCTCTCTGGTATAATAAACTCTGGCAGTGGAGTCTGAATTCAAGAATAAAAGTTTGATGGGAATCAAGAATCGTCCAAAAAAATTATTCAAGCTAATCACAAGCATTTCTTTCCAAAAATCTAATAAGTAATACAGTGGCAAGAAAAGTATGTGAACCCTTTGGAATTAGCTATTTTTTTTTTTTTTTTGGTCATAAATTGGTCATAAAATGTGGTCTCATCTTCATCAAAGTCACAAGTACCGGTATTAACAAACACAAAGTGTTAATTGTGCTTAAGCTAACAACACACAAGCAATTATAATTTTTCATGTCTTTATTGAACAAATCCCATTAAACACACACAGTGCTGTGGAAAAGTAAGTGAACCCTTGGATTTAATAACTGGAGATCCTCCTTTGGCAGCAATAATCTCAACTAAGCTTTTCTGGTAGCAGCAGATTAGACCTGCACCACGTTCAGAAGGAATTTTGGACCATTCTTCTTTACAGAACTGCTTCAGCTCAGCCATATTATTAGGATGTCTGGTGTGAACGGCTCTCTTGAGGTCATTCAACAGCATCTCTATTGGGTTAAGGTCTGGGCTCTGACAGAGCTACTCCAAAAGGTGGATTTTCTTCTTTTGAAGCCATTCTGTAGTGGATTTACTTCAATGTTTAGGGTTATTCTCCTGCTGCATCACCCAACTTCTACTGAGCTTCAGCAGGTGCACAGCCACCCTGATATTGTCCTGTATGATATCTTGATAAACTTGGGAATTAATATTTCCCTCGATGATGGCAAGTGGTCCAGGCCCCAAAGCAGCAAAGCAGCCCCAAATCATGATGTTCCCTCCACCGTACTTCACAGTTTGGATTATGTTTTCATAGTGCTGTATGTTCTTCCCAAACAATTCAACCAATCGGTCCACAAAACATTTTCCCAGCAGCGTTGTGGAGTGTCAAGGTGGTCTTTGGTAAACTTCTAGGGAGAGTAACCAGAGTACTAAATCGTCTCCATTTATAGAAAATGTGTCTAACTGTGGACAGATTAATATCTAAGTTTTTCGAGATAACTTTGTTACCTTTCCAGCTTAGTGCAAAGCAACAATTCTTGATCGTAGGTCCTCTGAGATCTCTTTTTTGCAAGGCATGGTCCACGTCAGCAGATACTTCTTGTGAATAGCAAACTCAAAATGTTTGTTCTCAAAGCTCTAACACACACCTCCAATCTCATTTCATTAATTGGATGCCAGGTTTGCCAGCTCCCGACTATCTTTCGAACATGTAACAAGAAACTATAAGCTGGCAGTTATCAAACCCCTTATCAAGAAACCACAGCTTGATCCTGAAGAGTTGGCTAATTTTGACCAATCTCAAAACTAACCTTTTATGTCTAAAATACCAGAAAAAGTAGCGTCCTCCCAACTATGTTCATTTTTACAGAGAAATAGTATCTGTAAATAATTTCATTCAGGATATAGGCCCCATCATAGTACAGAGACTGCATTTATCAGTTACAAATGACTTGCTCGTATCATCTGACCGCAGCTGCATCTCTCTTCCAGTGCTATTAGATTTTAGTGCTGCCTTCGCCACCATAGATAATGACATTCTCCTGGATAGGCTTAAGAATTATGTTGGCAATTGTGGAATGGCATTAGTATGGTTTAGGTCCTATTTATCCGACCACTACCACATTGTTTGTAAAACAATGAATTTTCAGATCAAGTAGAATTAAAGTATGGAGTTCCACAGGGCTCTTCATTAGGTCCTCTGTTTTTCTCTGTATATGCTTTCCCTGGAAGACATTATAAGGAACCATGGAATTCTTGGAAATTGAGAATTGGGAAATTCCATCAGGTCTCGAGGAAATATAAAACTTAGTATTGTTAGCATGAAAAGTGAAAAGAACATTGTTATGCCAACAATACTCGAGATCTGATGAAATTTTCCAATTGTCAAAGTTAGCACAATGTGTCAATGATATCAAAGACTGGATGGCTAGAAATGTCTTTCAACTCAATTCAAAACAGAGGTATTAATTATTGGATCAAAAACCTCTAAAAATAATATGCTAGAATATAATTTGTCTCTCGATGGATGTACTGTTACATCATCTTCTACAGTTAATAACGTGGGTGTTATGTTTGATAGCAAACTATCCTTTGACAATCACATTTCCAATGTTTGTAGAACAGCATTCCTCCATCTAAGAAATATAAGTTGACACAAGCTCTCTGTTTCTGATGCCGAAAAGCTAATTATTGTGGGGGCCTAAAACAAATAATTTTTAAGGCATGATTTTCAATCATGTTTTTTAATAAAACTGCCCAGTGAGGACTTTAAGACATTACTGCATAATTTTCTGAAAAGCTGCTTTGAAAAAATTTGTGCTGTGAAATTTGTGATGTATTTCAAGCTTTCTTGTTTTCTTGTGCCACACACACCCGTTGCAATGCGCCGCTCGCTCACACATCGCTGACTGAAGTGGTGAATGCAGCCTATATTTTTAAATGCAGCCTTTTGCGGATTAGTAATCATACAAGGCCAGAGGGCAATTTCAAACTTTTTTCAATTCATTTTGCAGCACTGATGAATATCATACCGATGTCTCAGAGGTCAAAAATGACAATTAATTAAATAAATATAACATGTGCTTAGGCATGCCAACCCTTCAAAATTCTGTGACTATTATTATTTCTGTATTGTGCATTTCAATTCAGAGGATTTTTACAAAGTATGTGGTTTCCCAAAAACTCGTGTCCACTTTTGTCACATCCGTAATGCAAGTTAATTTCCCAATCTAAACTGAAAAAAGGTCTGATATCTTGACTTTTAATATCTGATACCTTGACTCTATCTGCAGAGATCTATGATTTTCAAACAAATGGTTCGATATACTGGCAATGAGTACTTCATAGATTAAGTTAAATTTCATATTTTCATGTCCGTGATGCTGGAATTTCCGATTGAGAAATTTGTTTACCTGGGTAAATTTCACTCTTTAAATTCAATTTTGGTCTGTTCTCACCCAAAACTGGATCGCTTCAGAAGTCATTGATTAAACCTTCTGGAAGTCTTATGGATTACTTTTATGGATTTAAAAGCATGATGTTAGGGGTCAACAACTTGAGTCACATTCACTGTATGGAAAAGAGATGCAATGAATGGTGACTGAGACCTCCGCTGAAATTTTTTTGGTGGCCACCCAAGCGATATTTCGGGCTGCCAAGATATTTACAAATATTTTTCTAATGTTCGCTGCTTTATATGCGCTAAATATGCTTCTCATCTTTGAATGAAGCCTGTTTTTTGTGCAAGTGTGGTGCGAGTCATCACAGAACCACTGGCGCATGTGATGTGCTCTGCTTTGTCCTACTGTTTCTGTGGTGTGTACGCGCGTCAGCCAGGCTTCCCTCTATATTGAGGCGCAGACCACAAAACCTATGCGATTCATTTGAATTTTAGTGAGAATTTCCTAGTTTAAAGCCTTATGGTGGATGACAAATCTCTAAAAACAGTAGACAGCCCCGGCATGCTTAACAGCACTGAGGAGAAAAAGACAACATGCTGCCATGTGCCAAAATAAAGGTTTTTCAGATCACACATCATCAACCTAATTAAAATGTATCACAATTTTACAGTGGAAACAGAAACTGTGAAATTTTGGCAAAAATTTTATAGTTTCATGTTAAATAATCTATTAGATAGAATCCGTTAGATTTGTATTAGAAATGACAAAAGATTATTTGTTATGGAGTAGGAAACAAACAATTTTACTAGCACAGTCCCAACTCAGTAAAGTACTTTACTTATAAGCACAGTCAAAATACTATAACTAGTCCCATTGAAATAAAGTGTTAATCAAATTAAGTTTAGTTTGATTTTACATAGCACCTTAAGGTAAAACAATCAAAGGATGTCCTATTCAAAAGGTTCCAGGTGCTTAGATGATGAAAAATATCTTGTATCAAATGAATGAAATTAAGTAGTTATGTTACATAATAATTAATTACAGTTATGTAATAAACCAACTTTGAGCATGTGGCAGACCGTATTAGTCAGCAACCACTGAAGACCATTTTTGACCCAGAAAAAACCCTGCATTCTCTTTTGGTTTTCCACGGAAGAAAGAAAGTCATACAGATTCTGAACAACATGAGGGTGATTAAATAAAGAAAGTATTTAGCAAAGACAGATCTCAAACAAATCTGCTCAGCACTTCTCCAACTTTCAGCCCTTTTTTTTTTTTTATCTCTCTGGCACTGATGAATCAAATAAACTAAACTATTTGTTTCATTGGCATGAGAGATCCAGCCTCTGGGCAGTCCTTATTCCCAGGATTTCTGAGCACATCAATCCAATCACACACTCAGAAAGGATTTAGACACCAGGAGATTTCAAGGCCTGCCCTATCCATTACACAGCATGCCTTTTAATTTGCATTTGCACTGGCAGCACTATAACTCTGACTGAAGTGATATTTCTTATGACTTCTTGCCAAGCAGAATTATTGGCTTTGAATCACACTGGTTTCAGTTTGTGTTCCATTTCAGCACAGTATATTATGGCAAGTTTAGAGCAGACATTGCCGCTGATATAGGACTGCACTAATCTCTGCAAAGCAGCTCTTTCTGGAAAAAAACAGAAAGAAAATGTGATGTATTTAGTGTGGAATGGCACTGAATTTATGTCTGAATGCCTAGCAAAGAGCTGGATGAAACTGCCAACAATTTTTATAATGATAGAAACATAAAAGTGTTTGAGAAAACTTAGTTCTTTGAATACACAACAGATGCTTTTCCATGACACATTTGCTGTTTTGAACCTACTCTGTGGAACTGTGCTAAGCTTTATGACATGGCAATAATGTTACACTTCACTATCCACGGAAACTGCCTTAGTTGGATCATTTTTTTGTGCTTAGAGGTATATTACATCTGGATTTGTCAGATAATAATTTGCATTGCTTTAGTATCTCACTATCCATTAAGTAAAGCAAGGCCTATCAACGGAACAGAAATATACAGTTGAGGTGACTCCTGCAATGTCCATCTATGGGATTTTTTACAAGTTTTAAAATTCACTAGGCAAAATTAAAAGTATGACCATTCAGAATATTAATAGTACACCTCTCTTTATTAAGCTACATGATTTAAGATAGTATTCATGTCCGCACAGGGTACTCAATTTCAAAGTTGGTGCCACCTTATACTTGCCTTAGCAAGCACAATTATTTGATAATATGAAGTTCATAATGTTTTAAAAGCACTAGAGCTCCTGAAGCAATAAAGGCCTGACTTATGAAAGTAAACCTCTGACTAGAGCTGTGTGGGCTGAACTTTGATAATATATTCTGAGTAGGATCTCAATAATCATCCTTGTGATTTCTTGACACATGACAGGCGAACATAAATCTGAGGGAGGGATAAATTATTTGTTGTATAGAAACGTTGTTTCTATACAACATTCAATTCCAATACACCTCTGCCTACCTATGTCAGTATTCCCTTTAGAAAAACAAAGACAAGTTAAAAAGAAAGGGAAACAGATGAAAGGACTGGCCTTGATGTGTATGATGTACATACGAAAGAGCCCTTGCAATTCAACACCATTTAAATGCCTACTACTTTATCAATTAATACAGTTAGTTGCATTTTCTCACCCAAAAATAAAATTATTTAATCATCTACTCACCCTCATGTCATTCCAAACCCATATAACTTTCTTGGAACACTAGGCCTGTCGCAATTATGAAATAATCACCTGATCATGATTATTTGAACTAAGCATGATTATTTGAGATAACTACGATTATTGTGCACTTCAAATTCCAATTACATTATTCTGTCCAAATAAGGGAATTGTAAACTAATATAAAAATGCCATTTACAGCACTTTTGTGGCTCATTTTTCGGTGTTATTGCATTATGTGAGCACTCCAAATGAACAACTATCTCACTCACTCACACCACAGACCGCACTCATAAAGAGTGCATGAAGATTAACCACTTAATCATGTATACACATATAATATTATACAATACAATATAATTATGGCTGTCGATTTAATGCTTTAATTCAGTGTGATTAATCATACAAAAAAATTATGTGCTAAAATATTTACATGGCTCATTCATGTCCCCAGACCATAATAAGGAATATTCCTACAATCGAAGCAATTCAAGCTTGAAGTATCACCTGTTTCAACAGGGAGCAGTTATCAAAACTCTAGCTGTATAAGCAACAAGACTTGCTTGACACTAGTGACAACACAAGATGAGGACACATTCTTGCATTTAAACAGCTGTGCGGAGCGCAATTGCACGGATCTCAAGATGTATTTTCTTAAGTTTCAAAATATGTTTAACTTGACACAGTGACCTAAAAACACTGCGTTTATGATGCGATACAACCAAACTGAGACGCTCAAAAAGCATCCATCTTATGCATGTAATAAACAATATATTACCTTATAAAGCCACTTTTTGTAGTGTCTTATCAATGCTTTTTAGTCTGCCACAATAATGTAATGCATTTAATGTATCGGAATTATTATATAATATCTATATTCTATTTATTATTATTTGAATATAACTATTTATAATTATTTAATAGGCCTTTCTCAGCAAATATTGATATATGCGATTAATCCGATTTATTAATCAGCATATCATGTAATTTTTTTTTTTTTTTTTTTACATTTTACAGCCCTAAATATAATATATGACAATTTGCATGAAAATTAATCGTAATAACCATGAAAGCCCTAAAACTGAAAGTTAATCGTCATAATCACAATTATTTGTATGACAGTTATTCATCAGCCAAATTCTATAATCATGACAGCCCTATGGAACACAAAAGGAGACAATTTAAAGGATTTTCTCTTTGCTGTGTTGGTACAATATCAGTTGATAGTGACTCTCTTTAGAGCTTAAAAAAGCACCCAAAAGTTTCTTAAAAGTAGTCAGTATGATTTGTGCATCATATTCCAAGTCTTCTAAAATCATACGATCACTTTGTATGATGAACAAACTGAAACTATCATTGTTACTGACTCTAAAATTAAATCAAATCATTGCTCAACTCCTGTAAACAGAGCACAAATCAAATATGGTGACACATCAATAACATCAAAACTCACTGGTTCTTGCACTTCTCATGACCAAACAGTATGAGGTCATGACACAAGGTCTGATGTTATTGTCGTGGAAAAACACTTGGAATATGATGCACGAGTCACATGAACTACTTATGACACTTTTGGGTCCTTTTTTAAACTTTAAAGTGAGGCACTGTCCACTGCTAAGAAATTAGTGATCACAACATTCTTTGAAAAATATCTTCTTTTTAAGTTAAGCATAAGAAAGGCATATGGGTTTGCAATGACATGCATGTGAGTAAATAATGAAACATTTTTTATTTCGGCGTGAACTTTTCTTTTAAGCAATGTCACACAAGCAAGAGTGTTGTTGTACTGAATGTAAGCACGGCTGTGATTTGACTGTAGGCCAGTAAGTTTGGCATCTTATTTGATTTATTTATTAATTCTCTGCCCATGAAAATTGTTTCAGTAGAAGCCAAAGCATCGCCAAGAATATACAAGCAATTATACTGTATGAGTGGAGTAGAGTCATAGTAATCCCTGCGTTGTGTAGTCACTCCACTCCAGCTCCATGAATTGTAAGGTGCCCATTTTCAAGAGTCATTACAGTAGTAATTCTGACTTGCTGTACAGTGAGGATGTAGAGGACAAGATACTTCAAACTGATGTAAAAATGATATATCTCTATTTTACTTTTTATCATATTTCTGTGTGTAATGCTTTCATTGTTTAATGGTTGCCAGTATTTCACAATGATCTTTGATGGTGACAAAATAATAATTCATAACGGTTTTCAATTTAAATAAATGTTAGCATTTCACAATTAATGTAATCTGAATGTAATTTTACAGTGTGGGCCATTAACATATAACTGTATCATACAACTTGTAAAAGTGTGGCAAGGGGCACTTTAAAAATAATTAACGGGTATTGGATCTTTATCGGCTGTTGACAGTGTTAAGATCAGTATCGGCCTCAAATTTCCTTATCGTTGCATCACTAGTCAAAAATAGCAGAAATATGCTATTATATATGCTAATATAATTTTTTTAAATAGGTATAGAGTTGCTTTTACATCATGTGGTTTAGTCTCGGATCACACTGTAAAACTCTCTCCTGTGTTGGTAATCTATTTCCTGTTGATGAAAGAGCATCTCAAACAGAACTGCTTCTGAGTTCATCCTCCTGGGACAGGTTCAGCAGGGCTTTAGCTGTCTGTGTTTATTGTGCTTGTTTGTTTAACCTGAGGGGGCAGGGGCTGCTCTAGCGGAAGTGCTGCATAACACTGACTGTCTCTGATAAAGCCACAGGTCCTGGGAAGCAAACTGAAGGTGATCTGATAGCAGCTCACAGGCCAAACGGATGGATGCGGGATTGATGCAGGGTATGCTCAGTGGGCCTCATGTTTTTTCCAATAAGACAAGTTTAAACTAACATTAATTCCCACCAAGAAAGTGGCTAAAGTTCATCCAGGCAAGTTTTTGTTTGAATGTTTCTTGCATTTTCTAGCAAACTATTGTTTTTGTTAGTGTAAATTCAGATTTCAAAAATCCTACATAACCTCAAGGTATAGGGCATCAACTCTGAATTTAATATAATAATTTTTAAATTTAATTGTAAAATTAGCTATTATTAATTGTGTAAATGTGTTGTTTTGCACCACTAACAACATAAATTGAAACAGCAAAAATGACCAGATTTTTTTTGTTGGTGATTGCCCATACAAAACTTGCCATGACGATGCTAGGTTGTTGTGGGAAATTGCTTACTGGCCCAAGTCTCTACAATATCCTGCTCCCTAGATATGGCTGTGGTCCCTCTTTAAGTCTAAGGGATTGCTTTCCCCTGTTTTATCATCCACTGAGTTAAAATCATAAGTCTGATGGCTTAGAAAAGTAATAGCACATCTATCACATCTTTTGAAAAATCCCTAACCCCAAGTATAAGCAATAGTAATAGCGTTGCTAGCCTTAAGCTTAATTTATACAATGGAAGAAGCCAAACTAAAGCATCTTAGGCAAACGAAGCCTGCATTTATACTACGCATGGTGTTGTTGAAAAATTAATTTGTTGAGGGTGACATCATGGAAGATTGTCAACTCTTCCGGTGCTTAGTGTATACTGTTCCGGCTGCGGAAGTAATGTAAATAATGCACGCTTTTTTGAATGTTTCCTGCTTGTTGTCATACTTAGACTGCATTCCAAATGGGATAAATCACCCTCTGAAGGGCACTTTGAAGGGAGAACAATCATGATAGTCATGCTGTAAGATCCCTTCAAACTGAATTTTTCTGAATGAGTTCTGAATGACACTTATTTTTGTGCCCCACATCTTTTAGTCTTTCAAAGCTCTCACAGTGAATGGTAAAGCCTTCGAAGGGAATAGGGCATAGGGATCATCACTTCTAAATGGAACACACCCTCATTCAAAACAACAGTGGGAGGCAGGGCCGGCCCTAGTATTTTGGGGGCCCTAAGCAGATTTTCAAAATGGGGCCTCCTTTACCATTACACCTATCCAAACACACCCAACATCAATAACTAAGCAAGTACAAAAAAGAAAGAAAAAAAAGTTTTTTAAACAACCAAACATCACGCACAAATTAATAAATATATTTAATGAAGTTGTGCAAATTAATAAAAAAGAATTAAATTACCAAATTAAGGTATGGTAGGCTACAGTAGATGATATTTACACTTGCTGTAAATAGTGGTATATGCTGTTTGCACACTGGTTTAAAATAAAACTGTATATAATCTAACAATATCAATGTATGTAGTATAAGTATTGCTATTCATATTATTTTGACAGTTCTGGGTTATAAACATGCCACTACCAGAAATGCTTCAGGGCCAGACATATGCAGTAGCGTTCTAATTCCTTTGTTATTGTTTATGTCCTTGAAATGGTCTATATTAAGTGTATGTTCATGATTTTATGATGAAAGTTTAACTAGTAGTACATTATTTTTCTACACGCCTTTTTCGTCAGGGAGGTACATTACGCAAGCTAGCTCATTAAAACTCATAATATATCAATATATTACTTGTATAATATTTTGTCAATAAATGTCCTTTTTAGCTGGGAACTTTTACCTTTCTGTGCGAAATGGCCTTTTAAGCTGGGAACTTTTAACTTTCTGTGTGTTCGTGTCCAGTGGCATACACAACCCCTCAGTAAATGATGGTAAACCTTTTGTCTTTTACTCTTTGCATTCACTTTTGTGATATGTTTTTCCTGTGCTTCAACAGAGTAAAAACCAGGGTGAAAAAACAGGACTTAAAAACTGGAATATATGTTCGTACTTCATAGCGCACTCGCTCCAATGTGTACCTCTCACACTGTCATTACGTACATTCTGATCCTGATTTAGCAGCACCACAGTGGAAAAAGAAACCGTAACATTCCAACTGGCCCAGATCAGCACGGTTTCGCATCAAGAACCATTCGGCCCGAATGTGGATAAGTAACTTTAGATTCTCATTTAACTAAATAGGAGAAAGTATTTTAGCATAAAAAAAACACACACTTCCCCTTGAAATACTAACTTAACTCAATTACCGCTTGACAGCAAGTACAATGTGAGCAGCCACAGTCACTGAATGGCATCTAAGCAAGTTCTCAATACATTCCTGACTCCCTGAATTAACATCTCTATTACACTCCTGATACGAAGTCAGAAACTTAGCTCTAGTTGTGGTGTGGAACACAAGGCTTTCCAGAATACCATGAACTACGGCCTGAGGCTAATAACTGATCTCTCTTAAAGAGCACCTATTATGGTTTTTCAAATATTACCTTTCATGAAGTGTGTTATATAGATGTTCGTGAATGTAAAAAAGTCTGCAAAGTTTCACGACAAATGGAGTTATTGACTCCCAAAAGAAGGAACAGATTTTGAACACCTGAAACGTCATGGTTACTTGTGTAACCTCTGTTCCCTGATGGAGGGAACGAGACGTTGTGTCAATGTAGTGACACTAGGGGTCACTCTTGGGAGCCCGAGACACCTCTGGTCTTTGATAAAATGCCAATGAAAATTGGGGAGTGGTATTTGCATGCCACTCCCCCGGACATACGGGTATAAAAGGAGCTGGTATGCAACCACTCATTCAGGTTTTATGCTGAGGAGCCGATATAAGGTCCGGCCATTTCAGCGGGTAGTTCAGCGTTGTGGCAGGAGGGACACAACGTCTTGTTCCCTCCATCAGGGAACGGAGGTTACACGAGTAACTATGACATTCCCTATCTGTCACTCACTCGATGTTGTGTCGATGTAGTGACACTAGGGGTCCCTATACGAAACGCCACAATTGGCTGAACTGTGTTACGTGAACTGCCGGTGTGTGGTGGGCAGACTACTGTGTGCCTCATAGCCAGCACACCAGGTCGACACGTAACCTCCCCCAACATAGTTATGAGTGTTGAACGGCCCTTTTTGGGGACAAGTCGACTACCCAAGAGATAGAGACAGGCTTAACCCAGTCGTGGCCTCTTTTCCCTTTCTATTTTTTCCACTCCCTAAAAAAGAAGGGGGATTATCTGACTGGGCCGCCAGGTCAAGTCGGGGAGTGTCCCTCCCAAGGGGAAGACACAGCAGAGACACAGGATATTTAAGTGGAAGGATACGTCACATGGTCTTTCCAACCATGTGGAGAGACTTCAAGGTAGATCCTGCCCAATGGGGGAGGAGTTACTACAAACATGGAGACTGGGGCAGAAGGGCTCTGCCCAAGGAAGACACAGTTTGCCAACAGGGAAATGAATTAGCGGAAGATATATATTGCATGGGGTTAGCCTTACAGGGAACTGCCACATGCGGAGCACCTACCCCAGAACAGGACTCTTATTTAGCACGTGTACTGGGCCGGCAGCAAATCTCTCCGAAAACCCGACTGCCACAGGGCTCAGAGGAAGTCAACCAGAGAAAAAACTAGTGAACACTACTGGGAATTAATGGCGCACATCTTCAGCTCAAAAGGAGGTGGAAGGCGCTATGTGCAAGCGATACACCTGGCCGGCTATCCCTAGCTTGTGTTGTGTGCCACTACCTGGGACGAATCCGGTTCCACCCAGAGGTTGTAGAACCTTGCAAAGGTGTTGGGTGTTGCCCAGCCCGCTGCTCTGCAAATGTCTGTTAGAGAGGCACCTCTGGCCAGGGCCCAGGAAGCCGCTACACCCCTGGTAGAATGGGCTCAAAACCCTACCAGGGGCGGCATGTCCTGGGCGAGATATGCCATAGTTATGGCGTCAATGAGCCAGTGGGCGATCCTCTGCTTGGAGACAGTGCTTCCTTTCCGCTGTGCACCAAAGCAGACAAAGAGCTGCTCAGAGATTCTAAAGCTCTGCGTGCGATCCAAATAGATGCGTAAAGCGCACACCGGACACAGCAAGGGTCCAGGGGCCAGACATGGAGATTCCAGAGGTCTGGTCGCGGGTGCCAGAGGGTGCCCCGTCCCTGAGAAAGAAGGTCCTTCCTCAGGAGAATTCGGCAGGGGGGAGCTGTCGCGAGGAGCGTGAGGTCATAGAACCATGTCTGGGTGGGCCAGTAGGGTGCTACCAGGACGACCTGCTCCTCGTCCTCCCTGACCTTGTACAGGGTCTGTGCAAGCAGGCTCACTGGGGGAAACGCATATTTGTGTAGGCCAGGGGACCAGCTGTGTGCCAGCACATCTATGCCGAGGGAAGCCTTGGTGAGGGCGTACCAGAGCGGGCAGTGGGAGGATTCTTGGGAGGCAAACAGGTCTGCCTGTGCCCGTCCGAATTGACTCCAAATCAGCTGGACCACCTGAGGGTGGAGTCTCCACTCTCCCCTGAGGGTAACCTGCCGTGACAGCACGTCCGCTGTAGTGTTGAAGTTGCCCGGGATGTGAGTGGCTCGCAGCGACTTGAAGTGCTGCTGACTCCAGATGAGGAGACGGCGGGCGAGTTGTGACATACAACGAGAGCGCAAACCGCCTTGGTGGTTGACATATGCTACCGTTGCCGTGTTGTCTGTCCGAACACGTGCTTACCCTGGATCAACGGCCAGAACCTCCGCAGGGTGAGCAGAATTGCCAACAACTCGAGGCAGTTGATGTGCCAATGCAGTTGCAGACCTGTCCAGAGGCCGGCGGCTACGTGCCCATTGCAAACAGCAGCCCAGCCCGTTTTGGAGGCATCTGTCGTGACCACGACGTGCCTGGAGACCAGTTCTAGAGGAACACCTGCCCGTAGAAACGAGAGGTCGGTCCAAGGGCTGAAAAGATGGTGACAGACCAGTGTGATGACCACGCGATGTGTTCCGTGGCACCATGCCCATCTCGGGACTCGAGTCTGGAGCCAGTTCTGAAGCGGCCACATATTCATCAACCCGAGCAGGGTGGCCACTGCCGAGAATGCCATATGCCCCAGGAGGCTCTGAAAAAGTTTCACTGGAACCGCTGTTTTCTGTTTGAACGCCTTCAAGCAGGCCAGCACCGACTGGGCACGCTCGTTCGTAAGGCGCGCTGTCAAGGAGACTGAGTCCAAATCCAAACCGAGAAAAGAGATGCTCTGAACCGGGAGGAGCTTGCTTTTTTCCCTGTTGACCCGAAGCTTAGTCAGCTGAGGTGTGAGAGCACCAGGTCCCTGTGTGTGCAGAACATGTCTCGAGTGTGAGCTAAGATTAGCCAGTCGTCGAGATAGTTGAGAATGCGAATGCCCACCTCCCTTAACGGGGCAAGGGCAGCCTCTGCGACCTTCGTGAAGACGCGAGGAGACAGGGACAGGCCAAAAGGGAGGACTTTGTACTGATATGCCTGACCCTCGAATGCAAACCGCAGGAAGGGTCTGTGTCGAGGAAGGATTGAGACGTGGAAGTACGCGTCCTTCAGGTCTACCGCCGCAAACCAATCTTGATGCCGGACGCTCGCCAGAATGCATTTTTGCGTCAGCATCTTGAACAGGAGTCTGTGTAAGGCCCGGTTCAGTACTCGCAGGTCCAAGATTGGCCGCAACCCACCGCCTTTTTGCGGTACGATGAAGTAGGGGCTGTAAAACCCTTTCTTCATCTCGGCTGGAGGGACAGGTTCTATCGAACCATTCCGTAGGAGGGTAGCGATCTCCACGCACAAGGTAGCAGCGTTTTCGCTCTTGACCAAGGTGAAGTGAATACCGCTGAACCTGGGCGGGTGCCTGGTGAACTGAATTGCGTAGCCGAGTCGGCCGGTCCGGATTAGCCATCGCGACAGATTGGAAAGCGCGAGCCACGCGTCCAAGTTCCGCGCAAGGGGGATCAAGGGGACAACGTCATTGGACGTACCGGCAGGTGGGGCCTCGCGGCGGGGCGGAGCTTGAGGTGCCACACCATGTCGTGGCCGTACTGAGTTTAGGGACATCGAAGCACTTACCTGGCTCCTTGTTACCACCCCCGGAACAGCCTGGGACGGGGGAGGAAGAGGCCTGTTCTCATAACCTGTGGAGACTGCCATATCAGGGGCGGCTGTGTGCCACAGCTGGGCGCTCAGGGGCGGAAAGGCCACCGCTGGAGCACCAATCCTGCAAGAAAAAAACCCGTGGATGGTAGTCGTGGTGACGAGCACACCGGGTATGTGACCCAGGGAGGAAGGAAGCTGCTCTTTTGCTGAACCGTTGAGTACCGCAGTCACTTGGGCATGTGGCGAAATCAAACAAAAAGGCAACAAAAGATTTTCCGCCAGGCCCGGGGATGGAGTGGTCTTTTTACCAGTTCCAAGTGAGTGGGGCATCATCTCAGGGGTGCTTTGAGGACCTCCGTGGGTTCTTAGGTGCCGGCTTTGAGACGGGTGGTGTCTGCTTCCTGCGGTGGGCTCCATGCCGGGACCGGGCCGAAGGGGCAGGCTGCGGCAGAGCCGGTACACTCACCGCAGGGGGACGCCCTTGGCGACGAGCAGACGGGGTTTGGGATCTTGAGCCGTGCCGGGGCAGGATGTGCCGGATTGCCTCCGTCTGCTGCTTCACCGCCGAGAACTGCTGGGCAAAGTCCTCGACGGTGTTGCCGAACAGGCCAGCCCGGGAAATGGGGGCAGCAAGGAACTGTGTCTTGTCGGCCTCGCCCATCTCGACCAGGTTGAGCCAAAGGTGGCGCTCCTGGACCACTAATGTGGCCATCGTCCACCCGAGAGACCGCCCCGTGACCTTCGTCACTCGGAGAGTGAGGTCGGTCGCCGAGCGCAGTTCCTGCATCAAATCTGGGGCGGAACTACCCTCGTGCAGTTCTTTCAACGCCTTGGCTTGGTGGACCTGCAGGAGAGCCATGGCGTGCAGGGCAGAGGCGGCTTGTCCAGCAGCGCTGTAGGCTGCTTCAGGGACAATGTGAGCCTACATGGCTTGGACGGGAGCTTAAGGTGTCCACGCCACGCGAGCCCAGGAACCAATCATCAAACTGCGAGGGTTCAGGGGAGAGCGGAGGGTTCCACTCTAACCCGACGCTCGCGGCCACCCGGGAATGTCTGTCATTTCGGCATCGGCCTGTGACTGGGCAATCGTCCCTGAAGGGGGAAGCCCAGCTGAGGCTTCTGCGTCTGGCTGGACAAGCCCGCTCTCCGATGCTGCGCTCGAGAGCTCATCATCTTCGCGGGCTCCGAACAAGAAGCAGACTCGCCGTGAGATGAGCCAGCAAACTCATCCAGAAGCCCGATTGGGGCAGACGAGCGTGCTGGGGAATGGGAGGTCCGCGGGGGGATACCCGGCGGAGACAATCACATTGGGGTCCCCAAATCGCCCCCAGTGCTAGCCGCACTGGCCTCATACCCGTAGGTAGGAGGACCAAGGCGGGGAGCCGCTGGGGTGGCTTGCTTTCTTACGAAAGCAAGCCGCGACCGCAACATTGCCATGGTCATGTTCTCGCAATGATAACATGAACCATCCACAAACGCTGCCTCCATGTGGGGCGCGCCCAGACACGAAAGACAGTGATTAGGACCATCCAAAGTTGAGAGATAACGACCACAACCAGGAATAACACACAATCTGAAAGGCATCTTTAAAAAGACGCGTCTTTAAAAAGACGTTCCGTGTGTGTCGCTCTTTTAGAAAAATATATTCTTTTAGAGGAGAAAAAAGCTCTTTCAGAAAATATACTCTCTTGTTTTCTGCCGAAGCGCCCAGGGGCGTTCTCTGCAGTGCACCAGTGCAGAGGAGGGAGAAGCCGCTGAGATGCACTGTCAGATCCAGCAGAGGTGAATGAAGAGTAGAATTCAGCTCAATGAGCATGACCGTTCGGCTCCGAAGAGAAAATCTGAATGAGTGGTTGCATACCAGCTCCTTTTATACCGGTATGTCCAGGGGAGTGGCATGCAAATACCACTCGCCAATTTTCATTGTCCTTTTATCAAAGACCAGAGGTGTCTCTGGCTCCCAAAAGTGACCCCTAGTGTCACTACATCGACACAACGTCGAGTGAGTGACAGATAGGGAATGAGTCGTTAGTAATTCCAGACTTACTTCCTGTATTAACCTATGTAATTTGGTAACAAAAAACTCGCCTCTGGTCTTCATTGGCTGCTCATGAACAGCTTTGACCTGCCCTCAAACACTACACTAAGTGGTAGACCAATCACAACAGACTGGGACATCTGACCAATGAGAGCAGAGTATGCACTCTGAAAGGAGGAGTTTAGAATGAATCCTTTAGAACGGATCATTGAACGAGTCGTTTTTGACACTGGGAAAAAAAGGTAATGCTGCAATGTAAATTATGAGCAAATTAAAGTGTTTTTTGACCTTGGATGCATGTAAATCTATTGTATGAGACCTTTAAAATAAAATTAGGCATGTTTAAAAACCATAATAGGTGCTCTTTAAAGCCAATCACTGTCCAACTCTTTCTTCCTCCTCTTTTTCTCTTCTCTCAAACAGGCTGTACAATGACATTATATCAGACATTGATGTGACTTTGAAGTTTGAGAAGACACAAATCCTATCAAAAACCAAACACACATTTTATTACTTTCTTAAATGGATCTTTCCTTGACCTTTTCAAAGCCTAATTGTAAAAATGCCACCTCGCTGGCCCAATGGCGGAATCCAGCGAAGTGGTGAAGGTATCTGCGCATTCGTCTTTTCTGCCGCACATGTGGTTTTGTCGTCTTAAATTAGTTTTAGTTAAGACGAATCTGACTCCATTAATATTTTTATCTGACTCCAATTATATTAGACCTTGAATTTAGTTTGAGATTCCAGTTATTATTGATCGTCAATTGAGATCTTCTCTAGATTTGGATACTTGATTATTCTAGTTAATTCTATACTTTTAAATTGCACTCGTTCATTCACAATCCTGTCACTTATGGTCATGCCAGCTGTGTACATGGATCCAACAGTCACAAACTTGTCAGTTGGATATTTAGCCAGAGGTAAATGAACTAATACTAAAAAGAATGATTACTACCACAGCTTATCTATTTCTAATGAGTAGTTTTGCTTAGTTTCTATAGATCTGTATACACTTAATTAACATAATATTAGCTCTACACAGAGTTAAATGACTAATACTGTTCGGATAAGACCGACCAACATACCATTACCCAAACAGTAGTTTTGTTTAGTTCTATAGTTTCCTATAAATCTTGACTAGAATAATATTAGCATTAAACAGGGGTCATGACTAATGCTATTTAGACAGGTCTATCAATATTACATTGTTCCAAATAGCACTTTCTT
The DNA here is from genome assembly GCF_019703515.2 of Myxocyprinus asiaticus. Taxonomy (NCBI): domain Eukaryota; kingdom Metazoa; phylum Chordata; class Actinopteri; order Cypriniformes; family Catostomidae; genus Myxocyprinus; species Myxocyprinus asiaticus. Next base: position 49,686,187 of record NC_059346.1, read on the forward strand.
TTAGCCTTTACAGTCTATTACACTTAACTAAATTCAAATGGTTAATAAAAAAGCTTAAGATCTTCATGCTCCATCAAATGATGGCTCTTAGTATGTATTAACCCTGATTTGTGGTAACAGGAATTTAACGTAATCTACTAAAGCCAAGAATTTCAGAATAAGTCAGAATAGAATCAAGTTTAACAATTTATTAGTCATGGAAATATGTATCAAGCCAATTACATAACTAATCAATTCAGAAACAATCAATACAAAACATCTAATGCTCAAAGATGTATCTTAAGAGTAACAGATGCATACCTGACTTCAGCAAAGTACATAGTTTGAAACTATGGGGATTTCTGGCTACAGAAAATTCTCATGAACAATGTGTTACATTTCCTTAAATACTTTTAGGGGGCAGATTGTGGAAGAGCAACAATGAGGAGTGAATTTGCAGTCCTCACTCAGTGGGGTGTGGTGCCTCAGGAAGAGATGCTAATTGTGAGAAAGTTCATATGTTGATATTCTCAGAGATAATACATTTGCTCTTTCCCTCTCAGGGGAGTTTTGTCCTTTGAATGCAAACACCTTGGCACCCCGCCTTACACTTATGGAAACATACATAGGGAGCTTTAGACCAGTTTATATTTTTTCCAACTGAAACACAGAAAAGTAACTTTCCAAACTAGCTATTTTCTACAGTGGAAAATAAAATGAAGATAATACCAATAATCACTGTAATGTTCTGTATACGGACACTAAAACTCAGAACACTGAGCGTTGTGCTTTTACAAGAATATAGGAGACTATACATGTTCTTTACCTTAAGAAAATGTGAGTAGTGGTTGGCCATGCAAAACTCATTCGATGTTAGGTTGTTTTGGGTGGTGGCCAAAGTGTTGATATGCAGTTACTAAAGTGTTCTGAGTGGTTGCTAGGGTGTTGCTAGAAGGTTTCTAGGATGGTGTGAGTGGTTTCCATGTGCTTGCATACTGCACAAGTCAAAAGAGCCTAACCTAGGTGGTCGTTCAGACTGAACGTATCATTGCGTTAAAAAATCTCGACGCACCGCAACAAATAGAACAGAACACAGGTTTCCAAGATGAATAAAAAAAGTTATTTTTAACTTCACACAGAGTGTTTAAAATGCAGAGTTCCTTTGCAAGACACTGAAAAGTCAGCAAGAAGCGACAAAGACATCCATATAGAGCATACTTACAAAGAAAAACAATTGAAAAACAGTGCAGACAGGTGCAAAAACGTGTTCGTGTGAACGAACCCTTAGAGTCTTTATATGACATTCTGTCCCTAGATATGGCTTAGGTCCTTCCTTCAGTGCTAGTTTTGAGGTATTTGAGGTATCAATTATGTCTGTAGCACAAAAAGTACAGGATTAGTTATATGCCAAAGTTTATTACATTGAGTTGGGGTTTGTTCAAATTCCTAACCCTAAATATGAGCTATTGTAATAGTGATGCCCTGGCAACACTAATAATACAGTCACAATTTCTAATAATAAAAAAGTAGTTTGTGTCAAGACAATGAGCCTAGAGAGAAGCAAGATTAAAAAAAAAAACAAAAAAAAAATCATCCCAATTTCTCTGAGCCCTGACAGGAATAGTAGTAAACGTAGTAAAAGTGTCAACACTCTCTCTCCAAATCCAGTAAGAATGACATTTTGACAACAAGCTCTTATTGTCTGGCTAACCTGTGATAAGACAGTTTGCTAGCAGCTGTCATGCACACAGATACTCCAACACCTCTTGCAGAAATCTTGCAAGAATGTTCAGGGTTGGAAATGCGGTGCACCAAAAACTCCACAGTTTTGGTGAATTCAAAAGAACTGCATGTTTTTACATAATATTTTATGATCCAGTATGGAGGAAAATTTTGGAGGGCTATGTGAGGAATTCAATATTTGTGAAAACTGCATTATAATATCATGCTCAACTTTTCTTTAAAGCTTAAATGTGTAATTTTTGTTAAAGGAATTGTTCACCCTGAAATTAAAATTCTGTCCTCATTTACTCACCCCATGTTGTTCTTAGCAGGTATGACTTCCTTTCTTCCATGGAACTCAAAGGAGAGGTTAGGGCTGTTCAGACCAATCATGTTTTTGTTTCCATTTGCACTGTTTTTCAATAGTTTTTCTACGGTTCCTGTTGCTGCTGGCGCCTAGCTTGAAAGGCTTTGTAGCCTGCTAGCCTTTTTAGCATTGCTATCTTTCTGTTTTCAGCAGTTTTTAATCATTAATCTCTGCCAATTTTCAGAGTGCATTGGTTTTTACCACATTATTCTCTTATCGCGATACAACTACGTGAATTTTTCCGCCCACATCTGCTTTCTATTTTTATCGTGATTAAACTGCTTGCATTTCACCATGTGCACCTGTTTTCACCTCCCCGTTTACACGGATTATTGCACTGATCTCAAAGCACCGCTGATCAAGAACCACAATAACAACAAACAATTGCATGAGAGATGCACATCGATCTCAACCCACTCTGCCCAAGAAGCATCACAACAACAAACAATTGCAGTAAGTCATGGCATCAGCACACGTTACTGCTACTTGTGCTGAATGCCACATGTTTATGATAGCTTCATCAATCAGCAGTGAGGAATTTACATGTGATAAATGTAAGGAATTAGTCAGGATGACAGAGAAGATTAATATGTTAGAGACATGCATCTCAATGCTAGTAGAGGTCAGTGAGAAAGAGAAGCCTGTAGATATTGTTTCGGATGCGATTAGTACAGCGAGCAACACATTTCGGTTCTGGCTGTAGAGCCGCTGCAGCAGGGCGTTTGGGTGACATCTCGGCAGCATACTTGTAGGGCAAAGCGATACCATTCTCCTGTTCCTGTTAGGATTTCCAATAGATTCTACCCACTCAGTGATGAACCCACTGAGAAGCCTTTTGGGAATGTGGAAATAGACAATCCAGCCACCATAGTAAAATGCATTTTGGGTACCAGAGCGTCTGCCATCAAATCAAATTTACAAGTGCTGTCTAATGCTAAATGTAGATTTTCTAAGATTGTTATTCATGTTGCACTAACGATGTCCGGCTTCACCAATCAGAAATCATGAAAGATAATGTTAAAGAGGTGTGTGAACTTGCAAAAACGATGTCAGACACAGTAATATGCTGGTTCTCTCCATGCTCATCATGGTGACAAGGTTTATAGTAGATTAGTGTTTCAGAATGGCTGGATGTCTGAGTGGTGTCCGCAGAATAGCATAGGATGTATAGACAATTGTACAAGTTTTTGGGGTAGACCTGACCTGCTAAAGAGAGACAGACTCCATCCCTCCAGAGCAGGTGACGCTCTCCTTTCTAGTAATTTGGCTCATAGTCTTAACAGTAATATTGTTTTACTAACTGGGGCCCAGGTCAGGAAGCAGACAAACTGGCTAATCCGAACATCTGCTAGCTGCCTTGAGACATCAGACAGGTCACATAAACTACAACACATAGAAACTGTATCACCTCAGTATCATATAGAGACTGTATCTATTCCCCGAACTACCAAACACAAACCCCTCATTAAGTCATTTAGAAAAAAACTTGAAAATAACAACAACAAAAAAATAATAAGATAAACATCATATAAAGGTAGGGCTACTAAACATTAGAACGCTTTCATCCAAAGCACTTATTATAAATGAAATTATTACAGATTATTGTTTAGATTTGCTCTGTTTGACCTGGAATCTGGCTTTAACCGGTTGAATATATTAGCTTAAATGAGCCTACTCCCCAAGGTTATTGCTATAAAATGAGCCTCGCCTGAATGGTCGAGGAGGGAGTGTTGTTACAATTTACAGTCATGTTTTTGGTGTTACTCAAAGGTCAGAATATGAGTTCAATTCTTTTGAACTGATAATGCTTAAAGTGTTATCATCAGATATGAATAAAAAACCTTTGTCGTCTTTTGTTCTTGCTACAGTATATAGACTACCAGGGCCATATTCTGATTTCCTTAGAGAATTTGCTGATTTTCTGTCAGATCTAGTAGTTACTGTGGATAGAGCTATAATCGTTGGTGACTTCAACATTCACATAGAAAATGATACACTGGGATTAGCATTAATCGATATTCTCAACTCTGTTGGGAGTCAGACAAAATATGACAGGATCAACTCATTGCCATAATCATATGCTAGATTTAATTCTATCATATTGAATTGATGTTGATAATATAGCAATTCTGCAGCAGAGTGATGTTATCTCAGATCATTACCTCATCTCTTGCATGCTGCGCTTAGCAAAGGTCAGTCAATCTACAGCGTGTTTTCGGTTTTGTAGAATTATTCTTTCAACCACTAAAGATAGCTTAACTTATAACCTTCCAGATTTGTCTCAAATATTCAGTAAACCAAAAAAGTTAGAAGAATTTTATGTAATCACAGAAAATATAGAGACAGTCTTCTCTAGCACTCTTGATAGCGTCGCCCCCTTCGATTAAAGAAAATTAAAGAGAAAAGCCCACATTGTGGTACAATGATCACACCCATGTTCTCAAGAGAGCAGCTTGAAAAATGGAGCATAAGTGCAAGAGTACAAAATTAGAGGTCTTTCGTGGTGTATGGAATGATAGTGTCTCTAGCTACAGAAAGACTCTAAAAGCTGCCAGGTCTGCATATTTTAGCAAACTCATGAAAATAACCACAATAATCCTAGGTGTTTATTCAGTACTGTGTATAAATTAGTAAGGAATAAGGTTTCAACTGAAACAGATATTCCATCACAGCACAGTAGTAATGACTATGAATTTCTTTACTGATAAAATTGAAATCATCAAAAACATAATTGGAATTATGCAAACATCTGCAATAGTACCTCTGAAGACAGTCTAATATTATTGCCCACAAGCAACTTCAATCCTTTGCTGTTATAGTACAGGAAGAGCTAAACAAACTTATCAAAACATCAAAATCAACAATATGTATGTTAGATTCAATACCGACCAAGATTAATATTGTTAAACTTGTTAATATTATTAACTCCTCATTATCCATAGGGCATGTCCCAAGAAAATTTAAGATAGTAGTTATTGGGGGCCTGGGTAGCTCAGTGGTAAAAGACACTGGCTACCACCCCTGGAGTTCACTAGTTCGAATCCCAGGGCATGCTGAGTGACTCCAGCCAGGTCTCCTAAGCAAATAAATTGGCCCAGTTGCTAGGGAAGGTAGAGTCACATGGGGTAACCTCCTCGTGGTTGCTATAATGTGGTCCGTTCTCGGTGGGGCGCATGGTGAGTTTGAGCATGGATGCCGCGGTGGATGGCGTGAAGCCTCCACACGCACTATGTCTCCGTGGCAATGCGCTCAACAAGCCAAGTGACAAGATGCGCAGGTTGACGATCTCAGACGCAGAGGCGGCTGGGATGCGTCCTCTGCCAACCGGATTGAGGCAAATCACTATTGGACCATGAGGACTTAAAAGCGCATTGGGAATTGGGCATTCCAAATTGGGTGAAAAAAAAGATAGTAGTTATTAAACCACTTATCAAGAAACCACAGCTTGATCCTGTGGCCTGTGTCACAAAGCAGGATTAAGCAGCTAGCAAGCTAGATAAGTTTAAACTTAGTTTAAGCGAACTCTGAATTTGTGGTACCAGTAAAGTGGATAGGCTTTCATCGGGGTTCCTCGCCATAGTAATATACGCTAATCGGCGTACCTGCTCTGGGGCAGGTTATGTTCCAGATCAGAGATCTCATCCAGATACTGGACCAATCAGCTGTGAGCAAAGCGACAGTCACTCCCCCAGTATCTCTGACTCCAATTTAAAGTGCACTTCAACGAGACAATTTTATAAATTTATAAAATGAGCTATTTATTATCATAATTTATTGCAAGAAATGTAAGTGCAGCGTAGTTCTAGCGGGAAGACTAGCAGCTGTACATCATCGCACCATTAGCTAGGTAAGTCCTAGCCAATCACATGTAAGCCTTTGCTTTATAAGTCTGCTCACAATCTGTCACATTGCTGTTTCAGTGTGCTAACACGGCAACATCATTCTTTAGCACTGTCTGACATTGACTCCAATTCGACAACCCAGTGCGGAAGGAGTGCGCTCCTCGCCAAGTCCGTCAAAATCATCGACTCAGGCAGCAGCTGTTCCCTGTCTGTCACTCTCTCGACGTTGTGTCGATGTAGTGACACTAGGGGTTCGATCTTGAGAGCCCCAATCACCTTTGCTTAAAATAGAAAAGGCCAATGAAAATTGGCGAGTGGAATTTGTATGCCACTCTCTGCCCAGAACATACGGATATTAAAGGAGATGGCGTGCATCACTCATTCAGATTTTTTCTTCTGAGCCGAATGCATGTGTATGTGTGTTCGTCCTCTCACCTCTTGCTACACTGCTGGATTTTTATGGCACATATCAGTGGTCACCCTTGCACGGTTGAGTGTCGTGCTTCCCCTGGGCACTTCAGCAGCCTGAGTCTGCAGGTGCTAAAAGAGTATATTGAAGAAAGAGTATATTTTCCTTCTAAAAGAGCTAGCACAAATGCTAGTCATCTTTTTAAAGATGTCCTTCCGTGTTTGCGCTATTATCTCTCCCCTCCGGATACCCATAAAATCTGCCTCGAGTGTCTGGGGCGCCAGCACACCGATGCTGCTTTTGTGGAAGGGTTGTGTTCTCATTGCAAGAACATGCTCATGAGAATGTTGCAGTCACGGCTCACTTCGTGAAGCAAGGAGCCACCGTGGCTGCTCCCCAAGCTGGTCTGTCCTGGGCTGACGCTCAGCCGGCAGAGTTGGCAAGCACCACGAGCGATCTGGATGTGGACATGGGAGCGTTTCCACCAGCTCAACCCCCGCAGACCTCCCATCCCCCAGCACTTTTGTTCTGTCCAGACGAGCTGTTGAGCGATGCAGGCGGTCTGCCTCAGGGCAGGTTTAATGTGCTGTTCGCAGCTCGTGACGAGGATGAGCTTTTGGTTGCAGCATTGGAGGGTGGTCTTCTACTATCGGAAGAGGATGAATCTTCTGAGCTCCCGCCCACGGGCGGTAGAGCACAGGATGAGGTGGATGCTGAGATGGCTGCCGTGCTGCCCCGGTGCCTTTTTTCCAAAAGTGCACGAGTGCTAACAAATTCATGGAAGGCACCTTTTACTGCCCGTACACGCTCTGTTCCCCAAGAACCCAAGACGGGCTTCGAGGCGGTCCTGACATGGCCTACCCAGGGATGAGGTGACTACTCCTGACCGGTCTGGCGCGGGGCATCTCTCCAGCCCCATCATCGCCCCTAGGCCAGCGCATGGTGAGTATAACATTGCCGAGTGCCCTCTGGGCCTCGAGCAGTTTCCTTATTCCCTGGGCCAGCGCACTCACAATGGCCAGGCGCTGGAAGTCTTTCCAGTCAGTCAGGCGAATGCGAGTACTTCCCGTTCCCTCAATCGAGAGACAGCTGGCAAGCAGGTAAGTGTGCTGGTCTCTGGGGCCACTTGCCCACCCCAGTCACCAGCCACCGTTGCGGGCTTGTGGAGCAGCATATCCTTCCAGGTGGGGCACCTGCTCTGCCTTGCCGTGAACCACCCTGCCCCTCACGGTGGCTCATCAGGAAGATTCGCCTCGGCTACGCGATCCAGTTTGCCAAACGCCCGCCCTGGTTCAGTGGCATCCTCTCCACTACAGTGCAGGGCGAGGGTGCCTCCATCCTCTGGGTGGAAGTTGCCACCCTTCTGGCGAAGGGAGCAACAGAGCCCGTCCCCGTAGCCGAGTTGCGCAAGGGCTCCTACAGCCCTTATTTTATTGTGCCCAAGAGAGGGGGAGGGTCAAGCCCAATCTTGGACCTACATGCCCTGAACAAGGCCTTACACAGGCTTCCGTTCAGGATGTTAACGCAGAAGCGCATCCTGGTGTCAGTACGACATCAGGATTGGTTCGCGGCCATCGACCTGAAGGTCGCATACTTTCACGTATCGATCCTTCCTCGACACAGACTCTTTCTTTACATACCAGTACAAGGTCCCCTCGCATCTTTACCAAGGTCGCAGAGGCTGCCCTGGCTCCAGTGAGGGAGAAGGGCATTCATTCGACTGGCTAATCCTAGCTCACTTGCGAGATCTACTGTGTGTGCACAGGGACCTACGTAAACCGCCAAGGCGGTGTACGCTCACGTCGCATGTCGCAACTCGCCCGCCTCCTCCTCCTTTGGAGTCAGCAGACCTTGAAGTCTCTGCAGGCCACTCACCTTCCAGGCGTCCTCAACCGCGCAGCGGACGCGATCTCACGGCGGGTAACACTCCATGGGGAGTGGAGACTCCACCCCCATGTAGTCCAGCTGATTTGGGAGAGATTCGGGGAGGCGCAGGTAGACCTGTTTGCATCCCAAGACTCCTCTCACTGCCCCCTGTGGTACTCCCTGTCCGAGGCCCCCCTCGGCATGGATGCCTTGGTGCACAGCTGGCCTCGGAGGCTACGCAAGTATGCGTTTCCTCCTGTGAGCCTCATTGCACAGACTCTGTGCAAAGTCAGGGAGGATGAGCAGCTAGTCCTGTTCATTGCGCCGTACTGGCCCAACCGGACTTGGTTCTTGGATCTGATGCTCCTGACAGTAGCACCTCCCTGGCGCATTCCCCTGAGGCCTAGCAGGTCTTCCGCCAGCGGTGGTAGACACGATCACTCAGGCCAGTGCCCCCTCTATGAGGTGGCTGTATGCCTTGAAGTGGTGTCTTTTCGCTAATTGGTGTTCTTCCCCATGGGGAAGACCCACAGAGATGCGCCGTCAGGTCTGTGCTGTCTTTCCTTCAGGAAGGGCTGGAGAGTCTCTCTCTACCCTGAAAGTGTACGTAGCTGCCATAGCAGCTCACCATGATACACTGGATGGGAGACCCTCACGACAGCGTGACCTGACAAACAGGTTCCTCAAAGGCACGAGGAGGTTGAATCCTCCTAGACCACACCTGATCCCCTCTTGGGATCGCTCTGTGGTCCTACCTGCCCTACAGAGAGCCCCCTTTGAGCCCCTGGAGCAGGCTGAGCTCAGCACTCTGTCCCTGAAGACGGCCCTCCTGGTGGCGCTCACTTCCATCAAGAGGGTGGTGGACCTGCAGGCGCTCTCTGTTACCAGCGAATGCCTGAAGTTCGGGCCGGCACACTCTCACGTGATCCTGAGACCCCAGCCCTGTTACGTGCCCAAAGTTCCCACCACTCCTTTTCGGGACCAGGTGATGAACCTGCAAGCACTCCCTTCAGAGGAGGAAGACCCGGCCTTGTCGTTGCTGTGTCCAGTTTGCGCTCTGCGCATCTATCTGGACTGCACGCAGAGCTTTAGATGCTCGGAGCATCTCTTTGTCTGTTTTGGAGGACAGCAGAAGGGGAAAGCTGTCTCCAAGCAGAGATTAGCCCATTGGATTGTGAATGCCATTTTCCTCACATACCAGTCTCAGGACTTGCCGTGCCCCTTGGGAGTCCAGGCGCACTCCACTAGAGGTGTTGCGTCCTCCTGGGCACTGGCAAGGGGGGCCTCTCTTGCAGACTGCGGATTGGGTCACACCCAATACCTTTGTGAGGTTTTATAACCTACGCATAGACCCGGTTTCGACCCGAGTGTTACGCGGTAACAGCAGGTAGACCGGGCGGCCAGTTGGGTGTACTGCTTGCATTGCGCCTTTCCCCTTTTTCAAAGGTGATAATGTGCACTTTTTGTCCACAACAGTTCCCTGTTCCGGCGAACTCCGGATGCCTCTTTAATTCTTTAGCACTGTTCAGGTGATGAACTTGGTGGAGGAGTGATGCCACCAGGCCCAGTGCTCGTGGTATTCCCCATTTCAGGTGAGCCTGTGTGCTTGGGCTCAGTGCTCCATGCGTGGTGATTCCCCCTTGGTAATCCCATATGATGAGGTTCCACTGTTCGGTTCCCCTTAAGTGAACCCTGTGTTTCCCCTCGTCAGAACTTTCTCTGCCTTGGCCACTGTGCTGCATACCCTCACTATAGATAGGGTCCTCCTGTGATATCATTCCATATGTGAACTTCCCCGTTGGTAAGTCTATATGAGGTATTCTCCACATGCTAACTCCCTTCGGCAGGATGTGGTCTCCGTAGTGCTCTCCTTCCTGGAGAGGGAAAAGCACTTCCCAGCACTATTCTAGAAAAGTGCTCGGCGGGACATTGCTTAACAGCAATCAGTTAAGACACCACATGTAGCCTCCTTGGGTAAGTGCCTCCACCCACCTTAATGGGACTAGGGAGACGCCTTACCTAACTAGCTGGAAGGTCACGACATGGTTGAGCACTCTCTGTGAGGCACACAGCAGTTTGCCCGTGTCCACTCTTCCGTACCTCGTGACACAGTTCAGCACCTGCGGCATTTCCTATAGGAACTCCTAGTGTCACTTCATCGACACAATGTCGAGTGAGTGACAGACAGGGAATGTCTTGGTTACTGATGTAACCTCTGTTCCCTGATGGAGGGAACGAGACGTTGAGTCCCTCCTGCCGCGGCGCTGAACCAGCTGCTGACATGGCCGGGACTCTCTATCGGCTCCTCAGCATAAATCTGAATGAGTGATGCACGCCATCTCCTTTTATACCCGTATGTCCGGGGCAGAGAGTGGGATGCAAATTCCACTCGCTAATTTTCATTGGCCTTTTCTATTTTAAGCAAAGGTGATTGGGGATCTCAAGATCGAACCCCTAGTGTCACTACAGCGACAAATGTCTTGTTCCCTCCATCAGGGAACAGAGGTTACATCAGTAACCAAGACGATTTCCATTAGAAATAAGCTAAGTTCTCAATCATATCCATCAAATGCATTCAGATTATAGTCATTGGTCTAGGCCTTCTGTTACTTATGCTGTCTGTTCATCTTAACACATCTGCATCAATATCAAAAGCCAATATTTCATGTCAACAGCATATTCGCTCTCATAGTAACAGCAGGCAATCACGTGTTCATAGCATGATCACATGAGGGTCACTCAGTCAAGGTTCACTTGCATGTCATTCACCGTGTTGCATGCCCGAGTGTTCCCCATCGGGGAATTAAGATCATTACTCAGGCATGTCATGATGTACAGTGCTCAATATATGGGTCTCATCACTCCATTAAGTGAGTTTTGTTGGTCGCTCTTCGCTCAAAATCACAGCAGGCGAATTTCAATACAAGGTATCATCCCCATGCCCTACTCACTATGAAAGACAGAGCTCATGATGTGGGCACTCTGAAAGGAGCATGACATCAGTATAAATGTAGCCTTCTCTAAAGCCTTGTGAAAGGGTCCTTCGTGAAATAATTAACTTATTTTGTTCTGTACAACATTTCAAGCAGCGTTCCCTACCCGAGCGCCTTCAAGTGCGCATTAATGCCGCTTTGGAAAATGCAGTGTTTTCTTACTCTATATGTCTACTTCCACGTTCTCATCGGAAGCACCACTGTTGTGGCGCACCTCTGACACCTAGCGGTAGGCTCCGCACTGCATTCCCTTATTCATCAGATAATTTAATTACCAGCGTAATGCATTCTGCACCCTATATGATCAGGTCATACAGGGGGTGATTCCTATTTCACGGCATATTTACGTATTATTACTCATTCAGGCATCATTAAAGTGCAGAAATTTGTATCATATGTGTCTTCATAAATCATTCACTTTCATCTCTGTTCGGACCATGTTTCAATCTATGGGGATTTTCAAGCATTGGGGCTTCATCAACCAAATTTCAAAGCTCATTATGAGTTTAACAGTCATGTCAGCCTAACTACATTACATTTTAATTTAAGTATCAATGCATTTCAGTATGATGCTGTTCACTTTTAATGCACCATGGTTGGGGACATTACATTAAGTATCAGGTAAGTAGGTTTGGCAATCATTGGATAAAACCAGTGCTGAATCAAAGCTCATTATTTCATCTTGCTACTGTTAATTTCTGTTCCTGCTGGTAAGTCATAGCTCCCTCCTAATGCTTTTACGTTATTCCTTCAACTATGTTGCCAAATGCTTTATTTATTTTAAAGTTATCAATGTTTTCGTTTTTCACTCCATTCAATGTGTGTGTGTGTGTGTATATATATATATATTTAAAAAAAAGAAAAAAAAGAAAGAAAAAAAATTTGCATTCAGGGCAGCTCTCGTCTAGCAGCAGGCAGTAGGATTCGTTCCTCTGGACATCACAGTGCTGGATTGGTGTTCTCGAAGCAGATACCGAAATTCAGTCCACTGGAGCTGCATGTCATGGACCATGCATGGTCTGCTGGTTTTACGGGCTAATAAAAAATAAAAAAAACCTTCTACATCCTCAATTTTTTTGGCATTATGCTCCATTTCCCACAGATGCAAGCTTCCCCACCTCTCTATCTACTACACCTATCATTAGATCACATTTCCTCCTTCCCGAGCAGTTCCAGTTTCACATTCAATCTCCCACCCCCTTGGGCCACCTCATTTCGTATGCGCATCATTCATCAAGGCCACTCCATCTCTCGCCTCACGCAAGCATTTCATCGATAACACTTAACAATGTATCTATTGACAACCGCTGCTGCTCGGACCTCAGATTTGATCCCCATGGCTAATCACTGGAACAGTTTCCCCCTTTTCCATAACAAAACCCTGAAACCTCCCTTTTCACGTACGCGCACCCTCCAAAGGTCCTGAGGCAACCGAACAGGATCATGATTTGCAGGGAAATGGCCAGACAAAATTCTAACTCATGCCAGCTCCCCTTCATCCGCATCTTCGAAATCACCCCAACGTCATTGCCAGCGTATTATGGGGTCCCCCACTGGCATGCAAACGTATCATCATTTGAGACTCCACTACCACCGTCGTATCAAAGGCTGTCCTCCTCTAGGCTCCTTAGCCCCTACTGAAACATTGACATGGCAGAGCTCCCACTGAATCCCATTCTCTCAGTAAAGCACATTCCCAGGTTTTCAATTCATTGTTACTCTCTATCTCGTTCAGGAGTTCCATCGACGTGTCCATTCACCAGCATACTACTATCCTCTGCCCACACCTTTCCAACCTACTGCCGGTCTATGCCCCTCATTCCTCCCCTTAGATTCCGCTAAAACTCATGCAGAAAGGACTCGCCCAGCCCACGCTCATTTCACCTCTTTTCTCTAACACTCCTAAACTTACCACCTGGGATGCGGCTGTAGTATAACTTTATCTATAACCTCCAGCTCCTCCTGCCTGATACCCTCAAATATATTTGGAAAACTAGTTCACAATTCGCATCTGATCCCTCAAATATTGCATCCCCTCCCCTAGTCTCAAGGCACTCTTTCAGAATTGGTGCGGCCACAACGGCTGCTCATCAAGGACTACCAGAACCCACAACCAGATGCTCGGGTGCTGGTCTTCCTCATCCTCCAGAAATATACTTGACCCAACCCTCAAACATTACACATGCTCAAGCCTCCTCAGCCATAAGTTTTCATACCTATCTGGTGGCGGTCGGGGGCCTCACTGCCCATCCACAACTTTCCCACACTTATCAAATTTAAGCCGTCTATTGTCCTGCAAGGACACCGCATAACCACATCCACCCTCCTCACCAAGGCTTTCACAATCCCAGCATGGTTTTCCTTTGCATAGGTACTGCACAAGCCTAGCTCACCCTCGATGGAAGGCTCATAACCAAAATGGGATATCTTTCAACACAGGGTATTGCACAACAAAATAGCAATTATTGTATGGCTTTACACATGCTGTTCACCTTTTGGCAAAGATAAACATTAAACAATGGCCGCCCTTGTTGGAGGGCTTGAGCCTCATGATATATCTTTCAACGAAGGGTATTGCACGCAACGTCGCCATTATCGTATGGCTTTACACTATGCTGTTCATCTTTCGGCAAAGATACTCCAAACAATGCCTGCCCTCGTTGGAGGGTTCATAATCAAATGTTTTCTTTCAACGAAGGGTATTGCACGCAACGTCGCCATTATCGTATGGCTTTACGCTACGTTGTTCATCCTTCTGCAAAGATACTCCAACAACGCATGCCCTCGTCGGAGGGTTCATAATCAAATGTTGTTTTCTTTCAACGAAGGGTACTGCACGCAACGTCGCCATTATCGTATAGCTTTACGCTACGTTGTTCATCTTTCGGCAAAGATATTCCAAACAATGCCTGCCCTTGTCAAAGGGTTCATAATCAAATCTTGTTTTCTTTCCACAAAGGGTATTGCAGGCAACGTCACCATTATCGTATGGCTTTATGTTAGGTTGTTCATCTTTCGGCAAAGATACTCCAAACAATGCCTGCCCTCGTCGGAGGGTTCATAATCAAATGTTGTTTATCTTACTCTACAAAGATACTGCACAACGATGCTGGCCTAACGCAGGACCTCAAACCACGTTGTTCATCTTTGGCAAAGATTCTGCACAACCAGGTGCTCCTCAACGGAGGGCCCAAAATCTTACTTGAGGGCAAGAAAAAAAAAGGAAAAAAATGTATTAAAAAAATTAAACTCGAGGACATAAAACTCAAGGACCCAATAAAAAAAATTAAAAAACATATATCATAAAAGCATCAGTAAACGCAAGCACAGCTTTTCCTACTGCAAAGGTATTGCACAACCATGCCAGGGATACGGAATATTTCATGCCAAATGTCAATTCTAGATCTTCACATCTCCTTTTCTCTTCTCTAGATTGAACACCTAACACAAGACCTGGTTTGTAGCCTGACCGGATCTTTTCTTTTGGGGGTAGTATTTTATTTCTCTCTTTTGGGGTAGGCTCCTCGTCCCTGCCTCCTATCTCTGGCAGGATCTGATGGTTTGAGTACAACAACTTCGGACTGCCAGACGGGGCTTATGCCAAGGAGAGACTTTACATTCCTGTTTTATATTGATCAAATAAATGTAATCTAAAACTTTACTCAAATCTGTGAGTCTTCCTGATAGAAATATATTTTTGGCAGTCTTGCATTTGTTTAAAGATGCTTTAATTTGTTCCCAATCATTTTCCCACACTGGCGAGTTATTTATGAATAAATAAACCTAAAATAATTATATAATTTCAAGTAAGATATTAATACAATATCAATAATGATCGAATGACTTTAAAATATAAAAACGTAATCACTCCACAGTATACTGTATATATATCAGAAAAGTGTGAATGCATGAACTAATCTTAACCTCGGGATCAAACTCCGAATTGATAGAAAAAGTTGGTAACAAGCATCTTGATACCACTTAACCCTAATGAAGCCTGACTGGATTTGGTGAGTTTTGTCAAACTAAAACCAATCCTGGAATCCAGAATTTGTTCAGCTTTTTTTTTTTTTTGTGATACATGGCCCTGGAGAGTTGGCTAATTATAGACCTCAAATCTCCCATTTATGTCGAAATACAGCTAAGCTAATAGATGGCGCCGAGTATGGCTGCTGCGTTGCGAGCTCCGACACAACATAGTAGTGTTTTGTTTGTTTTGTTCACAATTCTTATGTTTTTTGTCTTGGATGTTGTCTGCCTTATTGTCTACGACAGACAAACACTTTTGGACATTGGTTCAGCAATCTCACACCGCAAACCGGACTTCACATTCCTCAATGCCGACCCGCTGTTTACAAACACACAAGCGGAGCCCTTTGTCTGGGCAGCACGGCCGCGGAAACGCAGGAGGAAAAGGGGAAACAGCCGGCGTTCTCATCAGAGTAAGACGCCACGCAAATCGACCCCCGCTACCCACTATTCTACTGGCAAATGTTCAGTCTCTGGATAACAAGCTCTGCGAGCTGAAAGCGCGGATCTCTTTCCAACGAGATACAAGGGACTGCTGCATTATCTGCCTTACGGAAACTTGGATGTCTGCGGAGATTCCAGACTCAGCCATTGAACCCGTGGGGTTCTCCGTGCACCGAGCGGACAGAGCGAAATACCTCTCAGGTAAAAGCAGAGGAGGTGGTGTATGTTTTATGATCAACAAATCCTGGTGTGATCAGAGGAACGTACATTCTGTCAAGTCTTTCTGCTCTCCTGATCTGGAATTTCTCATGCTTCTGTGTCGACCATTCTGGCTACCGAGGGAATTCACAGCGGTCATTATCACAGCTGTGTACATTTCCCCACAAGCCGACACAGACCGGGCACTCAAGGAACTGTATGGGATTAAAAGTGAGCAGGAAACCGCGCACCCTGAGGCCGCGTTCATTGTGACCGGGGACTTTAACAAAGCCAGTTTAAAATCAGTCGCACCAAAATATCACCAGCACATTAGTTTCAACACACGAGGGGACCATTTTTTTTTTTGGACCATTGCTACTCTCCGTTCCGGGATGGCTACAAATCTCTCCCCCCCCCCCCCACCATTTGGCAAATCGGACCACTCTTCCATTCTGCTTCTGCCCGCTTACAGGCAGAAACTGAAACAGGAAGCACCCACCCTCAGAACGATCCAGTGCTGGTCAGACCAATCAGATTCTACGCTACAAGACTGTTTTGATCACACGGACTGGGAGATGTTCCGGTCCGCCTCTGATGACAACATCGAGCTTTACGCTGACAGCGTAATGTGTTTCATCAGAACGTGCGTAGAGGACGTCGTTCCGACCAGAACAATACGGATCTATCCAAATCATAAACCATGGATTAATAGCGATGTTCGCGCGGCACTTAATGTGCAGACCTCCGCTTTTAAATCCGGGAACGCGGAGGAGCATAAACAATCCAGTTATGCCCTCCGAAAAACCATCAGAACCACAAAACGCCAGTACAGGAGCAAGATTGAAGGACAGTTTAACACCACCAACTCTAGAAGCATGTGGCAGGGAATTAACATCATCACGGACTTTAAAGGGAATAAAAACTCCGCCATGAACACCGCTGCCTCTCTACCGGATGAGCTAAATACTTTTTATGCTCGTTTCGAGGGAAATAACACCGCCCTCGCGGAGAGAGCTCTCGCGGCTGAAGCTACAGAGGTTAGGTCACTCTCCGTCTCTGTAGCGGTTGTAACCCGATCCTTCCGACGTGTGAATATCCGCAAAGCCGCGGGCCCAGACGGCATTCCGGGCCACGTCATCAGAGCGTGCGTGAACCAGCTGGCTGGTGTTTTTACGGACATTTTCAACCTTTCCCTCTCTTTGTCTGTAGTCCCCACATGCTTTAAAACATCCACCATTGTGCCTGTTCCAAAACAATCAAAGATAACTTGCTTAAATGTATTGCCTCTCTCTCTCTTTTGACCCGCTGCAGTTTGCTTACCGCAACAACCGCTCCACTGATGATGCCATTGCATCTACAATACACACTGCTCTCTCCCACCTGGAAAAAAAGAACACTTATGTGAGAATGCTGTTTGTAGACTACAGCTCAGCATTCAACACCATAGTGCTCTCCAAGCTAGATGAGAAACTCCGGGCTCTGGGCTTAAACAGCTCACTGTGCAGCTGGATCCTGGACTTCCTGTCAAGCAGACGCCAGGTGGTTAGAATAGGCAGCAACATCTCCTCCTCACTGACCCTCAACACTGGAGCCCCACAGGGCTGTGTTCTCAGCCCACTCCTGTATTCACTGTACACACATGACTGTGTGGCAACACATAGCTCCAATGCCATCATTAAGTTTGCTGATGACACGACGGTGGTAGGTCTGATCACTGACAATGATGAAACAGCCTACAGAGAGGAGGTGCACACTCTGACACACTGGTGTCAGGAGCACAACCTCTCCCTCAACGTCAGTAAGACAAAGGAGCTTGTGGTGGACTTCAGAAGAAAAGACAGAGAACACAGTCCCATCACCATCAATGGAGCACTGGTGGAGAGAGTCAGCAGCTTCAAGTTCCTGGGTGTCCACATCACTGAGGAACTCACATGGTCCATCCACACTGAAGTCGTTGTGAAGGAGGCTCATCAGTGCCTCTTCTTCTTAAGACGGCTGAGGAAGTTTGGAATGAACCGCCACATCCTCACACGGTTCTACACCTGCACTGTAGAGAGCATCCTGACTGGCTGCATCTCCGCCTGGTACGGCAATAGCACAGCCCACAACCGCAAAGCACTGCAAAGGGTGGTGCGAACTGCCAGACACATCATCGGAGGTGAGCTTCCCTCCCTCCAGGAAATATATACAAGGCGGTGCGTGAAAAAAGCTCGGAGGATCATCAGAGACTCCAGCCACCCGACTCGCAGCATCAGGACCTGCACCAGCCGACTCCATGATAACTTCTTCCCCCAAGCAATCAGACTTCTGAACTCTTGATCTCCCACGATCAAATACATCAGCACTGCACTTTATTACCCTTACTCTTATATCTCACACCGGACTGTCATAAATTATATTATATTCTCTCTTAACAACTGACTATCAACCGACAGCCTGAATGTCAATACAGTACAATACTGTACATTCTATATATATATATATATATATATATATATACTTTTTTATATATTTTTTTATTTTTTATTTTTATTGATTAATGTGTATCTATATAGTGCGTATTGTATACTGTACAGTGTATGTTATTATTTGTATACTGTTGAGCGTAATTATGTGTATAACAGATGTTTAATTGTGCTGTGTTAATTTGATGTTATTGTAAATTGGTACTGTCTCATCACTGTCACGACTGCTATGTTGATCGGAACTGCACCCAAGAATTTCACACACCATTGCACTTGTGTATATGGCTGTGTGACAATAAAGTGATTTGATTTGATTTGATTTGAAATACTAGAAAAGGTAGAGTCCTCCCAACTATGTTCATTTTTACAAAAAAATGTATATATGAAGAATTTCAGTCAGGATTTAGGCCCCATCATAGTACAGAGACTGCACTTAGAGTTACAAATGACTTGCTCTTATCATCTGATCGCAGCTGCATTTCTCTTCTAGTGCTTTTAGATCTTAGTGCTGCCTTCGACACCATAGATAGTAACTTCTCTCAGATAGGCTTGAGAATTATGTTGGCATTTGTGGACAGGCATTAGCTTGGTTTAGGTCCTATTTATCTGACCACTACCACTTTGTCTGTGTAAAAGGGGAATTGTCAGATCAAACTAAAATTAAGTATGGAGTGCCACAAGGATCAGTTTTAGGACCTCTCCTTTTCTCCTTATATATGCTTCCCCGGGAGACTTTATCAGGAACCATGGAATTAGTTTTCACTGTTATTCCGACAATACCCAACTTTATATTTCCTCAAAACCTGACGAAATTTCACAATTCTCCAAGTTAGCAGAGTGTATCAGTGATATCTATTGGCTCTAAGGCAAAGCGTTAGGCTTGTGAAAAGAAATGAGATTTTCTTATTGTAACAGACAAGCCTCTCGTTCATCGGGAAAGGAGGAAGCGTGAACTGGATTAACAATTAACAAGACTTTAATTCCAGCATAAAACGCTGAACTGAAACATAACAACACACATTGACACACATACACACAGCTCTGTGTGTGTGTGTCTCTCTCTCTCTCTCTCTTTCTGGCGTCCCTGGGGAGAGAGACAGAGCGAGCGGGAGAGACAGAGAGAGAGCGAGGTGAGAGAGAGAAAAGGAGAAAAAAAATCAGGTTCCAGACCACGCCGCCATTTGGTCCTCAGCCAGCTGTTCAGTGATCCTCCATGATACCGGGCGATGGCACTGGATTTCACCTCCTGGCGGACGGCAGAGGCTCCTCCGTCCCCTGGCGGATGGCAGCAGTTCCTACGCCTCTTGGCGGATGGCAGCAGGTCCTCCATCTCCTGGACGATGGCAACAGCTCCTCTGCTTCCTGGTAGATGGCAGCGGTTCCTCCGCATCTTGGTGGACAGCAGCAACTCCTCTGTCCCATGGCGGACAGCAGCAGCTCCTCCGTCTCCTGGCGGATGGCAGCGGCTCCTCCATCTCCTGGCAGGCCGCTCCAGTACCATCGAACCAACCTCTCCTCGGAGTTGCGATCCTCCATCAACGGCGAGGGCTTTCTGATGGCACATCTTCCTCCAGTCCCAGGTTTCGGCATCAGTGTAACAGACAAGCCTCTCGTTCATCAGGAAAGGAGGAAGCGGAAACTGGATTAACAATTAACAAGACTTTAATTCCAACATAAAATGCTGAACTGAAACATAACACACATCGACACACACACACACAGCTCTGTGTGTGTGTCTCTCTCTTTCTCTCTCTGGCGTCACCGGCTCCTCCTTTATCCCTCTCCCGCTGATTGGGCAACTCAGCGCCGGGCGTGAATCCTTATGGCCAGGCCATGCCCTCCTCCTCGTCACGCTTATTAATGTTAGACAGTACATCATCAGTCTGACCACAAACAATATGGCCTGATTCACCTTACTCATTACTTATCTAATTATTGGTGTCATACCCTTTGTCAAAAAGAACAACCATCATTTTCACTTTTGTTGTTCTGTTCCTAAATTTCATGAAGTAAGAATTTAAGGTGACAAAAATACAATAGTGAAGCTGTGCTGAAGCATTGGGCCATTTTGTTTGAATGTTCTAACCCTGAACTAATCTCACGCGGCCAAGTGGCGTACAGTTTGTTCCATATTGCAGCATTATTCTGGCCAAGAAATGCCAACTTAGACTGGAAGAGACCATCTGACCAAAATGTGAAGCAAGCAAACACACTTTGTTTTGTTTTGATTTTTTTTACATGCCATTAAGGAGCAGGTTTATCTGAAAGAGATTATATTACAATATTAGATTGGCATGAAAAGAAATAACATAAATAACACTACGGCAGTATCTACAAATGGTTGTACAGAAAACATGGACAATACAGAAAGAATGTGTGTAGACTCTGTGATCAGAATTTCTGCCCATACAAATGATAAGTACAGACACAAAGACATACTGTAACTCAATAAAACAACTCATGTAAAAACAATGTGGTTGCTAATAAGTGACTCAAACAAAACTCTGAATACCCATCAAAGATTTTATGCCACTAAAATCCATGTCAGAAATCAGTGATTATTTCATCTTTAAATTGCTCACATTATCAACCTTGTATACTTTGTTTCCAGGTTTTTTAGAAAGTTGAAACAACTATCACGTGACTTCACAATGTGTTGTACTGTACCTCTCTCTGTTCACTGCAGATCTTGCAAAGCCACTGAACTCTTTTCTGAGTGCCTGTAGTCTCGATACCACATTTAGTGCACACCTTCTGTAATACAAACACAGACATCATTAATGTAGGGCAAATAAACACGCACCCTTTCAACTACAGACACGTTTAGGCTAAAATACTACTGTGAAATGAAAACAAATATTTTGTCGAATCCTTATTTGTTACATTATTTTGCCATGGAAACACAATAACAGGTTTGCCAAGCCTGCAGTTTTCCCATGGAATTGGGCTACTCAAATCAGAATTGAATGTAAGGATTTTTGACCAACCACCAGCCAATCCTCTGCAGGTCAAAACAGGTACAGTATAATGTATTCTGTTTTCATGGATACAGGCAGCATTTAACAGTGAATTTACAGGTGAAATAGTGTGTCAGACTCAGTAGAAATAAGTTAGTTACAGGAAATGGGGCCCAGATATAAAATAAAAGCTGCACCAAATGGTATGCAGTTACACAGCTGAAATACAGTATATTGCATTTTGTTTTTTTTGTAATAAATTTTTCAATAATGACATTACGCTTATGTGTATCAAGCCTGACTCTTTTTTCAATAGTTGTGAACATGCCATGTTTTATAAAACTGCAGATGTTTCATACTGCTACCCTGCTACAAACATCATCTAGAAGGTTTGCAAATGACAGGAAATCTGAAAAAGCAATACATGGATTCTAAAATCTGTGGCATGTCTTGAATTTTAGTATTGGGCTAGTTCTGATTGGTCATTGGAATATTACACAGACCTGGCAACCCTGACAATCAAACAACTAGACAAAAATTAAGAAAATAGAACATTCAAATACAAAACTTTGTGATATTCAGATTAAAAATGTGTTTTAGGATTTAACATTTTATCTTGTGCAATGTCAGTTTTTGTGTTTATTTCAACATACAAGTATGTGTTAACAGAACTGTTATTTAACTGTTATTTAGATTACATTTTATTTACTGGACTTTACATGCAAGATGATTAACAATACATTAACAATTTAATTCCCTGAAGTTCAGTTACTGTATACTCTCCATAATGTTATGAAACAGGTCCCTTTTTAAATGTGTAGAATCCTGTTGATTGAGCGAAGCACCATCCCTCTCCACGCTAAAATAAATTTAATTATCTCAGGAGATACTACTGTAGTTTCAGATGGCTTGATTTTAAAGAATCAATTTGAAGGTGAGGGCTTGGGTATGGCATTGTAATAAGAGAGAAAGAAACTTTAATCAGGTTTTATGTAATAGAGGACAAACACTAGACTGAAGTGCCAGAAATTTAGTTTTTGCAGAAGTTCTATATACTTCAATTGCTTTGAGACAGAGAGAGCGAGCGTGGAAAAGAGAGAATGTGAGAGGGAGGCCACAAAGAAAATCTCTTCAATTTTCTTTTAACACTTCTAAAGATCCCTGAGTGTGTGCCATCTTTAAAAACTGCTGTAAGCGATTTTTGAAATACCATGCATAGAAAGTCCCTACTACCCGACAGATAAGGTAAGGCTAAAATGGCAGTCTTGTGAAATAACATGTCTTAGGTTCTGCACAGGGCAATAAAGAACTTGCCCATGGGCCACACCTGTTAAAGGTGAAGTATGTAACTTTTTTATGTCAAAAAACATTCTACTATCCCAGTTTATTGTTCATTGACAACTACAAGTAAGCCATTCATGGGTTTACCTCCCACAAAATATAAACACTGAGCCTCCAAGGCACCATCAAAACATTGATGTTTATATTTTAAGCCGCCCGCTCCACCCATCCCATTCAAAGCATGAGTTTGGGGCATGGCTACTTGAACTAGCTGTTCAGCCGGGGGAAAATAAACAGCCATGGCAGACGTGTACAGAGGAAAATACATTTAGCTTTGACTACAGATGATAGCCAAAAATGAAAATTCTCTCATTATTCACTGAACCTGATGCCATCTGTAATGTTTGGAAGGAAGTCACGAGAGCTGGATCTAGATGCAGCAAGAAGTTTAATAAAGAATATAAGCAACGTATAAAATAACTCGGTAAACACAGGAACAAGGCAGAACTTGGAACTAGAAACATAAAACAAATGAAACATCCATGATGGGAACTGGTACATAGGAACAGGGGAGAAACACAACAACTCACTGGGCAGAAATCAGGGCATTATATACACAGGAGTAAATGAAACAAAGGTGAGAACAATAGGGAACAGCTGGCAGTGATGAGGGCAGGGAATTATTGGAAGTGTAGTCTGGGGGAAACAGATAATAGGGGCAAAACACAAGGCAAAACAATAGTGAATCATGACATAACCCCCCTCCTAATGGGCAGCTCCTGACGTCCAAGGAAGGCTGGTAAGGGAAGCAGGGCCAAGATGGAGCCGGAGACCAAAGAGGCCAGAGCAGATCAGGTAGAAGGCCAGGAGACCAAGGAGACCAGAGCAGCTAAAGCGGATGGCCGAGAGACCAAGGAGACCAGAGCAGATCAGGCGGACGGCCAGGGGACCCAGGAGACCAGAGCAGATCAGATGGACAGCCAGGAGACCCAGGAGACCACCTCAGGGTAGGGACTGGATCAGGAGGCCCGGCTGGCAGCCACAGGGCTGAAACAGGGTCAGGAGGCCTGGGTGGCGACCACAGGGTCGAGGGGCAAAGATGTGGAAGGCGGAGCCATGGCAGGCTCGAGGGGCAGAGACTTGGAACACGGGCAGAGACTTGGAAAACAACCTCTGTGGTCGTGAACACGGGAAGAGAATTGGAAACGACCTCTGTGGTTATGTACACGGGAAGAGACTTGAGGGTAGAAGCCTTTCTTCTCCTCCTCCTCCGGACGGCCGAAGTTGGCAACGCTGGCTCTGGGACGGATGAGGCTTCCAGCTCGTTGGCTGTGGCAGGCGTGGGCGTTGGCTCGTTGGCCGTGGCAGGCGTGAGCGTTGGCTCGTTGGCCATGGCAGGTGTGGGCGTAGGCTCGTTGCCCGTGGCAGGCGTGGGCGTTGGCTGTGGCAGGCGTGGGCGTTGGCTCGTTGGCCATGGCAGGCATAGGCGTTGGCTCGTTGGCCGTGGCAGGTGTGGGCACTGACAATTTGTGCGGAAGGGTCTTCATGGCCCTACGCACCGACATCAGTGGTGGATCATTCAACTTGGAGACAGGGGCCATGGAAGGTTTCGAGACAGGGCCATGGGAGGCTTGGAACAAGGAGTCACAGAAGGCTTGGCCGTGACATGAAGTGAAGCAGACTCAGACTTGACTGTGACGTGGCGTGGCTGTGACATGGCGTGGAGCAGACTCAGACTTGACTGTGACATGGCGTGAAAAAGACTCAGACGTGGCTGTGACATGGCGTGGAGCAGACTCAGACGTGGCTGTGACATGGCGTGGAGCAGATTCAGACTTGACTATGACATGGCATGGAGCAGACTCAGACTTGACTGACATGGTGTGGAACAGACTCAGACTTGACTGTGACATGGCGTGAAAAAGACTCAGACGTGGCTGTGACATGGCGTGGAGCAGACTCAGACGTGGCTGTGACATGGCGTGGAGCAGACTCAGACGTGGCTGTGACATGGCGTGGAGCAGACTCAGACGTGGCTGTGACATGGCGTGGAGCAGACTCAGACGTGGCTGTGACATGGCGTGGAGCAGACTCAGACATGGCTGTGACATGGGGTGGAGCAGATTCAGACTTGACTATGACATGGCATGGAGCAGACTCAGACTTGACTGTGACATGGCGTGGAGCAGACTCAGACTTGACTGTGACATGGCGTGGAGCAGACTCAGGCATGGAAGGCTCGGAAGCCGAGATCGGGATTGAGAGAGGAGGATCCTCTGAAGCGAGAGTTTCTAATATTAGCTTTACGTATTCCTCCCACGTGTAATCTCCGGTCTCCGGCAATTCCCTCCACTGGCGAGCTATGAGTCCGATCAGGTATATGGATTTCAAGGTGGAATCATCAAAACCTGTGTGGCAGGCTATGGTGCTGAAGAAGTGGGAGTATTCCCTTATCAATAAGTCCGCCTGGCAGTTGCACGAAGTATGCTGCTGAATCCATTTTGTGGTGAGTTGTTCTGTAACGTTTGGAAGGAAGTCACAAGAGCTGGATCTAGATGTGGCAAGAAGTTTAATAAAGAATATAAGCAAAGTATAAAATAACTCGGTAAATACAGGAACAAGGCAGAACTTGGAACTAGAAACATAAAACAAATGAAACATCCACGATGGGAACTGGTACATAGGAACAGGGGAGAAACACAACTCACAAAGACTAGGTAGAAATCAGGGCATTATATACACAGGGGTAAATGAGGAAATTAATCACAGGTGAGAACAATAGGGAACAGCTGGCAGTGATGAGGGCAGGGAATTATGGGAAGTGTAGTCCGGGGGAAACAGATGACATGGCCAAAACACAAGGCAAAACAATAGTGAATCATGACACCATCCCCAGTATGACTGTCTTTCTTCAGCAGAACACAAATGAAAATTTTTAGAAGATAGAGCTCTGTCAGGTCCTTACAATGGAAGTGCACGGGTGCCAGCACTTTGAAGGTCCAAAAGTCACATTTAGGCAGCATAAAAGTAATCATGCGACTCCAGTCGATCAATGAATGTCTTCTGAAGCGAATCGATAGGTTTATGTAAGAAACAAGTCGATAATTAAAATGTTTTTAACTTTAAATCAGCGCTTCCATCCAGGGCTCTGATGCTGTTTGAAATGGCCGAACTCTTGCGTGACATTCGTCCTTGTTGTAAATAAGCGCTGCTGCCGAATTCTCGCGTGAACTCGCCGATGCGCTTACGACATGCTTTGTGTCAGCTGCTGGCAGTAAGCGTTTTTTTAAAAGTTAATAGCATTTTAATTATCACTATACTTTTTTACACAAATATATTGATTTGCTTCAGAAGACATTCATTGATCAACTGGAGTCGTGTGGATTACTTTTATGCTGCCTAAATATTACTTTAGGACCGTCAAAGTGCTGGCACCCGTGTACTTCCATTATAAGGATCTGACAGAGCTCTGTCTTCTTCTAAAAATCTTTATTTGTGTTCTGCTGAAGAAAGACAGTCATACACATCTGGGATGGCATCAGGGTAAGTGAATAATGAGAGAATTTACATTTTTTAGTGACTTTTTTCTTTAAAGCCAAAATTCGAAAACTTGCTTAAAGACACAGACACAGAGAACGGAGAAAAAACAGAGTGAACATGGTCAGAAATGGCGCTTTCGTTGCACTTACTAGTTACCAGAAGAACCATTCTACCTCATGTGCTGGATCCCCCGCACACCCAGCTGCCGTTCAATCCGCCAATGTTATCAGATGACCCGATTGCTCTGCCACGCTTTCTGCCCGGTGTGTACTGTATATGTTACAGTGGTCTTGTTTATTGTGATGTTAAACGTTTTTATTTAGTATGGCCTATTTGTTCATAGGGAATCAGAGAGTGCGAAAGGGATTGATGAGTCAAAGGGGTGCTGGCAAAGGCTGTTTGAAAACATATTTTATTTTTGTAATTCTGTTTGGTGCCACTAGTAGTGCAGAAATTACATACTTTACCTTTAACCAATCAGGAAACTTACAGCAGAGACCTGCTATATTGATTTACCAGAGAAGAAAGCGTAACGGTCAACTAGCGTGTTACGACAGTAAGTCACCATTTGTGGCTCCCATACAAATAAATAGGAAGAGCCGTAAACTGACACCTGCCTGTCACAAAAGTCTCTCCTTATAAAACAGCAATTTTATCATAGTAAACTCCACAAATAGTTCATTCCAAAAGGATTGTTTAGTGCAATACATGTTGAAGATTAGCGTACAGGCGTCAATTCATTAAGTGATAAGCTGTTTCCTCAAAAAAGTAGTTTATAAAGCATATTTAAGCATCTCCCCAAATAGTCATCCTTTAAAAAAAAAAAAACAGCCTAATTTCTCCTCGCCAGTGTAACGACCATAGAATGCCTATAGGACCCCCACGTTATGCATTGCTATGCTAACCTTGTAGGCTGACATTGATTGAAGGGCTCTGCTTAGAGGCAGCACTTTGCCAACCTCAACCAATGTTGCAAGTTTGGGGCATGACTACATGTTTTGGTTTGGCAAATATCAAAGAGATCTGGCTGTCCTCTTTTGACTTGGGCCAGTAAGCAACCACCCAGAAAACCCAAGCAACCATAGCAATGCATAAAAAACACCCCACAGAATACTCACATTTATTCACATAAAAATCATGTTACTTTTTCCCCCAATTACTTTTAGTGCTGCAGAAATCAGCTTTAATGTGTTGTTTACAACAGCCCAATATATTGCTCAAATGATTTCATAAACAACGTTTTCCAACTAAATTTCAAAAAGTTGAATTTCCCACGAGAATACTGCCAAGTAGAACTGAATAATTAAAGTTACTTTGAAATAAAGTTTGAAACACTAAAATACCAAGGTAATCCTTTGTAAAAGTTAAACAATAATCCATCAGATTCCATATGGCATTTTTACAAAAATGATCAACGCAGTGTACAGTATCTACTTCACAGATGGTCATATGTTTGAACACAGAGGCATTACCAATCATATAATAATTATTATATTTTCATTAATTGCCTCTGTGTATTCTAAACCCATTGTAATTCCAATGAGGTCTAGAGAGAGCAGCTGTTCTAATGATCACAGGTTATGGGCTTCATGAGGAAGCATCACTGATATGAGCTCTGGGTCCCTGTAACAGATGCTCTGTCCCCACCCGCACAGAAAAATCGGTCCTGGATTTGAAATAAAAAAACTGGCCCAAAAGTTGTTGATGTCAGGGTGTTGGTAGGTGTATGGATAATCGCGGCCCCCTTCGGCATATCGCGGCGCCGTTAAACTATGCGAATATAGCATTGGTAGCACATCCTGATAGGTCGTATGTATTTTTAGGTAGCGTATATTTTAAGAACAGCGGCCAACCGGGAAAACTATCGGATCTCCCTATGGCAGGACCGCATTCAGTCTTTTAGCACCCCTCAGTCCCGTGTAAGGTCACAGCATGTGTGAAAATGTGTGTCTCCTACATCGTCTTAGAGTTATTTTCCAACAGTGATCCTGAACTCCGGTGGAAAAGATTTAAATTTGCCAACAAGTGAACTGAGACGGACTACAAATGTTTTGTTCCAGTTACACACTGCCTCCTCGTGGTTACACTGGGGGAATACTTATTATTTACCAACGTGTTTCAGTATCATTTTTCAGAGATTATTATATTAGCACGCACTATTGTTTACGTATATATAAACTGCTGCTGACCTTTGAGGAGTTCATATATAAAATGGCCAATGTTTGTTCCTGAAAAACAAGTTAACGATACTTTTTTTAAAGTAAAATAAATATCTGCTGCCATCATGTGGTGTCATAGTGTTACTGCATGGATCCAAGACGGAAAAAAAATGGCTAAGCGTACGTGCACACGAAAGTGGGTTGTTTTCTAAAAGTAGAAAAAAGTCTAATTTGTACCATGCAGCAGTCCAAACAGAGGACGGACGGGGAACCCAGCAGACCCAGCTCTTCTCCACACAACAGACACTGTGACAGGCCATTCCCCATGGCAGACCTCCTCATGTTCTCCAGACGCTCCACTAGACACCTGAAACAGTCACATCTTTGCTTACTCATAAAAACAACCATTGTTTCTTTGCCAGTGGTTTTGTTTCCTTGTTTCTTTGTTCTCATATTACACATCATCAAGTACTTGGACAGGATAGTTCCTGTGAAGCATGACTAAACATCTGCTCAAGTGTTAAAGATATTTAAACCTTATAGTCAATTGAGGTTGACTTCTCAATGTTTGTGGTCCCAGAGACCCCTATACATGTTTTAAAAAACAACAACAACAAAATAAAAAAACAATAAATTTTCAAAATTAACCTTTTATTTTGGCTTCAAATTTTTTACTTTTCTCTGACATAATCAAAGCCAGTAGGTATTGCTGATGTTTTAAACCTGACGTTTTACCACAAAGTAAGCGTACACTTTTCAGAAAGGTGAATGTTATGCAAGAAAATAACTCCTATTTGTGTTTTAGGGTCAATTTGACCCCAGCAAGACCACATAGTCGAAAAATTAAAAAAAAAAAACAAATCCAGAAAACTGGTGGTAGTGTACTACTACAGTGTGTTCACCAATCAGAGTATCTAGGCATGTGACAATTCATTATATTTATTCAAGTTTTGCATTTCAGGACCCCAAACACTGATAGCACTCGTACATTACCCAGACATCTATATGATGTGTGTGTTACATCTGACATATTTGTTAAGTAGTTTGTTCATCTGCAATACTATAAAACGTTTCCTCTCATATGTCAATAAGTCATTCAGCAGATGTCTTTGAGACTTTTATGATTTAAAATGTTTTGAAATCTGATCTTTTGTTTAGCAGATATTAATTAGATTGTGATGCTTTCCAGATGAAAATGTCTAAAACAGACATATCTGAGATGTGCGTGTGCTATCTGGGAACTGATGCAATCTATCATGTTTTCGTGAGGGACATTTAAAACATGTTATCAAGTTGAAATCTTGTTTATAATTAGTTCTCGTAAAATTAAGAAAATTCACCAACCTGGTGCCTCAATGCCAAGTATGTTTGTTGAGCTACTAAATGGGGCATTGGGTTCTGTGAGACCCCAAACAGAACATTGTAATTAAACATCTGCTGTGAGAAAGATCTCTGAAATTCAGACATTAGCTATCAGAGTGTTTATCTGAAAGGAAGTTGTCTGACAAGGCATTAAAAGGCACAAAAATGTACAAATGTGGTACATACTGATAAAATGCCTACCCAATCCTGTGTTGCTCAATGAGCTCAAGTTGCTCAGAGCGGTGGATGACACTCATGATTACATCCAGCTCTGTTTTCTCAAGGGTCTGAGCTTTCCTCTGCCTCTCAGTCTGAAACGTGTGGATGGACCAACCTGTATGTAACCTGGACAGAATACAGGTACACAAAAAATTAAATCACCCATCAGTAGCAGATCATTGAGTAAATGAGTGAGAAGATGGATAAACATGTTGACACAGTGTTGACACTATCTGTCTGTTCAAACATGTTCATTAGACTAAATATGACTCATCAATTGACATTCAGTAATTTAATCCATATACCAGGTTTAAACATAAAACCGTTACTCACTTTGCTCTAAGGGCTAGTTGTCTGTCATTGGGGCACACCCACTGGTCATTGTCATTGCCAAACATTGAGTCTGTCATGTTTTGTGCTTGAAACTGTAAAAGTTTAGGATGATAAGGGTAAAAAAACAAGGCTTAAAAAAAAAAAAAAATCATTATACGAATAATCAGATGATTTAAAGCATGCTATGCTATAATAATTACAAAATTACAAAAATTAATATACCATTTAAGGTATAGTTCACCCAAAAATGGAAATTCTCTCATCATTTACTTACTCTTTTGCCATCCCAGACATGCATGACTTTCTTTCTTCTGCAGAACACATGCGAAAATTTTAAGAAGAATATCTCAGCTCTGTAGGTCCATACAAGGCAAGTGAACGGCAATCAGGCATTCGAAGCTCCAAAAAGCACATCAAGGAAGCATAAAAGTAATCCATAAAATTCCAGTGGTTTAATCAATGTCTTCTGAAGCGATCCAGTTAGTTTTGGGTGAGAACAGACCAAAGTGTCACTCCTTTTTCACTGTACATCTTGTCATTGCTGTCTCTAGGCACGATCATGACTTCATGCTCGATTACACTTCCTAGTGCTTGACGTATGCGCAGAGCACTAGATGGCGCTATAGGAAGTGAAATAGAGCTTAAAATGATCACCAATGAGACTGCTGTCATGATACACAATGAAAAAGGTGTTATATTTTGGTCTGTTCTCACCCAAAACCAACTGGATTGCTTCAGATGACACTGGTTAAATTACTGGAGTCTTATGGATTACTTTTATGCTGCCTTTATGTGCTTTTTGGAGCTTCAAAGTTTTGGTCACCATTTGCTTGCATTGTGAGGACCTATAGAGCTGAAATATTCTTCTAAAAATCTTTGTTTGCTTTCAGCAGAAGACAGAAAGTCAAATACATCTTAGATGACATGAGAGTGATTAAATGATGAGATAACTTTTGGGTGAACTATCCCTTTAATATATATTATTCCAGGAATCTTTAACAACAGTGCACAAACTAAGAGCAGTTCATTGTTTTTGACAGTTTGTTGTGATAGAGCTTACATTCAATTCTTATGTAAAAGTAGACAGACATGGCTCAAATTATTATTGGATTATTCATTCAGCAACACCTGCCAAATGACTGTTCCAGAGACCAAACACTAACACATTTTCACTTAAGCCTTAATTATGAAAATAATAATACTTTGTCTTGAATAGAATAATATACATGCTCCTATGTTGTGGTACTGCAAGGTTCCTGTTTAAAAAATAAATAATAAATGAGGTCAAATCTAATTTAATAAAAGAGGTTGTGCAACAGACACAAACATCCAAAAAGGCAAGCAAAAAAGTAATCGATCAAACAAATTACAACAACAGTAAAATCTTAATTTGGGATAAACCACTATTTTTATGTACTTAGAAGCACTTTACTGGTCAAACAGAAGTACCTTAGTGAAAAATGTTTATACCAAATTGTATTTAAAATGCATTTATTTCATGATAAGTATACTACAAATACATTAACATATCTATGTACTATGTACCATGTAATTGCACTTATTTCATGCTTTCTTCAAATGCACACAGAGAAACTTTGATCATTACAAATTAAGTGGTAATGTAGTATAGCTTTTACAAATGCAATTAGGAGAAGTATGCACTAAGTTCAAATATAGTGTACTTTAAGAAAGTACACTGGTTAGGTGCTTGTTTGCATCTACAACTTGTTTTGATTCTACAACTTGTTTGAACTGTGTTAAAAGCAATTGTCATAATAATGTTCTTCAAGCACAAAAAAAATATTACTAATATGACTTAGAAATATTTTCCTAATATATATAGTGTATACTCTAGGCCTATGTTTGTCTTATGACTTGGATGTTTTATAACAAGAGGTTTCTAATGCTGGGAACTTATTAATTTAAAAATGATCATTAAAACATTGTTTTGAGTACTTTTTTAATTGCACAATGCACATTCCTTAAAACAAAATTTACATGCGCAGCGGTCACCGTGCCAGAACCCTGTTTTGAATTGGGGGGCCCTAAAACAGGCTGGTTGTGACATCATTACAACAACATTAAGAAGACAGTATGCAGTGTGTGTTTTACACCCAGACCAGCTTCCAAGATTGTCAAAATCACAGTGATTAGTTATTTATCTAAATAAATATTAGTCAAAAACTGTCCCCTTATACAGTTCGAATGTTGATGTACTCAAACTATAAAGATTCAAATCTGCTTCCACGGAGAGATACTGGCTATGTGCTTGTCATTAAATTCAGTTCACACAAACCGCTACTCAAAAATTTTTTTCAACAAAATGAAATGCTGTCTGTTAAGCCATTGATGATGATACTACAGGAACACTGAATTGGTTCAACTGCTTGTTCTTGTGTACGGGTTCCTCTATGACGTCATTTTTATATCACCAGAACTTGAATTTTGAAAAGCCTCCGAATTCATGATCTTGAAAAAAGACTGGGTGTAATTTTATTTCATCAAAATGTTTTGCTGTCTTAATTTGTCCTAAGATGGTTATTTATATCTTCAGCTTTAGTGTGTCAGTGGGAAATATAAATGTTAGACTCCCAAACATTACTTTTGCAAATAGAAAAGATTAGAAGAACAGGGAGCCCTGCAACAGATGTCATGGCCACCACAAAGCCCCCCACTGAACATCGTGTCAGTCTGAGATTACATAAAGAGACAGAATCAATTGAGACAGCCTAAATAGATAGAAGAACTGTGGCAAATTCTCCAAGAAGCTTGGAACATCCTATCTGCCAACAACCAAGAAAAACTGTATCCAGGTGTACGTAGGAGAATTAGTGCTGTTTTAAAAGCAAAGGTGATCACACTGAATGTTGATTTAGCTTTTTTATATATTTACTGGTCTTTGTATGACATTAAGTGATAAATGAAAACTATTTATGTCATTATTTTTGAAGACATCCTCACTATGCAACATTTTTCACAAGTGCCTAAAACTATTGCACAGTATATATACACTACTGTTCAAAAGTTTGGGGTCACTTACTCATTCTATATTTTTTTATTTGTATTTATTTTTTTTATTTTTTTTTTTCACATTTTAGAATAATAGTAAAGTCATCACAACTATGAAATAACATAAATGGAACTATGGGAATTATGTTGTGACAAAAAAAATCCAAAATAAATCAAAACTGTGTTATATTTTAGCATCTTCAAAGTAGTCACCCTTTGCCTAGAATTTGCAGAAATGTACTCTTGACATTTTCTCAACCAACTTCTTGAGGTATCACCCTGGGATGCTTTTTAAACAGTATTGAAGGAGTTCCCATCTATGTTGGGCACTTATTGGCTGCTTTTCTTAATTCCTCGGTCCAAGTCATCCATTTCAAAAACTTAATTTGTTAAATAACATTTTAATTTTGTAATTAAATAAATTAATATGGTGGCACAATTATATTTTTGTCTACAAAACTAATTTCAAACATTTAAGCATACGCCTTCAGATCAAAAGATTTTTAAGATCATGTGAAACTTTTCAGGCAAGTGACCCAAACTTTTTAACGGTAGTGTGTGTGTATATATATATATATATATATATATATATATATATATATATATATATATATATATATTCTCTCTGCCTTCAGAGAACAACAGAGTGTGTTTAATCATTAGCCTACATCCAAGGTAATATGAATCTGGTAGATATCTATCTCTTGTTGTTACTGTAAATAAGTGAAATAATACAGACCTATGGCTGACTGAAACAACAGTTGCCTTTACCCATTTGTAAGTGTGTTGCATGTCTTGGCTGTTTGTTAATATTTATTATATTTATTATAATTATATTTCACTTTCTCCTTGCACATTTGTACTAGTGTTGCATGAAAATATAGTGAACTTTGAATGTACAACACACATTCTGTTCCTAATTTCTTACATCAGTCTGGATTGCTTGAGTTAGCATGCCATCTCGCTTTTTAATATTTTTATCAAAATTCTGGATAGTCTAACCTCATATGTAGATTTGTAGACTACTGATGATTTGTCAGTGTCTTATTTATTATGTTTATTTTCTGGCAGACCACGTTACCTTCATGATAATACAAATCTGGGCTCCATCTATATACTTTAGAGAAGTGTTCTGTAATATGTGCATTTGACAAAGTAGGATAATGAACAATTATTGCTTTGTACCCTATTATTGGGGATGAGGAAATTACTTTATCATGAATTCGGAGGCTTTTTCAAATGCGAGTTCTGGTGATATAAATATGACGCCATATTCCTCCTCTTTATGTATCTATTAAATCAGTCTCAGTCAGTCTTTTGTTGTTTGTGTCTGCATTCAACAACATTACACATGTACAGTATGCCCTGTGTTTTATACCATTTTTAAAACAGCTTTTTGCATTTGACATTGTGTGACTTGAAGAGGTAAGGATAAAGTAATTTCCTCATCCCCAATAATAGGGTACAAAGCAATAATTGTTCATTATCCTACTTTGTCTAATGCTGCTGACTTTATGACTGATCTTCGATATCAATCTGGTCTTACTTTGAATTAAGACAAATTTCCCTCTTGAAAGAACAATAAACACAAAACCAACAAAGAATGTAAAATACTGTTGATTTGCTTGTTAACACTGAGCAAACAGCATATGGTCATTCTACAACTTTCACGCAAGTTATATCATGTAAGTTATAAACATCTGGACTTATAATAGTGAATAATGGAGCATCTCGTTATGGTTATACACACGTCTACAAACAAAACAGAATGGCAGTGATAGCTAGCCAGGGTGCCCTCATCCACTTTTATTAATTATTAATAAAAGTTAGCCACTGTTGGCCAGGGGCCTTTGAAGACCAGTGATTAGATGGACCAATCAGACATCTGCATTTTTTCACTTTTCTTTGTGCAAAGGGCAAAATGGTACTTTTACCTATTTTAATAAAATGTCAGGTGTTAAAACTACATAGAATTATAATCATTTCCAGGAATATACTGTAACATCTGTTGATGTTTCTGCTTGGGGACTTGCTATTGGCTGTTGTGTTTGCATAATTAATGAGGTGCATCTGTGTAGGTTTTGGGGACTGTTTGGGGGATTTATTAATTTGCATTTAAAAGTAATTGGGGTTATAGTTATGTTCTGAGTTCAGCTTAATGTTAAATATGTCGTTTAATGTTATGAAAATGGGTTATTTATTTTTTTTTAGTTACCCTTGGTGAGATTAGTGTTACTTTGAGACAGTAGTGATCTGAATGAAACAATATCATGCAATATGCAATTTTCAGCATTCTCCTTGTTGTTAAACAATGGTTAACAAACTTAAATTTTTAAACTATGACCTTGCTTTCCAGTTGAATGGAAACTGTATTACTGCAAATACAAGCAACTGAAATATGCTTAACAATGCTAGTCTAAATGCAGTTCAGGTGTGGGCCAGCAGTATATTAATAATTACATTTCACACATTTGCACATATCCCAGCAAAGCTGGGGTCAGAGTGCAGGGTTAGCCATGACACTGCACCACATAGGGTCAAGGGCCTTGCTCAAGGGCCCAACAGTGGCATCTTGGCAGTGCTGGGGCTTGAACCCCCAACCTTCTGATCAGTAACCCAGAGCCTTAACCGCTGAGCCACCAATTGTTCATTTATTTCAAAAATTATAGATATTACAAGTGTACTAAATTATACTTGAAATAGTTCCATTTTAGTATAATTATAAATATAATTATAACTACATCTTTAGCTGCACCAAAGCACTGCTTTTGGCAAACTAAAGTGCATTAAGTATAAAATTAGTTTTTCCAATTTAACAGACTTTAAGTATATCAATTTAGTCTGCTAGAATAAGGAATAAAGTGTGCTTAAGTATATTATTTTTTTCACTAGGGTAGCCACCGTGAAAACTAGTTCTGAAAGGGATAGTTTGAAATCAACCAATCATTTTTGATAATGCTCACCCTCAAGTTGTTCAAAACCTATATGACTTTCTTTCTTCTATGGTACACAAAAGGAGATGTTAGGAAGAGTGTTAAGAAGATCACTCGTCTCATTCACCATTCACTTTCTTTGCCTCTTTTTTTTTCATACAATGAAATGGAAGTGTGACTGAGGTGAGTGTTCTTCTTAACACCTTTCCTAACTTCTCCTTTTGTGTACCATGAAAGAAAGAAGGTCATATGGGTTTGAAATAACATGAGGTAATTAATATCAACATTTAAAAAATTTTGGTGAACTATTCGTTTAAGATTGTAAAAGGTCCTTTGCAAACAAATACAGCAAAGCTAAATAAAATAATTCAGAACATAGAACAAGATTTTCTGTTCAAGAGATGATATATTGATGATATATATATATATATATATATATATATATATATATATATATATATATATATATATATATATAATAAGTATTGTGCATAAAACTTTAAAGCAGTCTCTTAAAGCACCTGATCATAGGAAAACCTGACATTGTCTCTTTCCCTTTCCATCACACAATCACGCACACACAATCTACTCATTTATGGCTTAGCAATGCCAAGTCTATTTACATTTCCATGAGAACTCATGCTCTCTATTTGGCACTGTTGCACTGGCCTCGGGAGCAGATGACAAAGGTTCCAACAATCAACTACTTATTAGCAGACTTCACAGTACACCGTTGCCAATCTCAAGCTAACAGGAAAACTTTAATTCGAGAAAAAGTCTGACAACTTGCAAACTGCAAACACAAGTATTTGCTAAAAACAGCTTAGACCATACAAAACAAATTTCTATGGAAGCAGGTTCCAAATTCAAAACAGGTTCCAGTTTCTTGCACATTCTGTGGCTACACCAATAGAAATCAGTTTACTTTCTTTCCTGAAATCCAGCAGACATCAAATTTCAAAACAATTTAGAATTGTCAAAAAATACAAGCACACCCCATAATAGTCAAGGCATGTGAAGTTTTCGTGTATCCTGTTGCTCCCTCTAAATGAAAAGAGTACAAAGGAAAGGAATAGTCTTTATTAAATTAACTACAGATCTCTGACTCCAGGCAGTTCACCTTTTTTAAAGATGAATACATTCTGGCATGCATTCAATTCTAATGCAAACAGACACAGACTGACAAGAGAAAGTGTTTATCTTACAAGAGTGAGAGATAAATTGGTCACTGCGGGCAGTGTCTGAACACTGTATAAGAAGACAACAGTAGAAGAGACGTGGAAGAGGAAACTTGCCTGTACAAGTTGCGACTGTCACACTGATCTGAGATCAGGTTTGCTGCCTTTCTCTTGCAATGGATCAGATCATATGACCTGAGAACAATTCATACAAGACATCCTGCTGCTCTTCTGATTACAGTGATTAAATAAAGAAACAAAAGAGTGACAGTGATACAACCAAACTGAGACAGACCTCAGAGGTGCTAGAGGCTAAAGGCTTTACTATTGACCTGGCCTTTACAATCAGTCAATATAAATCATGGTAATCTTATTTGGGAGGTCTGCTGTAGCAGTAAACTGTTTAGAATAGAATATTAAAGGTGCCCTCTGTATTTTGTTCCCTGATTAAAATAAGTTTAGCTCCTAAAGACATGAACTGTGATTTTGCAATATATGTATAAAATAATGCGCACTCACATTAAAATGAAGACTCCAGTCATATCAGTAACCTTATAAAAGCTGTTTTATTCTACATGGAGGGGGTCCACACATGGGGGCTGCCATGTTAGAATCACATGACCTGCCGAATACTGCTCACTTAATCTCAGTAACCGTCCTGTTATTTGACACTTTCACTCACTGATTAAAGTAATCATGTCTGACTGTGAATACTACATTTCTACAATGGCATCTGAAACTGAAAACTATTGATTTTAAATGATGGTGCATCCAAGCCACTAGGTGTCAGTGTAAGTCCGAGATGACACAAAGACAAAAGTTACTAAGTGCACATTTAAAGGGGAGCTATGTTGTAAAGCTTTTGAGAGGAAGAAGTTCAGTCCTGCATTTAGGATGATCTGGATATAGTTGCAAAGACAACATGAAGTCTTCCAGTCTCTCATGTACCCAGTAGATAATATAATATAATTAAAGAAGCAAACAAAGTCCTTGTGCTTAGCAAACACACACACACTTTAAGCAAAACATCTAACAAAAATTAGTTTTAAATTATAAAACAACAGATATTCTGATTGTCAAAACTTGAGGGAAACTGGCTATATACATCCACTGAAAACGACTTAGAAAATGGCTATAAAAGTGAAGTTGTAAGAAATTGAAATCTGCATCATTTGCAGATACCACTTGGTTTAATATTCTGTTATTTTATGTGACATGCATATATTTTATATTTTAAAGTGTGACTGAAGTTTCCAAATACTTTTTGGGGCCACTGTATGTACCATATTCCATATTTTTATGTAAGGTTTATACAGATTAATGTGGTTTAAAAACTTTTTTTTTTTTTCTGGCAGTGATGCTCCAGTTATGCCTAATGTTTAATTAATGTTCATCCAGATGCTTCATCCAGCTATTGAGCATTTTTTTCCCTTGCCGGTGACATTAAGTATACTTCCATTCACAATATGTTTTACTGACATAACAAGTAATGCCCTAAAAAAGCCTCTTGTAAAAAGCCTGTTCTGCAAGTATAAATAAGCCAACTGCATTTGACAATGTCGCATTGAGTTTGTTAAAGGAGTCACCCAAAAATGAAAATTCTCTCATCATTTACTCCCCCTCACGCAATCCCAGATGTGTATGACTTTATTTCTTCTGATGAACACAAATTTAGATTTTTAGATGAATATTTCAGCTCTGTATGTCCTCACAATGTAAGTGAATCGTGGCCAGAACTTTGAAGGTCCTAAAAGCACATAAAGGCAGCATAAAAGTAATCTAGTGTAATTCAGAGTACTAATACGACTCCAGTGGTTAAATCCATGCCTTCTGAAGCAATATGATAGGTGTGGGTGAGAAATAGATCAATATTTTATTCCTTTTTACTATAAATCTCCAATTTCACTTTCACATTCTTCTTTTGTTTTTGGCAATTCGCATTCTTTGTGCATATCGCCACCTACTGGGCAAGGAGGAGAATTTATTAAAAAAAAAAAAAAAAAAGGATTAAATATTGATCTGTTTCTCATCCACACCTGAAGATATAGATTTGTTGTATGGATTACTTTATGCTGCCTTTATGCGATTTTTGGACCTTCAAAGTTCTGGTCACAATTCACTTGCATTGTATGGACCTACAGAGCTGAAATATCTTTGTCTGTGTTCAGCAGAAGAAAGAACATCATACACATCTGGGATGGCATGAGGGTGAGTAAATGATGAGAGAATTTATATTTTTAGGTGAACTATCCCTTTAACAGAAACAGTTTTATTCCCAACAAAAGAACATAAAGGGTTACTAACAGATGGTCTAAAAAAAAAAAAAAGTGCCAGTCTTACCTTGTGGGGTGGTGTTTCCACTAGAAAACTCTAGTTCCACCAGTTTCTTCTCAAATGTTGCTCACTTTCACTCAACTGTCTTCTTGGACAACACCAAAATCCATCTGGCAGGTCAAAGCAGTGCACACCCAGAAAGGCAGCAGATGTCACAGCAAATATAACAATCCTATGGATAATGATGTCAAGAAGTGTTTATTGTTTATCCACCTTGTGCTGTCACAGATTTTGGTAGCAAAGTCAAAATCCTGAGGTTTGGTGGCTGCATTCATGAACAGTCAGGCAGTAGTTTGTCTCCACTGTAAAAAGAGTGTGAGGGGAAAATCTGAGGTCACACCTCCCTGCCACAGCAGATGCAGGAGAGCTGACCACGTGTTCCCTCCCAGGCAAAAGTACACACATGCATAAGTTTGCACTCATATGGACACACACACGCACACAGGTTTCCTAGGAGAAAGAGGAAGTGCTGGGAACTGCCAGTCTTGTATTTAAAAGGGCTCAAAAGAGCGGTTTAGTGACCTTTATATTGCAAGCTAAACACAAATTCTTCAGCAGTTGGTTCTGTTCATTGAAACCATGGATAAAATTCAAATTCAAAAGTCAAAGTAGTTTTATTTTAATTTCCCAGATAGTAAACAAACATAAAAAAAAAAAAAAAAAAGTAATGTCAACGTTGATGAATCAACATTAATAACATTGAATTAATGTTAAAATCTGATGTTAATTTTACATTACTGTTTGCATTAAAGGAATATTCTGTGTTCAGTACAAATTAAGCCCAATCTACAGCATTTGTGGCATAATGTTGATTAGCACAAAAAGTAATTTCTACTTGTCCGTCCATTGTTTTTAAGCAAAAATGTAAGTTATACGGCATTTCTCAATACCAAGTACACCAAGTTCGGACTTGCGTACTTGGTAGTTCGGACTTCGTACAAACTCCCGAGGGTGGGAGGACGCAGTACGGTCATTCTGCAATTGGAACAGCAGCGTACTTGTTGACGTCACCATCTCAGCTGGTCTTGGCAATACGTGCCTGCTCTGGTTATCTTCACTGTAATGTATATTTACAATAAAACGAAATTTGATATAAAACACAACCCTGCTTCTTTTCCTTTTCATTTTAAAAATATTAATATGTATATATTTTGAGTGTTCCTAGATCTGTAGCCTACATATAAAAAGCAAGTGTCGGGAAAAAGGTTGTTGTTGTGGACGATGGTGAATGAATGAATGAGGAGAAACAAAATTAGACATCAGACATTAGAAAATTAGACAAAAAGCATCAAAATGGATCAGACCCAGATTGCCATTGGTATGCTTTATAAAGAAGCTAAAGAGGAGACTGCCCAACTGAGGAGGTGAATCTGTCAAAGAGTCAGGATGCTGTGGAGAATGTAGAGACGTGCCATATTAGCATGCCTCTCTAGCTTTGTACGTTTGTCTAATCATTTTGCTTTTTTGTTAACCTATCTACGTATTTATATGTAGACTTGACAGTTTAGTTGGTACACCTAGATGAAAAAAAAAAAAAACTCTTAACCTCAGCAAGGTTATAATGTTAACATTTAATGCAGGGCTGTTTTATTAGACTACATTAGATTTATGATAAACTGGCAAGTACAGGGGAGGTTTCACAGTTAATAATATTGAAATGGATTAGCCTACAGTCCACATACATACCTGCCGTTTGCCTTCCTGGTACTCAAACATCAAGAGGCTGATACTCAGTCTGACAGGCTTTGTACAGTTAGGTGCACAAACATCACTATACATTAATGCAAGAAGTGCCTGTACCTCATCTGTGTCACATACATCATTAGTCATTAACCAGATTTCAACACAAACAGGACATTTCATGTCTGTGATACAGTAATCATGTAGGCTACAGTAACTTTTTGACTCAGAACCTGGGAAGACAGGTGTGCTCTTATACTGCCTATCAGTATAAGAAAAAAATAGAAACCTTCTGAAGCATAACAAGTACCTGACTAAACAGGTCAGATGTTAGAGGGAAATTTAATTCTGGTAGACTTCAACCATTCATATCAGACAATATATTTAGAATATAGTTGAATAAATTAAAATAGTAAAAACACATAAATAAGCAATAAATACATAATAAATATAAAAAAAATTATAAATGTTGAAAAATGTTATTCCTTGATTAAAATATTGCTTACATGTTAGTCTTAATGCACAACAATAGCCATTATAATAAGTTTGTACAATAGGGAAACTACCAAGTGAGCTAATGATATAGGAATAAGTGTGTATGTGTAGGTGGGTCTGTAATACAAGTGTTACAATTTTTCGTTTTCAAATCATGTGTTAAAGTAAAAGTGTTTTGACATCATAACATAGCAGGGAATGAGTAATAGAGTGAAAAATAAGTTTCTATAAAATCAAAATCAGCAATTGTCCTCGTGATTTGTGTGACAATGATTAAATATCACAGTTGCTGTAGTGCCTCTAGTGTTCATTTCACCAGGAAACTGCAGCGAAATGTAGAAAGTGGCATGTACAATCAGTTTGCAAAAATGTATATAGAGTAATGTTCATTCTATGAGACCAGGTAGGTTTAGTTAGTTTACCTTTTTGTTTGTTATTTTGGCCTGGATTCCTCCTGAAGAGATCTGTGCTTCCAAACTTTTGAAAATAAACCTTGTAAAGAGTTTACGTTTCTGTCTGGTTTTGAAGACATTTTGTGTTTAATCTTTATGTTGCAGCCTCACACTAGACTGGGTCATAACATAATTGAGAATGAGAGAGAGGAGAGAAAAAAAAAAACTTGCCGGTCCCCGATCATGCCTCCAAACGGTCCTCAGCCAGCTGCACTCTGCTTCCATCAGCGATGCCGGGCGCTGGCACTGGACCCCTCAGCCGTCTCATTTGGTCACCGGCTGACGCAGTACTCCAGTGGCACCGGATCGAGCACTCCCTTAGTGTTGCGATCCTCAGCGCGCACGCGCACACACCCACGGCGTTGTGCGTCTCTCTCTCTCTCTCATTCTGCGGCTCCTCTTTTTTGCTCTCCCGGCTGATTGTGCTAATTCTCCCCCAGCCATCCATCCTTATCGCTCGGCCACGCCCTGCTTGCCACACCTGTATTAAAAGAGCTTTAGGTTGATATCAGACACACTAAAGAAGATCTGTGAAACTCTCGTGATTGTGTATGTATCCGTTTTTTTTGTTTGTTTGTTTTTTTGTAATGTTCTGATCGGATAGTTATTTCCTCTTAAAGCCGCAAACAGCAAAGTTTAAAAGAACAGTTCACCCAAAAATTTTAATTCTCTCATCATTTACTCACCCTCATGCCATCCCAGATGTGTATGACTTTCTTTATTCAGCAGAACACAAATAAAGATTTTTAGAAGAATTTCTCAGCTCTGTAGGTCCATACAATACAATGGCAAATTTTGAAGCTCCAAAAATCACATAAGTAAGCAAAAAAAGTAATCCATATAACTCCAGTGGTTAAATCAATGTCATCAGAAGCGATATGATAGGTGTGGGTGAGAAACAGATCAATATATAAGTCCATTTGTACTATAATTTCTCCTCCCTGCTAGGTCAATCCAGAGCTATTCTAAAGGGGACCCTACAAGGTTAGCATCAAAACGCAAAACACAGCGGTACACTGGCGAGGAGACAAGAGGCCTT
This sequence comes from Myxocyprinus asiaticus, assembly GCF_019703515.2. Taxonomy (NCBI): domain Eukaryota; kingdom Metazoa; phylum Chordata; class Actinopteri; order Cypriniformes; family Catostomidae; genus Myxocyprinus; species Myxocyprinus asiaticus. The sequence goes on from NC_059346.1 coordinate 49,729,472, forward strand.
TTTTTATTTTATGGATTTCTATGAAGGAGATGCTTCAGCATACTAAATAAATTGCTTTTGTGAGGAAACAGCTCACCGCTTATTGAACTGACCGCCTGTCCACAAATCTTCAACATGTTTACACTTAATCTGGCTGATGTAGATTGGCCTGGTAAAACAGACAGTATAATCACAGACACAGCTGGTTTTGTGCCGAATTCTGACTCCTAGTATGGTTCTGGTTAAGTGTAGAGACCAATGATTCCCTATTATGGTAAGGTTTAGGGGTGGGCTTTAGGGGTAGGGACCAAACCACAAAACAGGCAAATTTTCCCGATTGATAGGGTGAAGCCAGGGGCGGACTGGCCGTCGGGAGCACCGGGCGTTTTCTCGGTGGGCCGCTGGGTAATTTAGGGCCGGCCCATTACTGCGCAAGTACCGGCCCATCTGACTCCAACAAGCCTGCGCAGACCCCGTTACAGACTTAATATTCAAAAACCTTTGTAACGTAAAGCCAATACAATGGCTTTTATTCTGAAAAACTAAAATGACTTTCATTTTGAAATTACATACACATGGAAGCACATTTCCGAATGTACGCACAAACTCCGTAACTGGCATGGACCTCAGTATTTGACATATAAATCACAATAATAGTGACAACATATTAAGTATAAGATGAGCTCTGAATAATCACAAAATGATAAAATAACTGCAAGTTACAACAAATACAATAACAGCAGCATATATAAAATTTGTAAACAGTAAAGCTATGAGCAGTACATAGTCATTTGCAGAATTTATTCATACCGCAAAGCATTACTGGGAGCTGAAGTGTGGCTTGCTGAATAATGCTTACGCCTGATAAAAATGCAGAAAATAAGTCATGAAAAATATTACTTTGTGGCTTTTTGAGTCTTTGAGGCTTACTTTGTTTAAAGGATAGCAGAAACAGTGCTTGACAAAGCACTGGGCTTTTCACTTTCTCAAGAATAATCTAGGGAAGGAATTAAAACACTGCAAATATAAAGATGCAACAAACTCAGAAAATATGTGAAAATATGAGCAATTAATCTGCAAAATATCTGCAAAGATCTACACTTTAAGAGGTGTTTATTTATTTTTACATATATTTATATTTGTTTATATTTATACTGTATATCTACATATTCTGGCCAACTTTGTTTCCATTGATTTAAAAAAAAAAATAAACATCTACACATAGTTATGTGAGTAACTGACATGAAATTTTAAGCATTGTCATCAGTGTCCTGCTGTGTGACACTTTCTTCATCTAACTATTTTAAACAACATTTTATGATCTTGTATAGCTATATACATATATAATATATTATTATTATACTTGTTGTTTCCACAACCTCATATTAACTAAGACAATAGTTTATTTGCACATCTAGAAAAAAGTTGAAAGGTGATTAAGATCTTTAAAAACTCTGAAAAATGCTGACTTGTCACAGCACCTAAAATACACACTTTCCCTTGTACTTTCATATACATTTTAACCTAACATCTATATGTTGGGAAAAAAGTTTTCAGACATGTTATTTGTCTGAACTATAAAGTGCTTATTTTTAGTGCTTTCTCTAAAAAATCCACTCATCACATTTAAAGTGGTTTTATATGTTTTAAAGTTATGACCATTTTTGCACTGTGGGGCCCGTTGTCATGACTAGCATTCAATAGAAATGTCGATGACATCATTAGAGCAATGTGCTTCTACTGAGGCGGGACCTTATTTCAGACTGAAACGGTTAAGGTGAGTTATGTTTTTGGAAAATCCTTTTCTTTAAGAAAGATTTCCTCATATGTTATTTGTTAATGAAAATAACATAATTTAGATAACATGATTTTTCCATTGTTAGAATGAAACATACATATTGAACATACAGATTATTATAAACATTGCATTATGTTAAGCATATACAAAATAACAATTATTTTGTACAGGCTGTTTTTATTGATTTTAGCTCCACTTTTAATAATATTCAGGTTCATACACTTTTATTACGTCTTTCTTATTTGAATGTAACTAGTAATATAATATACTGGATCAAGGATTTCCTTTCAGATCAACCTCAGAGAGTTTATAAGCAGCCAGCAGCTGTACGGCCTTACGCATGAGCGCTCCGACTGACCTGAGAAATATTTACTCTAAGAATATTTAATCAATCAGGAAGGAAGGTTCCCTTGGCTGGTTAAAAGAACTAGCGATGACCAGTTTGCGAATTAATAATTCTTCTGAGTCAGTTCTTTTCAGTGAATTGGCCAAACGGGCTAACCAAACTGTCTGAATCAATTCGTGATTCAGTACAATTTGTTCGGACCGCTCTCTCACTGAATCATTTCTTGCACAGTAAAACAGCATCTGGATATTTATGAATACAGAGAACAAACAGTGCTCAATACAGTGTAAATTTACCTACAATCAATCAACTGAGACTAAAGGTTGTCTTTTTGAGAGTTAACATTTAGAGGTAACTTCATCTATTGATGCATCATGTGAACAAGGGGCTGTTCAAACTGAACGTGTTTTGCATCTGCTTGCGCTGATTTTCAATAATTTTCCTTGTAAACATTCGCTAGATGGATGTCTTTTGACAACTGTGTTGTTTCACTGTGTTTTTAGGATCTGTCACAGGAGCGCTGCATTTTTAGATGCCATTTTAAGTGAAAAAGAACTGATAAAAAGCATACAGAGACACCTGCGTTCTGCTCGATTCGTTGAGGTGTGTTTTGCTTTTTAGCGTAAGAATGCATCTGTTCTGAACGGTTACTGAAAGAAATGCTTTAGTCAATAGTTACCTGAACGCTACTCATACATGAGAAAAAAACATTCTTCTCTCAAAGTCTCCAGAATTGAATGGTTTGGTGTTGTTTTTGCAAAAATATTCTCCCAGGGGAGTGTGCCCCACCTTATAATAAAGATATAAAGTTGTATAAGGCAGATATCTGTGCATACCCTCAGATGAAATCCTGCAAGCACCCATGAATTGGTTTTAAACATGGGGGAAACTCAGGGTTGTTTATTGTCACCACTTTAGTTTTCAATATATACTTATGAGTTACAGATTCTTAGTTATACAACTGGATGATATAGGTTTAGTGGGCATTTGTTAAAAGAATCAACCACTGATTGAGCAAACTTATTTTAAAAACATTTCTATTCTCGAGTACTGGATTCAGTCAAGCACACTGCAAATAAATGTAAGGAGCTCACTTTTAATGTTAAATTTGAAGGACAGAAATTGTTAAAGAAAACTGTACTTAATAGTCAAGCTGTGGGCATTGTTGAAGGCTTTAAATATCCAGGAACAAGAGTCATATAGAGAGTGTTTTAGTATATAATATAGCAATCTGGTATGGGAGTTTGGGGTTGAGGAGGCTTTCCATGGTTGTAGGAATGGCAGGAGAAATTATTGGGCATCAACAGTCACAGCTTAAACACTTGCTGTTCTCAGAAGTGTAAGAAGCATTACATCTGATTTTATGCATCCACTGGAAGGAGGGAGGTATTGAATATCAGTTATTTGAAAATGTTTAGAATAACTATTGATTACTATGCTGGTCCCCAGATGTGTCTATTGTGACAACTTTGTGTCTGGCCACCTGGCAGAGCCAAACGCCCTTCTGATAGAGGGCAAGCATTTTCCAAATAGCTTGCATGGCTAGACAGAGGTGCGTCACTACAAGACATAAGTGACCATGTCGCCATGAATGATGAGACACTCTTGAGTTCACCCAGCACTGAAGAGGCCTCATATGTAACAAGCCCAATGGGGTGACAGCGGCTGCAGTGGCCATCAACCCAAAGCCCTGCTGAAAATGTTTCAGTGGCAAAGCTCTCCCTGGCTTGAAGCTCATCAAGCATTGGAGAATGGAGTAAGAGTATTCATCAGTCAGATGCTCCAACATGGTCACAGAGTCGAGTTCTTTCCCCAAGAAGGAAACTTTCCGACTGGGCACAAACACACTCTTTACCCAATTGACTTTGAGGCCCAAATGCTCTAAATGTGCAAGCAACAGATTCTTGTGCTCGCATGCTTGCACCTTTGAATGTACTAAAAGCAACCAGTTGTCAAAGTTATTCAAAACATGGCCGCCTCTCAGATTCAGCGGAGTGAGCACTACATTGACACATTTTGTGAATGTGCGGGGAGCTAGGGATAGGCCTAAGGGCAGGACTTTGAACTGGTATGCAGTCCCCTCACAGGCGAATCTCAAGAATGGCCTGTGACAAGGTGCAATTTGCACTTGAAAGTATGTGTCTTTCAGGTCGACTGACACAAACCAGTCCAGAGGGCGGATATGAGACAAGATTTGTCTCAGAGTAACCATCTTGAATGGACATTTTGCGAATGTCTAGTTCAAGCATCTCAAATCCAGAATGAGCTGCAGCCCACTGTCCTTCTTGGTATCAGAACTGTACTGAAAAAGCCTTCCTGTCTGGTACTGTTTCAAACGAATCTTTGGCGAGGAGACTTCGTTCCTCCGTGCGCAAAACCGGCATGTCCCGCACCATCACGTTAGAAGGCAGAACGTCGTTGAAGTGTGGCACCCGCTGAAGCACATAGCCGTGTTCGACCGTGCGAAGTACCCAACTGGGGATGCCCGGAAGACCACAGCACGCATCTGAGTTACAGCCAGATGACAAAGGATCTTGCCTGCATCCACCAGGGTCTGAACAGATTCCACCCTTGGGGAGCGGTCATCCAGCTCAACTGTTCACATTGGGAACTGGAAATGAGCTTATTTTCCTACTTTTATCTGAGCCTTGAGCATCTGCAATGAGGTCTGACACTTTGATTGGTACGTGACAAACATTTTGCAAAGAGCCAACAACAGTACAAACAGTAACAGGAAAACTCTATTGGGACACAGAGAAGTGGACCGGTCCTTCTTTTGAGCCAATGTAGACAGTTACGTGGGCTCTGGTCCCTGCTTAATGGTACTCGAATACCCAGGAATGCTTGCCTTTCTGCTGGGACAAGGTCCAGAGCGCACAATTTTACAATTCGGCCATGGGTGCTGGGACTAAACCGCAGGCTCAGTTTCCACTTTCTGGGAAGCCAAAACAGAAAGTGCACTGAACTTAGTAGGGCACTTCCCCAAAGATGTGATCTGGTTGCTCATAGTGTCACCTAGCCATGGCAAAAGGTGCTTGTATTCTTACAACTACTTTTTAACTATTTGGAACCACTCAGTGAAGGCACTCATGAAGTCACTAAAGAGGTCCTGCTGTGACATCAGAGTAAATATCTGTCAAGTTGAATCATAGATGACACTCTATGGACACCACCCATAGACGTACTGATGGCTTGGACGGTGATCTAGTAGCCCGGAGAGCTAGATCAGTGGTATGACACAGCTCCTTAAAAGACTCGGGGTCTATCCCATTCTCGTCCATGTCTTTGAACAGATCAGCCTGGTAGGCCTGCAAGATCACCATGGTGTGCAGAGCGGAACCAGCCTGACCTGCCGCAGCAGGGATGTGAGCCAGCATGGCTTGGATTGGTGCACTGGCTGAGCTTTCCATCCTAGTGCAGAGGAGGGGCATAAATGGACTGCAACTGCCTCTTCAACTGATGGAATCTCAATATAGCTCCTTTGCGCGGTGCGGTCGAGCACTGTAAAGGCCGCTGCACCAGAAACGTGCATTCATGCAGAGTAGGATGAATGTTTTGACCAGCTGGTCATGCAGAAATAAAATGGCACAGGGTGGCGGGACTCAGTCAGAACCGTTTGCCAAGCAGATAATGCTCAGGCCCACTCAGAGTAGGCCACTCAATCCCACTCCAAGGGGGAAATACCAATGAGCTCATCGGCTGAGTGAGACCAGGCCTCACCTTCAAAAGCTGCGAGTGATACAGAGTCTCTGTCTTCATCATAACTGACAAACACGATTTCACCATGCGCCATTTGTAGGGCGCAGATCATCACTGGCAAATTCAACGGGCATAGCCGCTTCAAATGTAGGTGGGGAGGCACTCAAGGCTTGCGCTGGTATCAAATCCTTCCCCATGCAGTCCCTTGGGAGCCATACAGGGAGTTTGGTGTGAGGGAGGCAGACCGGTGTCGTCCTTCAGAAAGAAGGTGAGCCATGAGCAAAGCGTCTTGAGATTTTATGCCTTCACAACAAACGCAATTAGTCTCACCGAGCGTGGGCTTGGCTCAGGCATATAACACAGTGCTTGTGCCCATCAGACAAAGTGATATAATGCTCACAAGGTGGAAAACATTTGCAAAACATTGTCTTGAAAAAGACATTCTTAAGCAAACGGCTCTTTTATGTGCTGTACACTTTCAATAGAACACAACAACAATCACAATGCAATAGTGTTTTAAACATGGAAGTGATAAAGCATATGCTGTTCATCAGAGAGCATGCAGGGAGATATAAATAATTCACTCACTGTTATGGTATGCAGATTTAACGACGAAGCGAAGATTTGGGTGTCCAAAACACGAGAGATGTTTTCTTACAAAAACCGAGGGTTCTGGAAAACTTGCCTCAAACTTGCCACAAATTCTCAAACTTGCAAACTCTTCATTTTCACCAAAGGATTGCTGCAGGTTCACCACTACCAGCGAAGTGACCGACTTGAAAGGAAACAAAGCTCATGGAGGATTTGGAAACATATCATAGTAGTATCAATCTTCTCTACAAGGAAAGTTTGGGGGTTAAGTGTTAAAATTTTAGCTTATGATATAGAATTTAGCAACAACAAAAAAAAAAAATTTACAAAATAAAAAGTCAAGTCATTTTTATTTGTATAGCGCATTTTACAACACAAATAATTTCACAGAAAATATTGTTTTAACAGAAAAAGCTGTAATATAGTAATGTGTTCGAGTCATAGTGCAGTTTAATAAAAAGAGAAAAAACATGACTGTAATTTTCTCCTTAAAGATACACTAAGTTTTTGCTAATTAAAAAAGTTTTACAGATAAAGACATGAATAGCATTTTTTAGAAATATTTGGAAAATTATGTACACTCACATGAGATGACTCCAGTTTTATCAGAAACCCTATAAAAGCTGTTTAATTTTACATGGAGTGGGTCGCCCCCTCATGGGCGCTGCCATGCTGACAACACAAGATACTGTGTCATGCAATGGTCATCAAAAGTACCAATGATGGAACGGTATTGATAAACAGGAGTGTGATCCACCAGACAGTTCAAACAGAATGAGTAAAAGTGGAAAGATAAAATGTCCAAACAAGAGGTCCCTGCTGGAGTGATGAAACAAACAGCTACGACCTGCAGCTCTCACGGCGCAGATTCCAGATAAGCAGCGCGACATAAAATGGCAAACGCAAGCACAAAGCTGTGTTCAACCGGCTGAGAGCTCCCAAGTTACAGCTGTCCAGTCAAAGTCCGCCACGCAGCAACGCAAGAAAATTCGTTAGGATCGGATAGAAGAATGTCCATTATAGGGATGTGTATATGTGGCAGCGGGGGCATGGTCGAGCATCTGTCCAGAGAGAGAAAAAGCGGTAAGGCCGCTTACATCTGACCTAGATTATGTCTAACACCTGTCTCTAATTCCAGTGAGCATGGGGAGAGCGGCATATAAACGGCCACGCCACCAGCAGAGAGGCAGAGAGAGTCTGGCACAAGGGAGCCTACAGTGCTCGTGGAAGCTGATGTGTTTATGTTTGTGAAGCTAATGTGTTTACGTTCGTGAAGCTAATGAGTTTGAGTGCCTACGTGCCTCTGAGACTGTTGAGTCTGTGAAGCTGTAAAGCATTGAAGTGGCCGATTAAAAGCCTTACCTGAGTCTGGAAAAACCCGCTTCCCTGTGTCCTCCTTCCCTTCTGTCTGTGGAGTTCTTCACACTGGTGCCACAACCCGGGTTTGAAGTTGGAGGAAGTACGCCCCATGGAGTTCTCACAGTTGGCAGAGATCCTCCAGTACCTCGCCGGCCTACACCAGTCCCACCAACAATCCCTGCTTGAGCTTCGCCAAGACCAAGATCGCCGGTTCTTCGAGATCCTACAAGCTCAAGCAGAGAACCGGCATGCGATCTGGAGCCTCCTTAGCCAAGAGAGAGAACCGGCCGCGACCCCGGACAACCACAGCCCCCTGCCCCCACCCATGCTCTTGAAGATGGGGGCAGAAGACGACCCAGAAGCCTTCCTCGATCTTTTTGAGCGCGGAGATCTGGGACTGGCCACGTGACCAGTGGGCAGCCAGGCTCCTCCCGTTGCTCTCCGGGGAAGCCCAGCTTGCTGCGTCGCTGGAGGAAGCTGTCCGACTGGCAGAGGACCGGAAGAGCCCTCCTACTCTCTCTCCCCTCCCCCTGTGTGTTCCCTGTTCTCTTCCCCCTCCCCCCTTCCCTCTCACTCTGCTCTCTCTCCAGAGCCCGTTCCTGCCCCACAGAGGTGAGGAGACCCGCCACCGAGGCCAGTTCCCCACGCACGGCACTCCGCAGGCTACCCCTGACCGGGCCGGTGCGTACTGGATAGCGGTTAGTGTCAAAGGGGGTACTCACCAAGCATTGGTGGACACGGGTTGTAATCAAACCACTATCCACCAACGCTTGGTTCAACACGAGGCTTTGGGCACAGCTAAAATGATGAGGGTGAAGTGTATGCATGGGGATATTCACAACTACCCTGTGGCTCTACACAGCATCTCGGCATGTAGTGTTGTGGGGGCACTCTTCAAAATAATCTCCCAGGTGGGGATTCTGAAACAAATCCTCACCAATCAGGGCACAAACTTTATGTCACGGACACTACGTGAGCTCTATGAATTATTGGGCATTAAGTCAATTCGCACCAGCATTAACCATCCACAAACAGATGGCCTGGTGGAGCGATTTAATAAAACTCTTAAGAACATGATTTGTAAGTTCATGCAGGAGGATGCTAGAAATTGGGACAAATGGCTCAATCCCCTGTTATTCACAGTACGAGAGGTCCTGCAAGTCTCCACTGGGTTTTCCCCATTTAAGCTGCTGTATGGGCGGCGCCCGTGTGGCGTGCTTGATGTCATACGCGAAGCTTGGGAGGAGGGACCTTCTGCCGGTATGAATGAAATTCAATACGTTCTTGATCTTAGAGCAAAACTCCACACCTTGGGGCAACTAACACAGGAGAATTTGCTCCAAGCTCAGGAATGTCAAAGCTGACTGTATAACAGGGGAACTCGGCTGTGGGAATTTGCACCGGGAGATAAGGTACTCATATTACTCCCCACATCGAGCTCCAAATTACTCGCCAAGTGGCAAGGACCCTTTGAGGTCACGCGACGAGTGGGGGATCTCGATTATAAGGTAAAGCGAACCGATAGAGGGGGCGCACGTCAAATATATCATCTCAACCTCCTGAAATTGTGGAGGGAGGCGGTCCCTGTGACTTTGGCAACAGTAGTTCCGGAGAGGGCAGAGCTTGGGGTGGAGTTGAATACAAAACCTAATCATATCACCCCAGTCACTTGCAGAGACCACCTCTAACCGTATCAAGTCGCAGAGGTTGCCAAGTTGCAACAGGAATTTGCAGACATGTTTTCCCCTCTACCGGGTCATATGAACCTCATCCAGCACCACATCGAGACCAAGCCGGGGTGGTGGTACGTAGCCATCCCTACCGTTTGCCCGAGCACAAAAAGAAAATAGTTTGGGAAGAATTGGATGCAATGCTCGATGTGGGGGTAATAGAGGAATCCCACAGCGATTGGTTCAGCCCGGTTGTTCTAGTTCCCAAGAGAGACGGGTCTGTGTGGTTCTGTGTGGATTATAGAAAAGTCAACATGGTGTCTAAATTTGACGCATACCCAATGCCTCGTGTTGATGAGTTGCTCGATTGGTTAAGCACTGCTCGATTTTATTTGACATTGGATTTGACAAAGGGTTATTGGCAGATCCCCTTGACACCAATTTCCAGTGAAAAACAGTCTTCTCCACACCGTTTGGATTACACCAATTTGTGACCCTTCCGTTCGGTTTGTTTAGGGCTCCGGCCACATTTCAGCGCCTCATGGACCGAATCTTCAGACCGCATTCAGCTTTCGCCGCTGCCTATTTAGATGACATCATCATTTATAGTAATGATTGGCAGCGGCATAAGCAGCATCTGAGGGCGGTTCTGAGGTCGCTGCGATGGGCAGGGCTCACAGCAAACCCCAAGTAGTGCGTGGTTGGGTGGGTGGAGGTATGGTATCTGAGGTATGGTATCTGGAGTTCCACAATTTGGGGATGCATCAGCCAGATGCATCCCCAAATTGACAAAACTGCTGCGATTGCGACCTGCCTGAGACCCAAGACCAAATAGGGGGTGAGACAGTTTCTGGGGCTGGCTGGCTATTACAGGAGGTTTGTGCCTAATAATTCGGACGTCACCAGCCCTCTGACTGATCTCACTAAAAAGGGGGCTCCAGACCTGATCCAGTGGATGGAGCAGTGCCAACAGGAGTTTACGCAGATTAAAGCCGCACTTTGCGGGGGGCCGTTTTGCATGCACCTAATTTCTCTATCCCTTTCGTATTGCAGACGTACGCTTCAGACAGAGGGCTGGGGGCCATACACTAGCAGGTGGTGGAGGGGTAGGAGCGCCCGGTGTTGTACATCAGCCACAAGCTCTCCTTGAGGGAAACAAGGTACAGCACTGTGGAAAAGGAGTGTCTGGCCATCAAGTGGGCGGTCCTCACTCTCTGTTACTACCTGCTGGGGCGGGCCTTCACCCTCTGCTCAGATCACGGCCCACTCCATTGGTTCCACTGCATGAAGAATACCAACGCGCGGATCACCTGGTGGTATCTGGCTCTCCAGCCCTTTAAATTCAAGGTGGTCCACAGACCAGGGCGCAGATGGCTGTTTCCGACTTCCTTTCCAGAAATGGGGGGGGGGGGGGGGGGATGGGAGACAGGCCGGATGGCTCCCCGGCCTGAGTCAGGCGGTGGGGATATGTGGCAGCGGGGGCGTGGTCGAGTGTCCGTCTGGAGAGAGAGAATGCGGTATCGGCGCTTACACCTGAGCCAGATTATGTCTAACACCTGTCTCTAATTCCAGTGAGCATGGGGAGAGCGGCATATAAACGACCACGCCACCAGCAGAGAGGCAGAGAGAGTCTGGCACAAGGGAGCCTACAGTGCTCGTGGAAGCTGATGTGTTTATGTTTGTGAAGCTAATGTGTTTACGTTCATGAAGCTAATGAGTTTGAGTGCCTACGTGCCTCTGAGACTGTTGAGTCTGTGAAGCTGTAAAGCATTGAAGTGGCCAATTAAAAGCCTTACCTGAGTCTGGAAAATCTGCTTCCCTGTGTCCTCCTTCCCTTCTGTCTATGGAGTCCTTCACAGTGTAATATTAGATGGATAAAAACACAGATTAAATGTAACAAAACAGATGATAAACAAACACATTTAATAAGAAGCGACTGAACTCCAGGACGATGGGTGTCAGTATAGAGTCCAAAACTGTAAACTACTTCTCGGACCAATGGGATGAGTAAGATCCAGCTAAATCAGGCAAATTCCAAATGGAAGTGAGCATCCCTACGCCCTACTCCCTCCTAAGGGCTGAGCCCTTGAAGTGGGAACACTGAAGGGACCACTCGCATCTCATTTATGTCAGTTTGGAACACCATTGATGAAGGGAGTAATGAAAGACATACGTCACTTTCACTTTATCTTCGCCTGAAACGTTACCATGACGACGCAGCGCAGCCGTTCTAACAACAGGAATCTCTTATTTATTGCTGTTAATGTTGCAAATAAATATACTTTTTGTAATTGTTTTTTTGAAACATTGCCTTTTGTGTATTATTTAAAATTGCAACTGTTGCTGTTTTAATAATAATAATAGTAATATATCTGTACATAAATGTATATAAAATACATGAATGAACATTTCCCGCCGAAAGTTATTTGGTACATGAAAGGTCTTAATAATAAATAAATAATAATAAACCACAGGGTTTAGACTAGCCTACAGTAAAAAATGGACCCTGTTTTTGGAGTATCTCTCTGCTTATGGCTGACTAATATCTTATGTATGAGGACGAATGTAAACTGCAGTGGAGGAGTAAACTGCGGAGAAGTTTCTGTTATAAAAGAGCTATAGCGCTTGCCCCAGCGTTTGAACATGTAATAAGTTAATAAGTAAATTAACAACCTTGCTTTAAAATATATCCCGAGGACAAACCCCCCCAGGGTCACGTGATCATACATGGTAAAATTACTTCCTCGAAGTTACCATCGCATGTACCCTTCACTAACGGCCTTGTGGAAGGGCCTTTCGTGGAGGGCTTGAGTTGCTCACTTTAGTTTGGGACACCCCTTCGTGTGGTGTCCCCTTCATGCAGTGCCCTCCAAGGGCGCAAAAACACCTTTTGGAATTCACTCATCCTTGCGATAATCTTACTTCGTGCACCTTTAAAATAAATAATAAAAAAATATTATATTTTTATTTAGACCCCCGGTGAGTAAGCTTACTAACACTGTGTAATATAATATTATATAATAATATTATATAATAATGTAATTTACAATAACAAATCATTTGATTGATTGCTTAATGAATGCTGCAGAACAAAACATCAGGGCCTGTATTCACAAAAAAATCTTAAGGCAAAAAGTATCTCCTAAATGGGAAATTTTGGAGCAACTCCTAATTTTAGGACTCATAGCAAATTCATCTAAGAGTAATTCATGAAGCATTTTAACGCTAAAAGTAGCTCCTAAACCCACGACAGCTTAGAAGTCCTCCTGAATCGCAGGTGTTTTCATTATTGTAAACTTAGATAGAGATGCAGGTACCTAGGGTTGCCACCCATGCAGTAAAATGATGCGTCCCGTATTTAAGCTGGTCAGATGGTGTCACGGTGAAATTGTTCCAGATCGCCAATTTAACATTGAAATAAGTTGGAAAATTTGCCTACGGTGGGTAAGGGACCGTCCGAAAAGTCCACACATTGTGCTAAAACGTGCTAATACTGTGGAGGGTGTGGTAAGGGACCGTCTGAAAAGTCCATAAATGGTGGTAAAACTGAGTTTTTTCTATATAAATGTACAATAAGATCAAACAATGTATGAATACAATCATGAAGACAAGTTCAGGTGAAGGAAAAAATTAAACAAATAAAATAAACATTATATATATATATATATATATATATGTGTGTGTGTGTGTGTGTGTGTAAACCATCCAAAATGTATAAATAAGATAAAGAAAACAAATAAACAAAAAAAAATGTAAAATATTTTTAAAATATAAATGATGTATTTTTTTTTTTTTTTACTTTTTTTTTTTATAAGTCATGGGTCAGGAAAGTTCTCATTTTAGCATATAAGAAAGGATGTACAATTTTTATTAATAACACATATTAACTCAACACATTTATTGCTAAAACTGTGGAGGATGTGGTTAGTGGCTGTGATCTCTTCTCATACCCCCTATAACAGAGATGCCCAAACCAGGGCCCGCGGGCCAAAGTTGGCCCGTGATTAACTTTGATTTGGCCCGCCTTGCTGTATAAGACAAGAGGTGAAGGGGGGTTGGGGGGTATTGATGCAGCTTTTCATTGCATTAATTAAGCAGATTGCAGAGTAATGTTTTTTTTTTTGTATAATGAAATCATAAAGGAGGGGAACCAGGGCAACTTTCATATTTTAATATAATACAGTTTGCAGAGCCTGAAATTCCCGCAAGTTCCACGTTCATTCACATTTTTATTCACTTTACAGTGCAGCTGCGAATTAGTAAACCAATAGATACAGAATAAAAATCAAATCAATAAACTTGTTTTTGTATCAAACTGTAATTCCAGAAGCTGCGTGAGTAAATCCGCTCCATCTCTCCCTCTCTCTCTCTTGCAGCTGTCAGCAGAACCTTGAGCACTTGTTAAATTTAGTGTGAGCATGTGCTTTGTTGTGTAGTTACTGAACTTTAGATGTTACAGATGTATAAACCTTTCTAAACCTGTTAATTCCACATGCGAATGGCATTATACCACTCCGTAAGCGAGCGATGCAATAAAACTATATCGTTCCTGTTTATAATCAACATAGCTGTTAACACTGCAAACGTGTGACGGCGAACGCCTTTCATATCTTGAAGCTGTTACATCTCTCAGCTCCATCTCTAGTTCCATCCAGAGTCGGAAATATACGGAGGCTCTGGGGAAAAAAAATCCCCTACAATCTGATATAGTTCCAAATACATACATCGTGATCTTCATTTGAATTTTCGCTGAACATTATTTGTTTTGTGTCATCCGTTATGCAGATGTTGCCGATAGGCGGAAGCTCGTGCCATAAATGTGCACAGATGGGCACTCCGCTTCTCATGCTCTGCATCAGTTTGGTGTCATGCTCACGTGCTAAAATGATCAAATGCTACAATGTAGTTGATAATAATAACAAAATATCTGGATGTGTTTAATTGCCTTGGTGTTAAATAAAACATTGATACAATAATAATTTTACAGAACATTAACCACTTTTGGTTTATGCATCATATCTCTGATGTTCATTGTAAAATGTTTATTTTTGCATTGTTTTATTCAATTGATGAAGGAATTGCAAAGTTTTTTTTATAAGCTCCTCATTCCAAATCTGGAGAAACGCTGTCATCTCCTCATCTGTGTCGGTGCATTAGTTTTGTAGGCTGTTAATTTAATAGGTGATGGAGTTTATGAAATGGGTCTTCAAAGACCCCATGAAATCAAAATTAGAGTTGTGTGTTGTCCCACCCAAACTTCCTGTTTCAAAAGAAATCATGGCAACAGAGGGCAGAAAAATGCACTCGTCAAGCGATTTCATGGGGTCTTTAAAAAGACAAAACATCAAACACTAGAATTCAGTGTTATCTCTAATTTTATTCAGCAAAGCATGTGCCTATAATATATTACAAACAGAACATAAACAGAGGGATTGTCCTCATACAAACAGGTCAGCAGAACATTTACAATCATGCATCATGACAAGTCAAAGGGCTCGCAACACCTCTCACTAACGCATTGGAACCAGCAAGCAGGTGCGCCGCAAGTTCACACAAGTAGAGGACCTTCTACCACTTACAAGTACACTTCACTCTAATGCTACAAGCCCAAGCAAGAGACGAGGGGAAAGATCAATATGATCTGAGCATCAGGCAGCATTAGTGGAACTCATTGTCATTTTCCATTGTCCTCCAGCAGCACTGAAAGGCCAACTTAATAATCGCCATAATTATTCATTAGCTGCAGTTATGAAGCAGGAACGTTCCCGAAACGTTCATTCAGCGATCAGAAGGGAATGAATCAGATCTCATAAAAATGAAACTAGACTTCAGCAAATGTCTTCCGGGTTGAATGTAGAACTGAGCTTAAAACAGAAAACAAATAGCTTCCAGAAGTACAAATGCATCAGCTGTACATACAAACTCAGATCGAAGATATTGCTTTTTTAAAAGGTTTCAAAGTATTTTTCAATCATCCAATGGTAGTTTTCCCAAATGTCACCATTTATCTCACTTCAAAATCTATTCAAACAGTTGTAGCAAACAAAGCACTGGCATGTAAAACAAATAGAGGCGCTCTTACAGCAAAAACAGTAGTTCAGCTGAATCCCAGTCTTTTACAGTTGTTACTAGAGTTTTGAATTGTGGTTAGACATGAAATGGGGAGAAAGTAAATATGTCAAGATGTATTTATTTCAACTCAAACTGTATACAGCAGGGTCAACTAGAGGAGGAATGTGGCATTTAAACACATAAATGGTGCTATATACATGGGTGACAGAGGACTAGTGCAAAGGCACATTAGTGGTGGGATGATTGTTGATTATGGGCTGTAATAAAAGAAGATTCTAAATAAGGGGGTGGTAATGAAGGAGGCAATGACAGGTGCAGTTCAAGATGGCCAAAATAAAGAAAGACATGCTTTGACGGCATCTTTGAAGCCCTTATGATGTATGGTACAACATGAATCATTTTGGGTAATATTAACAAAGACTCTCTATGTATACATAAGTATGTGTTAGGTTTTTTGACTATGGAAAGGAGATACAATTATGCAAACCAAATAGAGGAATGAACTAAAGGCCAGTACACAAAATGAAGAGGAAGGCCAACAGACCAAAGGTATCGGCAACACTCTCCTGTTATATTCACAATCTGAATTATTTCTTTTCACACACCATGCATGTCTATTTGATATGATCACACATGCACAGTGTTTCATTGGGTGGAAATTAAAATCCTATTGACAATATGAATAACAACACCGTAGGTCTGGAGAAGGCAAGATGACAGGTCAGATATAGCACTAAGATTAAAACAAGGAAACATTTATGCCGAATTTGATATTTATGCAAACAAAAACAAATAAATGGCATAAGATTAAAAAGGCAAGAAACACAAAGGATGGTTGGTACAAAACTGGTAAATAAAGTCAAGTAATAGATTACAAAAAAATAAAATATCTACGATTTAAATGTTTTCTTTTTACACAAATATTAAATGTACAAGACATTATGCAATATTATCGATGCTGTATCATTGCTGTTAATTTGCTTTACACAAGGCAATGGATCATTGCGTCATTTCATTTTCTTGCACAGTATATCAGCACAAATCCATTGACCTTTACTCACTAACAAAGAGACTTTCCAAGTACAGTTGAAGTAGATAGGATGTGTGGATCGACCCCGTCCAAGTAACATGTTATTCAATAGTTTGCATTTGAGGAATTTAAAGTAATAGCTCACCCAATAATGAAAATTCTGTGATTATTTACTCACCCTTATCTCGTTCCAAACCTGTATTTCTTTCTTATGTAGAAGACAAAAGGAGGAATTTTGAAGGACGTCCTGTTCACTGATCTCCGCACAATGGCAGTTGATGGTGACTTCTTTTAAAGCTTTATAAAAAAGGACCCCCAGGTGTCATATTTCAAGTCTTTTGAAGGCATGCCATAGGCTTAGGTGAGAAACAACCCAAAATGCATTTGATTTACTGTGAAAATCGTGACTCTCCTTGCCACATTCATGAGTGCGTGTTAGAAGCTCATTTTGTGCAAGCAAAAAGCAGCACAATTTATCATGTTAACAACACAAGGTCTTGCGTCTAACATATGAACGAGCTTCTCTTCTTTTATGACACTTTTGGGTACTTTTTTAAAAGCTTTAAAGTAAGTCACTATCAACTGCCACTGTATGGAAATCAGCGGATGGGACATCCTTTAAAATTCCTCGTGTTATGCAGAAGAAAGAAAGTGGATTATGGTTTTGGAATGACATGAGGGTGAGTAATTGAAAGATTTTTTTTTAGTTAGCCATTAAACTAAGGACTGCATCAACTTCGGTTTAGTCATCTCTTTCAGACAAGCATGTTCACAGTAAAACAGCAAAACCAGCATGAGGGTCAAATTAAGCGTCAAGGGTACAAAGATCTGTGTTATACAGATGCGTCATCTCTAGATAAACTTTATGACCAGCAACCTTATCAAACTCCTTGAAAGAGCTCCACACATCTAGATGTTCTTAAAGAGGAATCAAAAGCAATGCCACTGCAGAATCTGCCATGGACACATTGAAGTGTCAATGACAAAGACACAAAAGGAATGACAAGGCAAACACAAGATGTTCAAGCACCTCAAAAACAAAATCAAATGTCACAGAAGTAAGGTCAAAAAGGTACAGAAGTGTAAATTATGACAATAGATAAAATGTTGTGGAGGTGATATTCCTCAACCGGACATCTTTAATCCAACACTGTGCTCTATGATACTGGATATACTGAACATTTACAGGATGGCACAGGGGGAAGCTCAGGCAAACTGCTTCTTTACTGAATTCAGGAGTCCTATAATTATTTACACAGTAGATACAGGCACTTAAAAGTCTTTGGTTGGAGTGACCCAACATTGCAGAGAAATGCATTCACAGAGCTTGTTTTTTGCACCTTCTCCTGGGTTCAGTAGGCAACATGTAGTTTCTCACAACTTCCCTTTCTGATATGCTTCAGTCCAGATGTTCACTTTAGACCCCTCTTTTACCCTGCTGACAAGGACACCTGTGAGGACAAAAAAAAAAAAAAGATATTTTTAGAATTCTGCCAGGGCACATACAGTTGTGCTCAAAAGTTTGCATACCCTTGGAGAATTGGTAATATATGTACCATTTTTAAAGAAAACATGAGTGAGCAGGCAAAACACATTTCTTTTATTTCTTATGGGATTCATATTCAACTGTAGGTTATAACAGAATGGCACAATCATAAAACCAAACATGGCAACACTAGAAAAAAATTAAATGACCCCTGTTCAAAAGTCTGCATACCCTTAGTTCTTAATACTGTGTATTGCCCCCTTTAGCATCAATGACAGCATGCAGTCTTTTGTAATAGTTGTCTATGAGGCCCCAAATTCTTGCAGGTGGTATAGCTGCACATTCGTCTTGGCAAAATGCCTCCAGGTCATGCAAAGTCTTTGGTCATCTTGCATGAACCGCACATTTGAGATCTCCCCAGAGTGGCTCGATGATATTAAGGTCAGAAGACTGTGATGGCCACTCCAGAACCTTCACCTTTTTCTGCTGTAACCACTGGAGGGTCAACTTGGCCTTGTGTTTAGGGTCTTTGTCGTGCTGGAAAGTCCAAGAGTGTCCCATGCGCAGCTTTCGTGCAGAAGAATGCAAATTGTCTGCCAGTATTTTCTGCTAACATGCTGCATTCATCTTGCCATCAATTTTCACAAGATTCCCTGTGCCTTTAAATCTCACACACCCCCAAAACATCAGTGAGCCACCACCATGCTTCACAGTGGGGATGGGATTCTTTTCACTATAGGCCTTGTTGACCCCTCTCCAAACATAGCGCTTATGGCTGTGACCATAAAGCTCTATTTTGGTCTCGTCACTCCAAATTACAGTGTGCCAGAAGCTGTGAGGCGTGTCAAGGTGTTGTCGGGCATATTGTAACCGGGCTTTTTTGAAGCACTGGCGCAGTAAAGGCTTTTTCTGGCAACTCGACCATACAGCTCATTTTGTTCAAGTATCATCGTATTGTGCTCCTTGAAACAACCACACCGTCTTTTTCCAGAGCAGCCTGTATTTCTCCTGAGGTTACCTGTGGGTTTTTCTTTGTATCCCGAACAATTCTTCTGGCAGTTTTGGCTGAAATCTTTCTTGGTCTACCTGACCTTGGCTTGGTATCAAGAGATCTCTGAATTTTCCACTTCTTAGTAAGTGATTGAACAGTACTGACTGGCATTTTCAAGGCTTTGGATATCTTTTTATATCCTTTTCCATCTTTATAAAGTTCCATTACCTTGTTACGCAGGTCTTTTGACAGTTCTTTTCTGCTCCCCATGGCTCAGTATCTAGCCTGCTCAGTGCATTCACGTGAGAGCTAACAAACTCATTGACTATTTATACAAAGACACAGGTGTGGGAAATTAACCTTTAATTGCCATTTAAACCTGTGTGTGTCACCTTGTGTGTCTGTAACAAGGCCAAACATTCAAGGGTATGTAAACTATTGATCAGGGCCATTTGGATGATTTCTGTTATCATTATGATTTTAAAAGGAGCCAAACAACTATGTGATAATAAATGGCTTCATATGATCACTTCCCTTAAATAAAATCATTTGCATGATCAGTCATATTTTCAAAATCAATGCCAAAATTTCACAATTTCTGTCAGTGTATGCACATTTTTGTGGTTAGGTGAGCAAGTGAGTAATACAAGCTGCTTCAATTAGGAATCGAGTTGTCTGACCGATTCAATCCATGATTCAGACCGTTGACTCCTGGGTATGATTGAACCGATTCATAAAAATAAAAATAAAAATCGTTCAGGAATAGGACAGCACATTGCACAGTATGTTTTTTTTTTTTTGCATGTAGTCAGCGAGGACAAAACAGAAAGTTGAATATATATATTATACAGGGATGCAAGCTCATGAGGGGTGAAAAAGGTGAGACAATCACTGGCATTGAACATGTATTCCAGGGATTTTTTGTTTTAAGCTTAAAGCACCAATTCCAGCTATTTTAATGATTAAAGTATTGCAAATTAACTGCACAATTGTGCAGAATTAGCTGCAAAAATAAAGGGTATTTTGGTGTGGCTTGCTTCTGTTTCACAAATTTGTTCAGATGCATTTACGGAGTAGTTCAGTGACCACTTCTGGAGATGACACTTAGTGGCTAAATGATCATCTTATATGTTATGAGTGAGTAATTGAATCATTTTGAGTCATTCATGACATAAATCTACCAAGAGACATTATAGTGTATAAGCATTATTAGAACAAAGCAGGTTAAAAATTTTCCTTCAGTTTGTGAACTTCTAAGCATGACTTTCCATCCAAAATGACAACAATAATATTCTAATAATAATAATAATAATAATAATAATGAGCATCAATAACATCCTTACCTTCTACTTTATTAAAATGTGCATTTCTACAAATATACTGACTTTAGAAGAATGTAAGCATTATAAGAACAAAGCAAATCTATGATTTTTCTACAGTTTAAGAAAATTATTTAAACTCATTTAGCATGAATTTGATCAGAAAAGACAACAATGATAGCCTAATAATAATTATTCTGAGTTTCAATAATGTCTTTTCGTCAAGTGCCTTTCACATGACTTAAGTCGGGCCGTCAACGCTCAGTTAACGGCAGCGTCAAGAGCCGCTTTGCCCTACGTAACAAGCATTGCAGAAAGCGTCACGAAGGGGCGATTTTACAAGTTTGCCATGCAAGAAAGCGGGAGATGTGCACAATAAACATTAAAAACATGTATTTAGATGAGAGAAAAACTGCCATTTGCTTTGATTGCAGAAATAAGAGGACTTTTTTACATTAAATTCTTTTAATTTAAAGTATAAATACATTTTCATCCCCTTTTCTCCCAATATGGCATGCCCAATTCCCACTACTTAATAGGTCCTCGTGGTGGCGCGGTTACTCACCTCAATCCGGATGGTGGATGACAAGTCTCAGTTGCCTCCGCTTCTGAGACAGTCAATCCACGCATCTTATGTGGCTCGTTGTGCATGACACCGCGGAGACTCGCAGCATGTGGAGGCTCATGCTATCCTTCGCAATCCACGCACAACTTACCACATGCCCCATTGAGAGCGAGAACCACTAATCACGACCACGAGGAGATTACGCCATGTGACTCTAACCTCCCTAGCAACCTGACCAATTTGTTTGCATAGGAGACCTGGCTGGAGTCACTCAGCACACCCTGGATTCGAACTCATGACTCCAGGGGTGGTAGTCAGCGTCAATACTCGCTGAGCTACTCAGGCCCCCGTTTACGTTAAATTCTTAGTGTTTTCTTGGTGAACGTAATTACTGTAGTTCAATAACTGGGGTCTCTGGATACTCGGAAACGATAATGTAATATTTAATAAAACATAAAAAGCATTTTTAATTTTTTTTATTTCTTGTTGCTTTGAACTCTCAAAGACATAATTTGAGTGGCAAAAACGTGTGTGAAAAACACTTGTGTAAAGTGACATCACTTCATAGACAATGTATTCTGCAGCGCTGACGCGAGTCATGTGAAAGCCCTTTAATGTGTATAAACATCAGTCTATTTACACATTAATAGCTCTTCAGCCCCTTTCTCTCCATGATGAACAAGGTAGACTCACATGAGTGAATGAACGTGAATGAACAACATGCCCCTTCAGTTTGATTTTAAAATGATAAGTTTCACGAGTGCCGCTTGTGCCCTCCACGTTCCAGTCAGATGCAGAGTCACTGTGCATGTGCTGCTGTAGCCAAGCATGCGATTGGCTGTAGCTGTAATCAATCCCATGGGGAGACCCCCCCCACTCCAAAACAAAAACTCTTCGGATCTCCATGAATCACAGAAGTGACCAATTTTGGTTTAAAAACAGCGAAAGGTGAGGAAATTGCATCCCTGATTATAGGGCTGTTGATTAATTATATTAAAATAACAAAATAACCAAAAATAGAAAGTTTCCTACCATCGGAGCAATTCCAGCTTAAAGCACTGTACTGCCCCTTCATGTTTGTTTTTCCATGTTGAGTCTCAGTCAGCAGTGGGCAGTAAGCTCAACAGGTAATGCACAAAGCACACTGACAGCAGACAGCACAAGATGAGGATGTGTTTTAGTGTCCAAACATAGTTGGATGGAGTGCAACTCCCAATAAAGTGGTCTCGAGACATGTTTTTTTTTTTTAAGTTTTTATAAATAACGTTTAACTTGACGCACTGTCCTAAAAATGCTGTTTATGATGTAACGCAACCAAAGTGAGACACTTCAAAAGCATCAATCTGATGCATGTGCACATAGAAAAACTTCTGTGTCCTTAGAAAAGCCCTTACAATAAGTTTACTTCAGACAGATGGATGAATTAAATTACAAATGGATAACTGTGTGCTGTAGGCCAGTGAAAGGCTTAGGTTCAATGATATTGAGATAAACAATATATTGTGCTTTAAAGCCACTTTTTGTATTTCCTAATCAATGTTTTACTTGTCTGCCACAATAATGTAACATATTTTAATTATCTGAATTATTATATCAAAAATTTTTTAATATAATTATTTTATCATAATATATGTAATAATTTTTTTTGGAGGCCTTTCATGATAAATATTGATGTATGCGTTTAATACGATTATCAGAGACAGATTATCTCCCTTATTGTAAATACACAAAGTTGTACCTTTTCTGGACAGAAATCTGGGTTGTTCTGTCGAACCTTTCCAGGCCTTCCCTTGATGACTGCATAGCAGAACATTGTGATGACCATTACAAACAGGAAATAGCTGGTGTGCATAAGGTGCAGGTTAATGAGAGAGCGATCGTCCTATCAGGAAAGAGAAGACACACTTGAGCATATGATAATAATTAATAGAAAACATGTTCAGTAAAGTGGCATGTTCTAGAAGCTTTAAATTGAACTTGCATCAGTATTAAAAAGTCTGCTTTTACATAGCAAAATTATAATTGTATCCCCTATATTCTGTACCAAAAATTCGAAATTTGTGAATATATTGATATACTGTATAATTGTTTTTTAAATATCGGCATCAATCTTATTAGGGTGATTTTGGAGTATCTTCTTTTTCTAGGTTTCAAAAGTACAGTACAAAACAGATTTACTACTACACACAAGTAGTTGTGATGCCTTATTTGTGCCATGTAAAATTCTACAATCTAGATAAATACTGTTTAGCTTGCAAAACGGTATAGTTTTATAATATCAGCCATCATACAGGTTATCAGCCATAAAATAAATTAACAGCTGTATTTGCCAAAATTTCTATATTGGTGCATCCCTAATAATGCAGTAACAGACAATGCAGTTTACAAAGGACACAGGGTAAATAAACAGCAGAAGAAATTCAAAATGAAAAGAAATAAAAAAGTTTATGAAATATAAAATGACTAAGATATTATACTTCCATAATGCTAATTCTAAAATACTCACATCTGGAACGATGACAGTGAGCTTGGGATTAAGTGTGTGATACACTTTCCCAATGGCACCTTTGTAACACCAGAATGGGTTATATTCCTGTGTGTACTTAGTGTCCGAGTCTCGTGCTGTGGTGAAAATCTTGTACCAGGATGTGGCATTGCTGTAAGTCTCTGGGACACAGTGGGGTGGCTGCCTACAGAGCGATTTCAAAAACAAGGCCTGAATTTCTTATTTTAAATGAATGCACCAAAAAAAATCAAATAAATAAAAACAGCCTTAGCTATGTAACCAACACCAACTTGTGCTATGCTGTTTAAATGTCAGTAATTCAAGGTTATGTGCATCAGTCTATCTACCATGTACATTGGAGTTTGTGTATGTCAGTAAAGTAAAACACTCTAAATGCTTAAATCTTAGTTACTCAGTACACAAAATAGGAAGCTTACACAGAGAATACCAGTACAGAGCCTAAGGCAATATTCAAGAGTAAAAAAGCTATAAAACACACAGAATGAATGACTGAACCTTTAAAGAGATAGTTCACCAATAAATTTTAATTCTGCCATCATTTTCTGTGTTCACTCTCTTGCTGTTCGATACCTGTTTGACTTTCTTTCTTCCACAGAACAT
The DNA here is from genome assembly GCF_019703515.2 of Myxocyprinus asiaticus. Taxonomy (NCBI): domain Eukaryota; kingdom Metazoa; phylum Chordata; class Actinopteri; order Cypriniformes; family Catostomidae; genus Myxocyprinus; species Myxocyprinus asiaticus. Next base: position 49,753,504 of record NC_059346.1, read on the forward strand.
TTAAGGAGAAGTTTAGCAGAATGTCTGAGCTGCTCTCTTCCATTCAATAAAAGTGGATGGGGACTAGTGGCTGTAAAACTCCAAAAATGACAAAGAACCACTGCATACTGAATTTTAAGTTGCTATTCACTTTAATTGCCCCCCCCCCCCCCAAATGAAAGTAAATGAGGCTAACACGCTGTCTAACATTTCCTTTTATGTTCCATGGAAAGAAGAAAATCATACAGGTTTGGAACAACATGAGGTAAGTAAATGATGACAGAATTTGCATTTTTGGGAGAACTATTCGGTACAGACACTTACACTGAGACAGGGAAGACATTACTGACTGCTGTGATGGTCATACAGGTGCTAAAGACCATCTGCTCACAATGGCCATGTAGAATGCAGTCATCGGAGCTCCAGGCTACTGGCAGGGTGAACGTGATGTTCATGTCTTCATGGGCCTCTCTGCCTTTAATGACACAAACACACCCACATACAGTCAAAACAAAGGGAGCTTTTATGTGCCTGCAAGTGATATCTAGAAGGTATTCAACTCCCATATTATCCCCTGTCCACAATGGACAATTGTTTTAACTGGACCACATTCAGCCACAAAATTTCACATCAACAACCCTCCACTCTGATCCGTTGGAAAGAAATAAATGGCTAAAGATGCTCCATTCTGTCAGGCCAAAGTTGCTACAGCAGTTTTTAAATGTATGAACCTAAGATTAATGTGGTGTATATCTCACTAAACCTGTCAAAAGCATGTCCAGGTCACATTTCACACCATAATAAATACAAATGAAATTGTTTATGAAAGATTATATTAAAAAAAAAAGAAAATGTTTACAACACTATGACCCAATACTTCCATACTGTCTTAAAATGTTCAATTGGATTACATATGCACATTAATTAACAGAATTAATCTAAGATTTACTGAGAAGGACCCCCCAAATAATGCTAATCCAGTATAAAATAATTAAAATCAAATAATATATAATTAATTGAATAATTCAGATAATTCAAAAACATTGCATTACTGTGGCAGACGAGTAATGCATTTAGACAATACAAAAAGTGACTTTAGAGGTCAATATTTCATTTGGTTGATTTCCATATCTATATTACAGTTCACAGCAATCCATTTTGCAAGTGTGTATGTCAATTTGTCCTCACAGGACATGTTGTTGTGTTTCGTCAGCAACCAAAGTATCGAATCAACAATACATTACAAGACGATCACTATCGGACATAAAATCCTCTGCTGAGAATAATATTCCTGTATATGTGAGGTGTTGTGAAGAGATTAAAGTCTTTTACTGATTCTGTCTGACACTACTTAAATAAAAAGCTGCAGTAAAAAAGGTTTCAACTGCTTGATGTCGTGAACTAGATGTGTACTCGCAATATTATCTTGCAGTTCTGCACTTTTAAACGTTCTGCTCTTTACTGGAGCCTTTCTTATTTCTTTTCTTACTTTGATAGTTTTATGCAATGAGATCTTATAGTTATTTAGCCTATTTATGAATTGAATATCCATTTGTGACCATGTTGAAGGGCTTTCGTATAGCCCTCTGACCTAAACTAGGTCACGGGAACATAACAGAGCCTAATTAAACATTATATCCTAAACATGAATATTTGTTAAAACAACTGACCGACTAGTCAATTATGAAAACTGGTAGTTTTGCACACCCTAGTAAAACTATGAAGGCTGTACTTCAAGCCTCCGATGGTAGGAAAATACTTTTATTTTATTTTTTATTTTATTTATTTTGATCTCCCCAGTTTGGAATGCCCAATTCCCAATGCGCTCTAAGTCCTCATGGTGGCGTAGTGACTCGCCTCAATCTGGGTGGCGGAGGACAAATCTCAGTTGCATCCACGTCTGAGACCGTCAATCCGCGCATCTTATCACATGGCTTGTTGAGCGCGTTACCGTGGAGACATAGCGCATGTGGAGGCTTCACGCTGTTCTCCGCGGCATCAACAGACAACTTACCGCGCGCCCCACCGAGATTGAAGCACAATATAGCGACCACGAGGAGGTTACCCCGTGACTCTACCCTCCCTAGCAACTGGGCCAATTTGTTTGCTTAGGAGAACTGGCTGGAGTCATACAGCACACCCTGGATTCGAACTCGTGACTCCAGGGATGGTAGTCAGCGTCAATACTCACTGAGCTACCCAGGCCCCCCCGGAAAATACTTTTATTAAGGAATTTAAAAAGGGTAAGGGGGCAAAATTAACTGTGTTAATGTTAACATTATTTTTATATAATTCAGCCACGTACACACTACACAGTGGAGTGAGTGACAACCACATTTAAATGAGGGAGTGAATCCCCTACATTTTCATTCCATGTGTGTATGGTACAGGACTGACTACCAAATTGAGATGATTGACAAGTGATAACCACAGCAAAGCTGCAGTGTCTTGTGCCTGTAAAACATGAATGCCACCAGTTTAACACGTTTTGTGTTCACTGTTACAGTCCGCTGATACCGTATAATGGTGAAAACGGCTGTTGTTAATGTAATGTACCGGTTACCCCGAGACAGCTGGTTGTCACTACCTGAATTTTTCAGGAGTTCTTGGTTTTAGAATGCGGTTGTTACTCCCATATTTTATTGAACTGTGTGTGTACAGAACAGGATTAAGCACTAAAAGGTGAGCTGACAACCGAATTTAACTGCAGTGTGTAGGTAAACTTAGCCACATTAAATTAACTTTAAATCAACAGTAATCAAAAGTATGTTCTTTTAAATCACTATCGAAGTACATACTACTGGTACTAAAGTACACAAATTGGGACGCAGCCTGTGGAAACAGCAAAAAAAAACAATATATATATAATAATAATCTGACAGAATCTGGTGTGTGTTCATTATCAGATAGCATGTGTCAAAGCCTGAGTCAAAGTTCAATTTCCAACAAAAAATAGAAACATACCAGCAAGGCCAACTTGCTGCCCGATCACACTGGCGTAAAGGTGGGTAATATTGCGTGAATAGCCCCCAAACGGCCTCAACGGATCCAGGGTTAGTGTGATGGCTACAGAGATGTTGATTGGTCCTGGGTCCTCCAGGATGGGTGGCGACTGGGTGCTAGATCGTGCCTGGCTGCTGGTTACTGTCAGAGATGGGCAGAGTAGCCAAAAACTGTACTCAAGTAAAAGTACAATTACTTGGAAAAAAAATGTACTCAAGTAGAAGTAAAAGTAATTATGTAACTAATTACTTAAGAGTAAAAAAAGGTATCCAATTAAAAGAACACTCAAGTAGTGAGTAACTAGTTACTTTCATATGTAACATAATGGACATTTAATATCCAATATTCCATAACATAAAATACATTTAACATGTATTACAAAATAATAATAATAACAACAACACTTTAATAATAATTATAATTATTATTGGAAATTCTTTCATCATTCACCCTCATGTTGTTCCAATCCTGTATGACTTTCTTCAATGCAACACAATTAAGGAGATGTCAGACAGAATGATAGCCTTATAGTCACCATTTACTTTCACTGCATGTGTTTTCCTCCATATTTTTAAAAGCGAATGGTGACTAAGACTGTCAGTAACATTCTGTCTAACATGTTTTGGGTTCCACAAAATACAGAAAGTCAAACGGGTTTGGAACAATATGATGGCAGAGAAATGATGAAAGAACATTAATTTATGGCTGAACTACCACTTTAAGGATGCTTGTCAGATTTGTCTGAATCTGTCAATTAGAAGAAAAGTTTGGAAACCAGTTTCTAGTAATTATTAGTGTGAAAAACGTGAACAATTTTCCACAGGACAGGATCATATATAATGCTGAATAAAAAGAAGCAAGATCATGCTTTTATTAATGGCTACCTTTGCTTTTTCACAGCCTTTTAAAAGTCCTGAATGGATTCTAGGTCAGTGTAGTTACAGTATTTTCAGTGTAGAAAGAATATAGATCATTAGTTCTGTACAGCAAGGGTAAACTGTCCTTATCTCTGTATTTAGAAGCGTGTTAGGCTTATTTAAAGTCTGAATGTAACGGAAGCTGTGACCAACTTCACTTCAGTATTGTGACGTATTTCCGAGTGAAACGGAATATTGAATGAGAAAAAAATAGAGGGTGTGATTTTATCCACTGGGAATTGATTGGATCTAGAAAAGTAGGCGTTCCATACAGAAATGGAGGCAGATCTGAACGCAAGTTTACAATCAGTTGTGGAGGACTACTCGCAACCTGACACACCACCAGCAATCACTTTCGATGGGGAAGAAATTTGTTTGCAGCAGGCGGAGGAGGACGAGGATCAGGAGCATACAGAGGATCATTTTATCATGGGAATCAGGCCTTATATGTTTGAGCCATTACTTGCTGAGAGTACTAACGGTGACCAGGACATGGAGGCTCAGAAGCAAGTTCACTCTCGAGAGCATCTCGATGTCTCCCAATGGTAATGCTAATTTTTCAAAACTAATTGTTATTTGCTATTACTGCTGCAACCTTTATTACATTAACCGGTGTTTAATTACTGCATTTTGGCAAGGTTTTAAATAGGGTACATTGCTTAGAATGGTAGCTTAAAACTACGTCTAAATGTATAGCTGGCAGATTACGCAACTAACGACGAAAACCGTTTCTGATGAGCTTGCTAGCTAGTTTCACTTACAGTCAAACTTTGTGAGGTACCAACAGTGTACACTGATGGCACAGCCATAACTGTTAAGGACAGATATTTCACAAACCCCATTTCATGTTCGGTCCAATTTTTGAAGCATTCGTGAGTGAAACGCTTCGAACAAAACCGCGACCTCTCTGATATCCCTCCTTCTTCAAAATGCAAAGAATCAAGCCATCGGGTCGCAACCAGTGTATTTGGGGGATTGGGAAAAGGTTTTTGGGAGAGCCACAACCTAAAAGGCACCTCCTCGCCATCTGTGTTTGTTATGCGTCTTTTTTACTCGTTGTCAAAGCTCAACGCAGACTGGCCATTGGAGGGGAGTGGTTAAAGGATGTTCTGCCCAAGCCGCCAAACTGACGTCATCAGAGAAGGAATGTCATTCTAGAGGCGAAGCTAATTTTCAGATTTTGACTGAAGATTACGAAGACAAACAATTTTTTTTCTGTGGATTAACTTGCATGGATGAATTGTTCACCACAAGACTAGTAATGTGCGCTAACAAAGTAAATAGGGTCAATTTTGATTACATGCAGAAAAACAGGCCTCATCTGTCAATCGCAAAGTTGCTGTGCAGTGTGCATGTGCAGAGATGCACTCCAGTAGTCACGCACGCACGCGATGGGCAGAGCAAAAGGCATTTACAGTTAACGCGGATGTTTACATGGATTTATACAGTAGGCACTGATATAAAAATGTATACTTAGAAACTGAGGTCATAAGAGCCCATAGTTACAGAATCACCCTGAAAATGACCATCACCACAACTCAGACAAGCTCACATTATCACAATCGCCAAAACTCACTGCAACGGGTTTTCTTAAGTTGGAGCTGCAATTCTAGTCTTGAAATATCTGCTCATCTTGGTGTAAAACAAAGGCATTACGTGACAAAGTGTTTGTTTGGCGCACTTGCAGCAGCAGCCATGAACTCGACTCGAGTGATTAAACCTACTCTTAAAAGTACATTTTCTCCACAAATGTAAAACGGAGTAAATGTAGTGCATTACTACCCACCTCTGGTTACTGTGCTCTCTGGCGTAGTGGACTCATTCAAGCTGTGCTTCAGTGTCTCATTTTCCGAGATGCAAAAGTCAAGCTCATTGAAACGGAGAAGGAAGGTGTTCCAATCCTAGGAAAAGCAAAACAGTTAGATAACATTTCAGTACAGTACTCTATTTCCATAATAGTGATTTACAGCTACACAGGTACTAGGCATGTCTACAGACTACTATGGTTCTCCACAATTTTCTTCAGTTAATATGGTTAGAACATACAGGCTACATTCAGCCTTAAGTGTGCTAACTACTTGGTGTGCTAAAATTGATACTTTTTCAGAAATGTAGATTCAAGTTTTTCCCAGTTAACTTAAATTGTTAGAGCATTCGCCATTCAAAATCTAACCAACAACGATGAAATAACTGTAATATTTACATTTAATTAATTGGCAGATGCTTTCATCCAGAGCAACTTACAATGCAACTTAGGGGGCTTTCACACTGGGGACGTTTGCTGTGGTCCGATTCTGAGTGCGATTGTTCCCGGTGCCCCCTGCAGCGTTGGTCTGGTTTCACACTCACTTGATTCTATCGAACCCCAGTCCATTTGCATTCATCTTACATCATCACAAACACGCATGGAGAACACAACGCGACTCATCATACTTTGTTTTTTTGTTATTTTGGTGCCATTATGCACAGCAGAGTGAACGACAACTGCGTATATGTGTGCTTCATGGTGTAACTCATCAGATGTCCAGGGGAAGGTGGCTTGCTGCTGCTCGCAAATGCCGTTTTTTGAGGAAACAGCTGATTGCAAGGAATTCATTTGCATCTTTGTTTACACTGCAAGCTTACTCACACTCGTGTCCAAGGTGAAGTTATCGCTACTGTCATCTCTTATTATACCCTGTATTTATAACCTATAATAGTATTTATATATAGTATTTATAAAATAGATAGACAGACAGACAGTATTTATAGTGTTAATTGTACTTGTATGTCATTGTGGTGTCATTACTTTTTTGGGACTTTCAGGAATGAAAAACACATGCGCAGGTTACTTTACTTCCGGATCGAGTGCGCACCCGAGTCCAAGTTGATTTCACATTCACGCAAATTGCGCTACAGTTCCATTGCAACCGAACTCCTCCTACAGGTAGTCTCGGGTTCGGTACCGCGGTGCGCTCCCCAGTCCGCATGACAGCTTTCACATTACCAATTTTTCATGCGAACTGTGCTCTGTTTCGAACTAAACTGCCAGTGTGAAAGCACCCTTACAATGCACCCTCACATATCAATATGTGGATCCCTGGGAATCAAATTGGTCTTTTCTTGTATTTTTTGCACACTAAATTGTGATTGGGCTTTTATGCATAATTTCATTTAATTTAAACCAGGAGACTCTAAGCTGTCATTAATGGGCTAAACTTTTGACGCACCGAGTCGTGACAAAACAAAATGGTGCCGATCTTGGCTGAGTTTGTCTTTGGGAGAAAAGGCAACAAAACTACATCTGGTAAGAAACCTCATTAAGTTTTTTTTTACATTAAAACCTGTTTGAGTCAAAAGAGTAGTCTCTAGTTTCATCCAATATGCAATTGTAAAAATGTCATACATTTAGCGTGAATCGGCATGCTCATAAACACACTGAACACGTACATGGACTATAGGCTCATTTTCCTTAAAATATCCTATATTCACTGTGATTTATCACACTGAGAATCAATGGGTTCATCCAAAAGCTGGAAAATGTTGCTTTCAGAGACTGTATACAGACTTAGGATGAAAACAAGGAGCATTTCAAACTGTTCTATGACCAGTGCAGACAGGAAGCACACTGGAGGTTAAAGAAGCAATATGTAACATTGACACCAAGCATTTAAAATGGGTACTGTAGTCCAAATTCAAAATATTGGAGAGAGTTGTCTCCCCCGCCCCCTCCTCCCCAGACTGGAAGCTCACGCGGGTTGCCAGGTTGAGGACACGCAACAGGAATGAGCAAACTCAGTTTCAGGCTGCAGATGATGTTTGGACTGCTCAACATTCTTGGCCGACATGGGACAATGGTAATCAGTACATAGATTCAGAATGTTTTCATGAAAAATTCTATTTTAACATGGCTGGCGGTGATTGGATGATGCTGGCATTACTTTTAATCAGAATTACGTTTGCTAATTTTTTATGTAATGTCAAAAACAGGAATAACCAACACTCCTGGAAATATAATAAACAATTTGCTAAAAAAATATATGACTTTCTATAGCTTGGTATTATTTGAAACTTAGTCCTGCTGTCCACATGTTTTTTGTTTTTTGTTTTTTTTGCATGTTTTTTGGGAGCTACTAGTAACAAATCAAAAAGGGGAATGGACAATGCACATCACAGTCACACTCGGGCCTCAGGAGGATAACGTAGAGCTTATATCCATTATTTCCAGAAGTTTCCTTATCAATATTTATGTCCAGCATCCTCATAGCTGTGTGACAAAGTCATTAATCATTAACTTATTAACTTAAGTTTGCACGTAGAGTCAATGGTCCTTGTCTTACACACTTGGGGTAAACAAATTAATTGTCCTACCTCTGTCATCTCAGGTGATTTGATCTCCTTGATCTTAAAAAAGTATCCAATAGTGAGGAAAGCAATTGCCACAGCACTGACGCTGACCATAAAAATGACCAGCGGTGGACGATTACTTATGTAGGTCTTCAGATTCTCCAGTGGATTCAACAACAACACCTGCAGCAAGAGGAAAATGTGGCTCACACTTAGGGAAAACATGACATCAACACTGGCACTGAATGCATGTGAATCTCACGGCAATGAATGCTGCAGAAATGCCTGTCACTTTCTGTAATGAGAAGTTTCAAGCCAAATATATGCCTACGTAGTATTAATTTTGAAAGTATATAATGCATTTAAGCTACGGTGAAATGGTGTCTGTTCATGAAATAATGCCATCAAGGCCTAAAGGTTTGCCATGATCATATTTATATTTGGATGAAAGTCAATATCTGAGTCATGACTTGTTACTCTATGTGTTTTACATTTCTATGTTTTATATCAGGAGTTGAAGATTGAAGTTAAATAAATGGTTATACAGCCATTTAGATACTTTAGCTGCTTTTCCACCATTGGGCCTAACGGTTGTCATCACAAAATCGTGCCGATATGGGCCAGTTGGCTCGGTTACGGTTTATTTTTCCACTGTGGTACTGCGATTAGAATGTACGCAACAGATACGTCAGTTGGTGATGGCATGAGAGGCACATATTGGAGCTAAAGCACAGGAAAGTCACGGCCCACGTTGCAAAAAGAAAAAGCAAAGAGAAAAGGCAACAGGGGTTGTTGTGTGTACCACCAGACATAAACACACAGAAAGGTAAAAATTCCCAGTATATGTAAAAAGACATTTATTGAAAAAAATATTATTTGAGTAATATATTTATGTTTTATATGAGTTTAATGTGCTTGCTAGCTAATGTATTCTATCTTTCTGACAACAAAGGTGTGTAGACAAATAATGAACTATAATAGTAACTAAACATACACTACTTTTCATTATCTTTTATTAACTACACCATATATTAGTGAACTTGGCCAGCCACCAGAAACAAATGAGTTACACTGGCATTGATAAATTGACGATCATGTATCGCCACGTACTAAAGCCATTCCAACAGCACGGTTAGCTAACGTGTCGAGAACCTTGTGTGTTTTTTGAGTTGGAAGCCCAGACATTTCAAAATAAGAGTCCCAGGTCCTTTGGGCTTGTTTATAATTCAAAGTCCTGCACTATTCACTAAATCTTTTTTTTTTTTTTCTTCCTTCTGGTTATTATTGGGATTTTAGGTGCACAACAAACATGTTTCTGGGATTTTACTCATTTTGGACTCTTGCAGCCTCTATGTCTGTGCCCATCACAGTTAGGAAAGACTAAGAATTATTTTTAACAATTGTTTTTTTTTTTTTTAAATATCGGCCAACAGCCTTTAATATTGGTTAACAGCCTTTTACACCACCTTAGTTATTGGTATCAGCAAAATCCACTCAGTCAACCTCTAGTCCAAAAGTTTTCATGCAGAAACCATGACTCATCAAGTTCACACTTACATTTATTCTTAAATTTTACTATATATTATAATATAGGTATATTTTTGCCTTATAAGCCTAAGAAATATACATTATAGCTCGGTCTACATTTACATATATACATTTGGCAGACGATTTTATCCAAAGCGACTTACAGTGCCCTGATTACAGGGACAATCCCCCTGGAGCAACCTGGAGTTAAGTGCCTTGCTCAAGGACACAATGGTGATGGCTGTGGGGATCGAACCATCAACCTTCTGCTTAATAGTTCTGCGCTTTAGCCCACTACGCCACCATCACCACGCCTAGGATAGGTTCTACATTAAAATGCAGTCGATCACATTTACTCTAGCCTACATAAAATGTGTTTATTTTTAAAAGCCGTTAATTTCAGATTGTTTTGAGAATGCCACCTAGCTTTTATCTTAGTTGCTGTCAAGCAAGAGCTCATCGTGTGCACGAATAATTGAGTACTCGTTCTGCACCAGCCACACAACACTACGCGAATATCGAAAATTGATTTTCCTTTGCGCATTTGCCTGCCGTGAGCAGCTCTGAATTATACTGTACTTTCCCTCTGAATCTCTCACCAAATCTCATAGTTACAACTGAGTCTACTGGGGGGAGCTGTAACTGTATGTCATCGAGGTGTTGGAAGACAGGATGCCATCTTTGTGTGCTTTCACGCAAAGCCAAGTGTGGCAATATTTGTAATATTTTAATTCTCATTGAATTCTACTCAATTGGTATTTAGTTCTTGTTGGAGTCATGCAAACCAACAGACGCGGATCTAGCTTTATGGTGGAAAGATAGAAACTCGGAAGCTTATCAGACCAATATGTGCCTATGTGTTAACATCTCTAAACACAGGAAGAGCGCACTTAAAAAAAGCAAACGTTCACCACTTGTTTTTCTGAATAATAACGTGAAATTATACAAATGTGATAGCCTTTATGAGACTTGGCCTATCTAGACTTGTGTGCGTTACCCTTATGCGGTCGGTATTTGTTTCTACGTAAGCTCCGAGTGAGTGCAAATGTTTTTTTTGTTTTTTTTTACTGTTATTTTTAAATCTTTTTATTTTTCATTTTTATTAATGCATATTGTTCATTTCACTTTTAAGATATCTTATTTTGAAACCATTCTTGGTAACATTAGTGAATAAAACATAATATAAATTTCACATGTGTGTCATACTTGTTATTTTTAACTTACATTTTAATTTATAGGTAATTGATTACTTGTTTTTTGTGGGTTAAAGTACTCAACTACAAAATTACTTGAAATGCCCATCCCTAGAGCGTACACACCTAATATGAATCTGTTTAGCATGATAACTTCCTCTCCACACAGAAGTAAGCAACTTTTACACAATTATTAGTGAATGAGAGCCACTGATGTCACACAATATCAATATTAAAGAGGGTTAAAGATCAAAATATTTCAAATCAAATATTTAGTCCCATAATCGTATAACCCTTAAGCACAGAGCAAAGGACTAAATTACAGTGTCGTCAATTGTGGGGGAAACTACCAGAAACACAGTCAGACTGTTTATATGGTATCAAAACGCAACCAAAAACCTATCAGATATACATATCACACAACTTGAACAAACACAACGGTTGGATGAGTTGTCACAATACTATTAATACACGACAACACTATCACTGAATACAATGAGCTCTTCTGCTCAACTGAAAGGATCCATGATGTACATCCTGAAAAAACTGCCATCACAACTCACAAATGGCATTTTTTTTTATTTTTTATATAAAACAACCACATTAAATCCTTAAAATTATGACACTGAGTCATTGAGAGGCACTGTTAATCCTAAAACCATTTAGGCAAAACAGTGGCATACCTTAGGAACTCATTTTGGCTTGTGCTTCATATTCGTTATCTTGATTTTGAAAAAAGTGAATGTCTGCATTATATGAAAATTCTCTCATCATTTATTCACCCTCATGCCATCCCAGATGTGTATGACTTTCTTTCTTCAGCAGAACACAAATTCAGATTTTTAGAAGAATATTTCAGCTCTGTAGGTCCATACAATGCAAGTGAATGGTGACCAGAACTTTGAAGATCCGAAAATCACATAAAGGCAGCATAAAAGTAATCCATAAAACTCCAGTGGTTAAATCTATGTCTTCTGAAGCAATCTAATTTGTTTTGGATGAGAACAGACCAAAATATAACTTCCTTTTCACCGAACATCTAGACATCAATCTCCTTGGCGATCATGATTTTAAGCTCAATTGCACTTCCTACAGCGCAGTATAGCGCTCTGCGCATGCGTCAAGCACTATGAACTGTAATCAAGCATGATATCATGATCGTGCCTAAAGACTACAATTGCAAGATTTGTAGTAAAAAGGAGTTACATTTTGGCCAGTTCTCACCCAAAATCGATTGGATCACTTCTGAAGACAAGGATTAAACCACTGGAGTCATATGGATTACTTTTATGCTGCCTTTATGTGCTTTTTGGAGCTTCAAAGGTCTGGTCACCATGAACTTGCATTGAATGGACATAAAGAGCTGAAATATTCTTCTAAAAAATTTTGTTTGTGTTCAGCAGAAGAAACAAAGTTATACACATCTGGAACGGCATGAGGGTGAGTAAATGATGAGAGAATTTCATTTTTAGGTGAACTATCCCTTTAAGTTCTTGTAAAGACATTGGGAACTTCAGATAAACATGTCACTATAGACAGCACATTTCAGATGATGAATTCACATGATACTGCATCCCTTTATATACACAGTCATGAGCACACAAGTTCATGACAGCGGCATCCTGCTAAAATATACAGAGATGCTTCATACAGCACTAGGGGGCTTTTTGGCAGGTACACTCTGTTATGTTCCCTTGGACTGTATCATATTTGCAAACAGACTGTCTTATTAGACTGCTGCTGCTGCTGCTGCTGATGATGATAATAATAATGGCCAGAATCTCTCGACTTCACCGGAATGACAGATCGTGCTGTCAAATTATTACAGATGTGACCCAAAACCAAATTAACATGCCTCCCTAAACAACCCAATTTCATCATATGAACGTTTTGAAACATTTGAACAAAGCCTAAAATGTCCAAAAATGGCATCTAGACAGCCTTTCAGATTTGAGACACAAACGTCAACTAGCTGTCCTGTGTTAGCTACGAGCTCAGATCTGAACAATACGTACCATTATTATTATTATTAAAACAGCTCAATCTGTAAACATACAACAGGAGAATCAAAGCAGCTAAGATGTTATGCAATACTCCCCATCCATAGAGAGATGATCTGTAAAACGAGTAACTTAAAACAGGCTGGAGATCTCAAACTCACCATTTTGCCTCTGTGAGTGCGCTCGCACGACAGCTGCAGGCGGCTAATGCTAACAGACTCAAGCCTTTAAAGGGCCTGAGCGACAAACACACAGCTGACAGCGGTACAGGAGTCAACAGCACCCCTTCCCATTATTTGCAAGTGTACTATATACTTTAAAACACGAACTAAATTTTCTTTGCGTCTATAACAGCTTGTAGGTTGACAGATACAGGCTGTAGACGTCTTCTGTGCGTCTGGTTTTTGTGTTTAGGACGCAGCAGGACCAATCGCGTTACTTTCACTTCTTCACGCACGCCCCGATCACGTGAGGCGTTGCTTTGAGCGGAGGAGGCTGTGATTGGTCGGTTCTCCTGTCAATTACGCTGAACACTGACGGGTGTTGAGAGTCTAGTGGGATGGAACCTCAACAAAAAGCACGATTCAAAACATAAAAAGAGATATAGATGCGAACACAACATAGATGTGCTGTCTAGCCATCTGGTGAGAAATGTTTTCTTAAAATGTTTAAGGTGACGTTGTTAATAATAACTTTATGTTATTAACGTTGCCTTCTGGCCGACGCTTCAGAGCTCTGAGCACCAGAACCGTCAGGCACAGGAACAGTTCTTTCCCTCAGGCTATCCATCTCATGAACAGTTAAATCTGCCACATTGAGCAATTATGTGCAATTCAGTTTAGTCTTTTTATATTTAATGAAATCATTTGAGAGACTGGTGTTGGCCCACCTGAAGAACATCACTGGACCCTTTCTAGATCCCCTTCAATTTGCTTATCGAGCAAACAGGTCTGTGGATGATGCAGTCAACAGGGGATTGCATCATATCCTGCAACATCTGGACAGACCAGGGACATATGCAAGGATCCTTTTTGTGGACTTCAGTTCAGCTTTCAACCCCATCATCCCACCTATACTCCAGAATAAATTACACCAACTCTCTGTTCCCATGACTTTCTGTCAGTGGATTACCAGCTTTCTGACGGACAGGCAACAGCTTGTGAGACAGGGGAAACTCATTTCCAGCACATGTACAATCAGCACTGATGCCCCCCAGGGATGTGTGCTCTACCCACTACTCTTCTCCCTCTACACCAACGACTGCATCGCCAAGGACCCCTCTGTCAAGCTCCTAAAGTTTGCAGATGACACCACTGTCATCGGCCTCATCCAGGATGATGATGAGTCTGCATACAGAAGGGAGGTTGAACAGCTGGCTGTCTGGTGCAGTCAAAACAACCTTGAGCTGAACACGCTCAAAATGGTGGAGATCATTGTGGAGTTTAGGAGAAACACCCCAACACTGACCCCCCCTCACCATTCTAAACAGCACTGTGGCAGCAGTGGAGTCATTCAGGTTCCTGGGCATTACCATCTCACAGGACCTGAAGTGGGAGACCCACATTGACTCCATTGTGAAAAAGGTCCAGCTTTGGTTGTACTTCCTTCGCCAGCTGAGGAAATTCAACCTGCTACAGGCGCTGCTGATACAGTTCTACTCAGCAGTCATTGAGTCTGTCCTCTGCACTTCAAAAACTGTCTGGTTAGGTTCAGCTACGAAATCAGACATCAGAAGAATACAAAGAACAGTTCGGACTGCTGAGAGGATTATTGGTTGCCCCCTGCCGTCCCTTCAAGAACTATACACTTCCAGAATGAGGAAAAAGGCTGGAAAAATCACTCTGGACCCCATTCACCCTGCCCACTACCTTTTTGAACTGTTGCCTTCTGGCCGACGCTTCAGAGCTCTGAGCACCAGAACCGTCAGGCACAGGAACAGTTTTATCCCCCAGGCTATCCATCTCATGAACGGTTAAATTGCCCCATTGAGCAATAATTAATGTGCAATACACAGTTTAGTCTCTCTTATATTTATCCAACACATCCAACCTCTTCTGCCATTTCATTCCTCTGAGAAAAAAAACCAAAAAACATTTACACTGTACATAACAGATTTGTATTAGATTTGCACTACCTATGTATATGTATGTGTGTGTCTGTACGTATGTGTATAATTAGTTTTATTTTTTATTATTATCTATGTCTTGCTGCTGTTTTTGTATTGTTGTACACTGGAAGCTCCTGTCACCAAGACAAATTCCTTGTATGTGTAAGCATACTTGGCAATAAAACTCATTCTGATTCTGATTCTGGTTGTTGTTGCTTTCTCAAATTCTATCCAAAGAGTCATGGTGGTCTTGAAAGAAGTTATCTGCCCTGGATTAAATTAAGATTTCATCAGGGCTTTACAGCCAGAGGACATCAGGACAGGTGTTGACTATGTTTTATTTGACCCGGTTTTATATATTCTCTGTTTTCGTTATATGTTTTATACTTCTCCAGTTTTAAAGAAATATTTCCTCCAAAATTAAATTTCTGTCATTATTTTCTCACCCCCAGTTGTTTAAACCCATATGTCCATGAAACACAAAAGAAGTTTTTAAGAATCTTCATGCAGCTCTTGTCCATGCAACCACAGTTTATAGTGACCACAGCTGTCAAGCTCCAAAACGAACAAAAAACACCTTAAAAGCATGTAAATATGATCTTTGCTGTTTGAACACTGCAGTTTCCCCCATACATATAGTTTATTATACTCTGTAACTGCTTGTGGTCTTATAATAATTCTAAATATACATTTTTTTTTTCTTCAGTTGAAAACTTTGTGTCATCTAACCCAGAGGAACTTGCACAAAAGTGTTCATTGTCTTACAAGTTATGTACAGTATGTGGAATGATTATTCAGCTTCCTACTGTTTCCAGACAAAAGGTAACACCTATTCAGGCCTCACCTTTATTTATTGTCTCATGCTCTTAATCACACAGACAAGCTAAACACTACACATTTTGTTTTTTAATGCTCTAGTAGCTGTTCGGCTTGTGCTCTTGGCTCCCGTCTCTGGAGCTGATCTCTATGAGGAGCTGTTGAGCTCCACAGCAATTCTTCAGAGTGGCATCTAGTTATCATCTTAGAAATACAGTTATTTTGTATTTATAATCAAATTTTTGTAAATTGTCTTAATTTTGGATTGCTTTTTATGTTCAATCAAATAATGAGTCAAAGATGTAAAACATAGCTGCCGATTATTATTTCCAGTTCATCTGCCACACTGCAAATAGGGAGTCGGGCACATTGCATTGTGGGATACAGTATCCAGAGTAGTGTAGTACACTATTACAAACATTGTATATAGTAGAAAATTGAAATGCTGTTATGAAAAATCAATGTGCTTAAAGCTTGTGTGATGACAAACCATGTGACCAAAGATGAAAATGGACAATTGAAAGCTGGACTTGGACAGTCATGGAGCCATGTTCCATGCACACGTATACTCCTGCACAGATTGGAGAGCCCTAGAGCTTCATCCACTAGCTTACGATCCGCAGGTTTTG